>NC_050465.1:25698853-26015520 GCF_903995425.1 Onychomys torridus
GTCAGCAGGTCATCTTACCCTTCATGGAGACACCTGTCCAGGCCACACAGGCACTCTGCCTTAGGTTGGTGAGCGCCTCCCAGGTATTACCCGTCTCTGAAAACTCATTATCATATAGGCTCAACCATGTGTGCTGTAGAGTTAACTGCTGCCCAAGATCTCAAAGTGGCGCTGGGCTTGCAATCTGTGCAACACAGAAAAGACCAACAGAAGTCCTAGCCCACCCATAGCCAGTAGGCTAAAGGCAACTGAGCCATTCCCTTCCTTAACGAGCCTTCCTGCAAACTGGAGTCCTTGTAAGATGGTATCCCAAAAGCAAATGGAACTTGAGTTTATTAAATTTATAACTTTCAAAGCCAATCAAAATGTATATAACTACTGAATTAAATTTAACATGCCCAATAGAATGAAAGAGTAATTAACTGTGGTAGCTGTTAGTTCTTTGGCAGTGCTCTTACCCCTGCAAGGAAACGTCCCGAAACACAACAAATCCACATAAGAATTTTTATTAAGATAGGAGAGAAAGAGACAGATGGGAACAGGCCTGTGGGAAACACACATGGTCAAGAGGGAAAGGAGAGAGGCCGGTGCAAAATGGCGCCGGCTTATAAAGGGTGGGCCGCGTGTGCGTACAGGAACTCAAGTGGCTACTCCACGAATGTGCGTAGATCACATGGCTGCATGTGCGCTTCACGCAACCATGCAAAACCACGGGGTCCTAGTCGGGCGAGATGTTTTGACCCGGAAATGGCTATTTTGAACTGAAAATAACTAGGCGGAAGTGTCTAGGTCCACCGGGCATGCCTAACTGTGGGGGGCACGTTGTGAATTTATATCAGTAGCTACTTTTGCTGCCAGGGTCTCCATTATGCTAGCTGTAGTGAAATGGCATTCCCAGAAACAGTAGCAGCAGTAGCTGCCACTGCTGTAACAGCAACAATGGCAACAGCAATGTCAAATTCTCTTCTGGAGCATGTGAGCATCATCTGTGTCTAACTGCCATGGTCCACTGGCATAGACACAGCTCCAGGAACACGAACCACCAAGGCCCATTTTTCTGGATCCCAGCATGACTTAAGCTGGCAGCTCTGCAAAAGAACAACTAAGAACCACAAAGGAAAAACAGACAGCACACAAGGAGCAGAACTAATGGTCTCATAATGGCTGCATTCAGGCTCACAAATTTTAAGGTATCTTCAAATGGGGTTAGATGAATTTCAGGAGGCCAATAAATGTTGCACAGAGCCATTCCTGAAAAGTGGGTACTGCCCCAGCTTACAGAGGATTGTGAAAATGAAAAGGCTTAGCTGGGTTGGGGATTTAGCTCAGTGGTAGAGCACTTGCCTAGCAAGCACAGGCCCTGGGTTCGGTCCTCAGCTACAGGAAAAAAAAAAAAAAGAAAGAAAGAAAGAAAAAAGAAAAAGAAAAGGCTTAGCTGGCTTGCTACTATTAACAAATGAAGGTCAGTGACCTTCAGGGTTATTCTTAATCTCCAAGGTGTCTGGGTGACACGTTCTCAAACATACTTGAAAAAGTAGTCACCATACATTGCCTTCTGAAGAGTCCAACCGCATGGCTACAGTTCTTAGGCTTACGTTAATGCTTGCCAAGGCTGGCCGTATTGGGCTCTCAGTCCCCATTGGAATCACAAGGGGAGAGTTTTTTGCAAAGGCCCAATAGGTCTCTGCCATGTTGGGATTCGGCAGTGGCCACAGGGCACACTCAGTGCTCAGGAACCCAAAGAGGAACCTCATTGTCCTGCGGAAAGACACAAACAACCCTGGCCCACAACCAATACCAGATCAGGTCCCCTCCAAGTGCCAGTAGAAAGATCCTTCCATCGCACCAGAGGATGATTTACAACAGGAGTACTTATCTGCAGTGGACACTCCAGCAGAATCCACCAATAAAACATTTTAAATGTATAAAACAAGGGAAAGAATAGAATGTGGAGAGGAGAGATGAGCCCCTAGCTCCCCCTTTTTACTTTAGCAATATATGTTTTTAAGGTACAATGGCAGCGTTCTACTATAGCCTGTCCTTGAGGATTATAAGGAATACCAGTCTTATTAACAATAGAAAAATCTTGGCAGAATTTTGAAAATCGCATACTGCTATAGGCAGGACCATTATCAGTCTTTATGCATTTTGGCACTCCCATATAAGCAAAAGCATAAAGACAATGACCTCAGGTTTGATTTTATTAATAAGACTTTTAAGATTTCTGCTACAGAGTCATCTGTACTATCTTGGGAAATAAAACAGGATGCAATTTAAAAAATTAACACACATCATTAGAGGGGTAGTGAGTATCAAACCAACCCTGCATGGGGCATGTCAATATGGCCCAATCATTATCATTAGCTTGCAACCATGCTATTTGAGACTGGGTGTATGGGGTCACCACAATATCTGGCTCCTTACCAAAAGTTTGAACACTGATCTTGATTCCCTTAAATATAATCTGAGCAACAGCCTGAGGATAAGGAGTTATGGTTTTCGCTGGAGAAGCTGGGGAATGTACCCATAGTATAGGACCTGTTTGTCAAAACACTCCAGTAGGTGAAAGAAAAACAAAATATCAAATACAACAAGGGAGAAGAAAGATCTATATATTGCATGTGAGCCTGCTCCAGGGCATCTTGCACACATTGTAGGGTGTGTTGCTCCCATGAGAAGGATGGTTTTATTAACAGCTCTAAGATCCTGTAATAGCCTCCATTTTCCTGACTTCTAGTAGAGGCCAGTTGGGATCTCAGGATTCTTGTGAAATTATAGATATATCCAGCATCGGAATCCAATAATCTTTCAATCTCAATCCCATATAGTTTTATTTTTAATTTAGGCTGTTTATCATTGATAACTGTTTGTCAAAACACATTTTCTCCTGCACTTCCAAAGCCTCCAGTTCTACATATAGGCACCATTTTGCATTTAAAATATGAAAGCAATAATAATTGAGCAATTCTATCACCAGCTTCTATTTCTATGGTCCTTTTTACATATACTTATAATTATATTTTACATATACATATAATTATAACAGCATTAAATACAATCTCTATAGGATTTGAAAAGGCAACTTTAGGTAATAATCTTCTAGAGTATTTTTATAAAATCTTAAAAAGAAGATCCTTTTTTATAGATTCCAAGTAACACATTAATGCAAATAGCCAATTATTAACAATGTGGACCAAACAATTTACCTGTACTTTATTTACTGGAAAAATAATTTTGTAACTTCTTTGTCAGTAAGAGATTACTTTTTATGGGTTTATCTTAGCAACAATATTATTTAATAAACTAACAACCCAATCCATTTCAGGTGTTATATTTCTGTAGAATTCTAGAAAGCAACTTAAAGAGCAGAGCCAAATTTTCAGTAATGATCAACAGACAAGAGCACACCTAATATATAGTTCAAAATTATGAATTCTGTTCCTTTAGCTTATCTACCATGAGAATCAAACATTAATCCAAACATTTATTAAGACAATCAAAAGAACCTAACATCCTCTATACAACGAATGATTAATATTCCTGGAAATTCAAACAGCATTGACTTAGCATTCCATGTCCTGATCAAAACCATTTTTCACCAGAAGTTGGGCCAATTTAAACTTTTAGTGTCTGTCCCTCTTTCGGGCCTCTGCTTACTTGCCCGCCCGCAAGTCCATTCCCCTCATTGGCCTCGAGGCTATGCCTCCACCTGAGCGTATCTGAGCCTTGTCAGGCGCTGCCACAGCACATGCATTTGTACCCCGCCGCGCTGGCCCTGGGCCCTGTGCACACACTCCCATTTAAACTTCTTACTCCCATGAAGGAACATCAAGATCAAGGTCGGCAAGCAAGGCGGCAGTTACCCAAATTGGGAGGCCAGGGCCCTACAGGGGAGGAAAGAGGGAATAGAGAGAAGGAGAGAGAGAGAGAGAGAGAGAGAGAGAGAGAGAGAGAGAGAGAGAGAGAGATTGAGAGAAAGGGAAAGAGAAAGCATTACCTCATGGCAGGAGAGGGAGAAAAGGAGAAGGAAGAAAGAGGGAGGGAGGGTTTTCTCTTTCTTTCTTTCTTTCTTTCTTTCTTTCTTTCTTTCTTTCTTTCTTTTCTTTCTTTCTTAACATTACCCTAGGATGTTTATTACAATGGTTAAACCCCCTGCCAGGCGGTGGTGGCACACGCTTTTAGTCCCAGCACTCGGGAGGCAGAGCCAGGCGGATCTCTGTGAGTTCGAGGCCAGCCTGGTCTACAGAGTGAGATCCAGGAAAAGCACAAAACTACACAGAGAAACCCTGTCTTGAAACAACAACAACAATAAAACAAAGGTAAACCCCTGATCCTTGAGATGGGCTTATTGGTAGGATTTCTGGTATCCAACACAGGCACCAGGACCTCCAAACTTTTTGGATCAGCTACAAGCAGGGTCCTGTCACACTGGATGAGGATATCTTTGATCTCCTTCTTATAGGCCTCATCCACATACTTTTGGTAATAAGCCACCAGGGCTTTGGAGATGGACTGTCAGATAGCATAAATCTGGGCCACAAGACCACCACCCTTCACAGCAAATAGCTCCTTGCCCAGCAGCAGAACGGGCTCAGTCACCTCCAGGGGACACGGGTTCACCTTGATGATCTCGTCTCCCCGTTTGCAGTGTGCCACAGCTGTGGCCGTTTTCTTGCTTCCAAAGACCAGCACGGACTGCAGCGGATCCTTGGACGGCATAGCTGCCAGTATGAACACAAGCTCCTCAATACGCGGGTGCCGCCAACGGAAAAAGGGTTTTGTTTTTCTTAAAGGGGACTGTACATAAAATGACGTGGTCAAGACCGGTCCTCAAGGGGTAGGGTTCTGAATGCTAACAGATAACAAACACCACCAAAATGCCTCTTTGAACATCAAACAGAGCACCTGAGAAACAGCAGTGTATCAGTAGCACCTGTGCTACCACCACCTGTTCACCATGTCTGAGCAAGGGGCTGTGGATTAAAAAACAGAGACAAGAGACAGAAGGTCATTCACCTTAGCAGAATGCCAAATGCCATTTATTGAAGGAGGGAGGAGGCCTTAAATACAGGTTTACAGCACAATGGGGGATCCCTGGAGGGCAGAAGTTTGCTACCCAATGTTCTACATTCTTGCATCTAAGCTGTTTACACCAAATGCAGGACACATAAACAAGGAACCTCCTATGAGCATTCAGGAAGAAGGAAACTGGCAGGGAATCAGCACAGGGAGGACATCTGGTCAAGGTCGGCAAGAAAGGCAACAGCTACTCAAAATGGGGGCCAGGGCCCAACACAGCAGAGAAGGGCTTTCCCTGCTGTATGTCTGAATGATGGCTCTTCAGGAAGGTACCTTCTCACTTGTGAACCTTCCCCTGATCATCACACCATCTGGGAGAAATTGGTACACATGGCAGGAGGGATGCCTACCACTGATGCCCTGCCAGGCAATGAACTTTCACCCAGGCTGTGGTCCATTCTTCAGACTCATTCATCTCCCCTAAAATTCGCATCTTCCTCCTCCTCTCCACTGCAAGTAAGCTTCTGGCTGTCACTGGGCATCTTAGTGACTTTTCTATCACCATGACAAGACACCACGGCCAAAGCAACCTATGAAAGAAAACATTCAGCTTGTGGTTTGCAGATTCAGAGGAGGAGCCTCTGACCATCACGTTGGGGAGCATGGCGGAGCAAGCAGACATGCATGGCATTGTAGCGGTAGCTGAGAGCTCACATCACAAGACACAAACCATAAGGCTGGGAGGGGGTAACAGGGGGGGAGGAAACTGGGAGCAGCGTAGGCTTTTGAAACCTCAAAGTCCACCCCCCACCCCACCCCACCACCTGGTGACACACCCCCTCCAACAAATCCTCACTTCCTAATCCTTACCAAACATTTCCAACTGGGAACCAAGTATTCAAGCACATGAGTCTATGGGTACTATTCTTATTCAGAACACTGTACTGGAGCACTGGGTACTCAGTCCGTGAGCCTGTTTGCCTCTCCTGTTCACCCTTATGTTAGCAGGTTTATGTTAGCAGCCTTTGGAGAGAGCAAGAAGATTCTTTTGCTCCCATGTGTAGTCAGAAGGTTTCTCTGGTCCCGCCTGGTCCTACTCAGACCCAAGTAAACACACAGAGGCTTATATCAATTACACACTGGATGGCCTATGGCAGGCCTCTTGCTAGCTAGCTCTTATGTCTTAAATTAACCCATTTCTATTAATCTGTGTTGTGCCACATGTTCTGTGGCTTTACCGGTCTGCTGGCATCTTGCTTCTCCTTTGGTGGCAGCTGGCATCTCTCCTACCTCTGCCTTTCTTCTTCCTGTCTCTCTCCCTTCCCATCCGCCTCTAAGCTGCCTTGCCACAGGCTGAAGCAGCTCATTATTAACCAATGGGAACAACATATTTTCACAGTGTACAGATATCCCTAGCACCAGTGCCCTTCCATTCCGTCCTCTCCTCCCCTTTTCACGTCTATTCCCCAGCCTGCCACCAGTACTTTAAATGGTCAACACCTCTCAACTCTGTTCTGAAACCATAAGTAAACATCTATTTCTGTGCTGATTATAGAAGGTGAAAACATGAACTGTACTGATTCTAACAGTAGCAAAGACTAAATGTAGCCTACCCAGTCTCCATTCTGTCCTAACAAAACCCCATAGTTTCTATGTGGCCATAAACCTTAGAAGCCTATATACATTCTTAGCAAGAAAAAGTGAATCTATTGTGGACGAATTGGTGACTTTTTTTTTTTTTTTTTTTTTTTTTTGAGACATGGTCTTTCTATGTAGTATTGGTTGTCCTAGAATTTGATACGTAGATCAGGCTGTGCTTGAACTCACAGAAATCTGCCTGCTTCTCCTCCCAAGTGTTAGGATTAAAGGTGTGTGGCATCATGCCTAGTTAATTGGCATAAATATATATGATTTTTATTAATTCTTTGAGAATTTCATACGTTTAGATCATATTCACCCCCCAACTCCTTCTCCCAACTCCTTCTAGATCCAACCCCAACAGCCCTTTTCCCAACTTGTTGCATACATTTTTGTTTGTTTTTTGTATTTTGAGACAGGGTTTCATTATGTAGCTTTGGCCAGCCTGGAACTCACTATATAGACCAGATTGGCCTTGAACTCATAGAGATCCACCTGCCTCTACTTCTTGAGTACTGGTATTAAAGGCTTGTGCCAACACACTTAATGCCCTTTTCAAAACAAAAGACAAAAAAATTCCATTTTGTGCTGCCTGAATATTCATGGATTTGTAGCCATCTACTGGAGCATGGTCAACTTTTCAGGAGCCACACCCTTCATGAAAACTGGCTCTTTCTTCTACAGAAACCATCCACCATCAACAGCTCTTGAGTTGGGGGTGGGTCCCACAAGCCCCTCCTCCCTCCATGGTAGAATGATGATTGGCTCGACCTAGTGCTGGTCTAGCACTACCACAGCTACTGTGAGCTCATGAGTGGAGTGGTCTTGTCATGTTCAGAGGACACAGTTTCGCTCTGGACCTCCACAACCTCTTGACTCTTACAATCCTTCTGTCCCCTCTTCTGCACTGGTCCCTGAGGCTTTGGTGGGTTGTTGACACAGAGGTTGCCTTTGTAGCTGACCACACTGTTAGAATTCCTAGCCACATCGCCAGCTACATGACAGAGTGTGTGCTGTCCAGTAGTCAGGCAAGAAGCATAGTAATCCTAGGGACTAATGTCCTATGGAATCTGTGAGCTGCGCGAACACATAATCTATGTACATGTGTGGCATAGCTGCATAAACCCAAGTGTGTGTGTGTGTGTGTGTGTGTGTGTGTGTGTGTGTGTAATTAGGATATGTTGCTTTCATAATGACTGAAAATAAATAGAATTTCAAACTTTATTTGGGACTAGGAGGCCATGTAAAGAAATTTCTTGATGAGAAAGGTTTGGGTCCTGGGTTTCTTCTACTTAGGTCTCTGTCATCTGTGGGAGTGACTGATACTGATCTATACCACAGACCTTAATGCTGGCCAGGAGGAAGCAAGACAGCAGAGAGCATAGAGAATTTAAAGGATTAATCCACAATTTGCTTACAAACTTTCCAATCACATCTAATTGGCCAGAACTTAGTCATGTGATGACGAAGTACAAGAGAGGCTGGGAAGGGATGCTTCTATCCTGTTGGTCATGTGTCCAGGTATAATTTAGGGAGTTTTATCATGGCAAAGAAGGAGAGAACGATGAGGGAAGTGGGGTAATGACCTACATCTGCTGTGTGATCCCATTCTCATTTCCAGCAATACTTACAGACATGCCAAGGACTCAATTTCTATCAGGGGACAGGATAGGATGTCTGCTGAGGAATTTTGGAAAGGTTTCCAAAATGGTGTTGTCTTAGTTAGGTTTTTATTGCTGTAAAGAGACACCATGACCACAGCAACTCTTATAAATGAAAACATTTAACAGTAGGAGCTCCTTTACAGTTTCAGAAGTTCAGTCCATTATTATCATGGTGAGGAACAAGGCAGCATGCAGGCAGATATGGTATTGGAGCTGAGAGTCCTTCATCTTGACTCAGAAGCAACAGGAAGTCAACTGATTCACTGGGCGGTATCCTGAGCATAGGAAACCTCAAAGCCTGCCCCCACAGTGACACATGTTCTCCAACAAGGTCACGCCTACTCCAACCAAGCCACATCTCCCTGTAATGCCACTCTATGAGCTTATGGGAGCCAAATACATTCAAACTACCATATTCTACTCCCTGGCCCCCATGAACCTTTAACAATATCAAAATGGGAAATGCATTTAGTCCGACTCCAAAATTCCCCATAGCTTATCACAGTCTCAACACTGTTTCAAAGTTCAAAGTCTTTTTTGAGATTCATGCAATCTCTTAACTGTAATCCCCTATAAAATCAAATTGAAAAGCAGATCACATACTTCCAACATATAATGGAATAGGATATACAATACCATTCCAAAATCTAGGGAAGGGAGCATAGTGAGGAAATACTGGACCAAAGCAAGACCAAAAGCCAGCTTGGCAAACTCTCAACTCTGCATAGACATGCTCTTCAGATCTCTAATTCTGTTCAGCTTTGTTGACTTCAACATACTTCTTTCTCTTGGGTTGGTTCCTCTTCCTGTTAGCAGCTCTCCTTGACAAATATCTCACAACTCTGGTATCTCTAATATCTTGAGTTCTCCAAGGCAGTCTAGGCTTCAACTTCACACAATAGGCCTTCATTCAGGGAACCCCTGACACATGCCTGGCCTCAGCAGCTTTCCTTAGGCACAGAGGCAATTTCCATAATCCTTTTCTTCTATCCTTAACTCTAAAACTAGAACCATGTGGCTGCACCTGTAAAATTCTGCTGCTTGCTGGGGCTGGAACATGGCCCTCTTGTTCAATTACATCTTCACCAGCTTTCTGTCTTCCACCTTCACTGACTAAGCTTGGCTGTTCTTAAACTTGCTCTGTAGACCAGGCTGGCTCAAACTCAAGAGATCCACCAGCCTCTACTTTCCCAGTGCTGGGATTAAAAATGTGCAACACCACACCTGGCTCTAAGCTTTTCTTTAGTTCCTTTCCATTAAAGGAAGGAATCAGCATAGGGAGGGCTTCTGGTCAAGGTCGGCAAGCAAGGCAACAGCTGCCCAAAATGGGGGGCCAGGGCCCTACAAAATGACTCCCTGGGAGGTATCCTGAGCATAGGAAACCTCAAAGCCCACCCCCATAGTGACACACTTCCTCCAACAAGGCCACACCTCCCAATAATGCCACTCCCTTTGAGCTTGTGGGGCCAATTACATTCAAACTACCACAGATGTCTTCTTTGGGATCCCATCATGTCAGATAGAAACACTGAAGGAACACTGGGAAATTTGCTGTTTTGAGGAGAGCTAGCCTTTGAATAAATGAGACTGAAACAGAGGAAAAGTTAAAGCTTTGATGAAGTGGCCTGGCCACTTCACTGTCCTGTCAGCTGAAGCCGCTCTGCCCAGAGAGCCTTGCTCTGTCATATACCACATTTCCAAACAATTACCAGAAAGTTAAGATAACCAATGGTTCCTTCTGCTTCTTTCAATTCTTCTTTACCCTTTGGTTGTGCTCTTAATTTTTTTTTTCACTAGCATTTTAATAGGGTCACAGGAGAAAAAATCACTAAATGCCAGGTTTTATTTGTTTTTGTGTTTGCTGCTGCTGCTGTTTCTCCTCCTCCTCCTTCTGTTTTCTGTTTGTTTTGTTTTGTTTGAGACAGGGTTTCTCTTTGTAGGCTGTCCTGAAACTCACTGTGTAGAACAGGCTAGCCTTGAATTCATAGAGATTCATCCACCTCTCTCTGCCTCCCAAGTCCTGGGATTAAAGGTGCACCCAACTCATGTTTGGCTTCTTTTAAGACAGGGTCTCACAGTGTAGCCCAGGCTAGCCTACCTAGACTGATCACAAACTCTGTAGGCGATCCTCCTGTCTCAGTGCTGAGCTTACAGATGTGTGCTTCTGTGCTAAATAATTTCATTTCTACATTTTGAACTTTAAGCTTATCCTCTTTTAATACAAATTAGAATCCAGTTTATTTTTTTACTTCTTTTTTTATTTTTATTTTTTTAACTATTAAAAAGAAAGTTAACCAGTGATAGGAATTCCAACCACGCCCCCATGGTCATTCATGCCCGGCAGTACACTGGGTCATCTCCAACTGGTCATTTCCAGGTCTTCCATCCTACATAACCCATGCCCCATGGTTATGTGGTCATGTAATCGCCCTGACATGACCATGTGATCTATGCACATGCACATGGGCCTGTGTGTGCAGGTGAGTCCTGGCCTTTATAAGAAAAGCCCTATGTTCCCCCGCCCTCTTTCTCTCACGTGTCCTTCCACAGGCCTGATCACGTCTGTCCCTTTCTCTTTGTCATGATAAAACTCTTGTTAGTGGATTCTGTCATGTGTCCTGACTTTTCCTTGGGGGTAAGAGTGCTACTAAAAACCATCAACCAGGCTTAGTGGTTGGTGTGGGAATGGTGTGGGACTTTAGAAACTACAAAGGCTGATCCCCAGTCAGACACTTCCTCCAACAAGATCATGCCTCCTAATCCTTCTAGACAGTCCCACTAAATGGGGACCAAGTATTCAAATACATGGGCTTTGGGGGCTCATTCAAACCATCACAGTGTGAAATCATATTATTGTGTTACTTAAATGAGCTGAGGTTGCTGGACAGTGGTGGCTCATGCACACCTTTAATTCGAGCACTTGAGAGGCAGAGGTAGGTGGATCTGTGTGAGTTCAAAACCAGACTGATCTACATAGTGAGTTCCAGGACAGACAGGGCTACACAGAGAAACCCTGTCTCAAACAACAATAACAACAACAACAACAACAACAACAAAACCCAAAAAACAAAAAAGAGCTGAGGTTTAAAGGATACAAGTACTGTGTGTGTGTATGTATGTGTATGTGTGTGTGTATTGCTAGGGATTGAACCCAGGGCCTCATACTAGTAAGTGCTCTGCCACTGAGCTACATACCAACCCACAGATTACTATTTCTTGGGAACCTACTATAGGCCTAATATCTTCCCTATATTTATGAATTCTCTTGGTTTTGGTTTGTCATCTCCTCTTCTCTACAAATATGTCACTGAGCATCATAAATAAACTACTTCAAAAGGAAGTTCAAAGTTATCCTTGGCAACATAGTGAAGTTGAGGCTTATCTGGGCTATATGAGATTTTGTCTCAAAAAAAAAAAAAGATCCTATAGCCATGAGACAGAATGTGAAAGCGATTCCAGGGGATAGCAATGCATCATGGGTAAGACAGATCTTTCTAAACCATAAAGGTTTCCTAAAACGCAAATCAATGCCCTTTTCTTTTCTTTTTCTTTTTTTCTTCCTTTTTTCTTCCCCCCAGAGCTGAGGATCGAACCCAGGCCCTTGTGCTTGCTAGGCAAGTGCTCTACCACTGAGCTGAATCCCCAACCCTGCCCTTTTCTTTTTTATCTACTTATTGTTATTTTATGTGCATTAGTGTTTTGCCTGCATGTGTGTCTGTGTGAGGGTGTCAGGTCCCCTAGAACTGGAGCTACAGACAGTTGTGAGCCACTGTGTGGGTACTGAGAACTGAACCCAGGTCCTCTGGAAGAGCAGACAGTGCTCTTAACCACTGAGCCATCTCTCCAGCCCATCAATGCCCTTTCCTTAGAAGCTGAATCAAAACTGTGACTCAGGTGGGTGTAGGGCTTCTCTAGGGCCAGTTTTCACAACTATTCCTGAATGTTTACAGTGTTAATACCTCATAGTTGTTGAGAGACTCTTAGATACCCAATATGATGTAGCTGTACCTAACGTGCACTGGTGTCTGAGTTCCTTTCCTAGAAGACAGATGATATCAAATATATACAAGGATGGTTTCATACTTGCTAATAATCATGGCTGGTGGGGTGGCTCAGACCCTTATTCCTTTCTTTATAAACAGGAGTGTCAACAGCAGCTAGATTCTGCCAGCTGAAACCGGATCTGTGTGGCTAGAGCACAGGTTCCCTTTCAGCTGTCTGAAGTCACCACAAGGCCGCGTCTGTTGCTGGTGCACATTTACATGTGGCTCGCATAAATAATTTTTCTCGTAGTTGTACTTCTGTGGTTTCATTTCCCTCCATGTTCTGTCAGTCATGTCCATGTATCCACAGACACACAAAAGTGGAAACTAATGGCATTTTTCAGATATCCACAGGCATGGGTCTTCTGGTTGTCAGGATATAAGACAGTTCATGCTTTTTTTTTTTTTTTAATGTGTGTGGGTGTTTTGTTTGCATGTATGTCTCTGCACCAAATGGAGTGCAGTGCCTGTGGAGGCCAGAGGGTGTCAGGTCCCCCAGAATTGGAATCCCAGATGGCTTTTAGACAACCTGTGGGTGCTGAACTCAGGTCCTCTGGAAGAGCAGCCAGTGCTCTTAACTGCTGAGCCATCTCTCCAGCCCAGAGTTTTACATGAACTCTCTCAGCCCCCAGCTTTCAAGGGTGTGTGTGTGCTGATGAGCATTTGTATGGCTGCCCAGGAAACACTGCTGTTTAAAGCCCCTTGAAGCCCTATATACACCAGCCCTACTTGTCTGCAGGGAATCAATCCTCCCCAAGAACCCGAGCCTCCTGGGCTCAGTGAGCTTCTTTTCACAAGGTTTATCTACTTCCTCCCATGCCCCATATGTAGGGGCTTCTCTGATGCTTCCTTCTGGCAGTTTCATAACTGCCTCTTGGCCTGCTGTGCCTTATTGGTGAAATTATTAAGGCCCCTCCACATAGTTAAAAGGAGGTTTATTTTGTGGGGTAACTTACAAGTGAAGGAATAGGTAACAGGATCTGGGCGGTGTTCTCTGAAGAACTCTGCTCAGTCTACCTCCAGTGTCCAGGGTCCAGGAACCAAGAGATCCAGCCCATCCAGATCTCGGGTCTTCAGGGTCCTTTCTCGGCCCAGCCTTGTAGGCATGACAATTACTGAAGCCTCAAGGGGGGTTGGAACTTCCAGATCAAAGCTGGAATGGCTACCCACTACAGTGCCTCAGTGTGAAGCCCTCTACCTTATTTCTCAAGCAGAGGAAGGCAAGGTTTCCATGCTGAACAGATGTTACCAGGGTCTGAAGGGAACCCTAGGGTGCTGTTTTGAAGAAAATGGAAACTTGAGACTGGTCACCAGCAGTGACATCTTTGGGTCACATCCTTTCAGGTCCAGTCATACATGTTTCCTGTCTACTCTTAGTCTACCCTTGTGTTGCCGGAGCCCAGTTTCTCCTTCTCACTTCCATGGTCGTCAGGTCGAGGAAGCAGAGAGCTGAGAGCCGTAACAAAGCAAATCTCTGTTTGAAACATCGACACCTCCACATCACTGGAAGGCACACTATGAACAACGAACAACGAGGCACTGTTAAACAGCGGTTACCATCTCCAGGTGAAAGGTGTGCCTTTCTGGAGAGAGGGCTCAGCGGTTGAGAGCATTTGCTGCTCTTGCCAAAGACCAAGTTTCAGTTCCTTGCACTGACATGGCAGCCATCTATAACTCCAGTTCCAGGGGATCTGATGACCGCTTCTAGCCTCTGAGGGCACCAGGCACACGCATGTTGTATACATACACTCATGCAAGCAAAATATTCACACTCATTAAAATAAATAAATCTTTCAAAGAACTCACTGAACTAAGTACACATTTCTTGTAAGCTCTTTCCTCCTAGTACAGGCACCACTCTAGATTTAAATGAGCACTTACAAGTTTGTAGATGAATCTTAGAAGGTCTTATTAAATGAAAAAACATGGAGCCAGATGTAGAGGTGAAAACCTGAGAGATCAGGGGAACAGAGAAAGCCACAAGCTAACCTCACCTCACTGACATCTCAGTCTCCAAAGACAGCCACTTCCTGTATACCCACACCTATATGCCTTTCTATTCTGTTCTCTCATTGGCTCTCTCAGCCCAGCTACATCACTTCTTCTTCCTGCCCAGCTCTGTCACTTCCTGTCTATCTGTACAGACCTCTAGACCTCTATGGTTAGATTGTGCTGGGATTAAAGGCTTTGTTCCCCAGTGTGGCCTTGAACTCACAGAGATCCAGACAGATCCCTGCCTCCCAAGTGATAGGATTAAAGGCATGTGCTGTCATTGCCTGACTTCTATATAGTGGCTGGCTTTTTCCTCTGATCCTCAGATGAATTTTACTTGGGGGAACACAATACATCACCACATCAGTTCTTCCTGACACCAAAACCTTTCAATCACATTCATTTCTTAGTTATTTATTGCCACACTTGTTGTATGAGAGATTCCAAAGAATAAGGCTTTCCCTGGCCTCTCCCACCCAGGGAACAGTCCCTAATTCTGGTCCTGCTTTTGTGGTGGATTAACATGTGGCCTTAGACAAGTCACCTGACCCCTCAGAACTATTTCACACATAGAAGAAGGAGAATGTTGTCAGCCTCCATGATTTAATGAAGAGTAAATGAAAGAATTTGTAATGAAGACGTAGGGGCTATGGTGTGCTTAGTGGAACAATATGTGCTTGGCATGACCTTGGCATGTACAAGACCCTGGGTTAGTATAGGAAGAAAAAAAAGAGAAGAAAGGATAGTGAAACTCCTTATAAAATGGTCTGTAAAGGCTGGAGAGATGACTCAGTGGTTAAGAGTACTTGCTGCTTGTCTCAGTCAGGGTTTCTGTTGCTGTGAAGAGACACCATGACCACAGCAACTCTATAAAGGAAGAACATTTCATTGGGGTGGCTTACATTTTCAGAGGTTTAGTCCATTATCATCATGGTGCAACATGGTGCTGGAGAAGAAGCTGAGAGTCCTACATCTTGATTTGCAGGTGACAGGAAGTGGTCTAAGACACTGGGCATGACTTGAGCATATATGAGACCTCAAAGCCCACCTTCACAGCAACACATCTACTCCAACAAGGCCATGCCTCCTAATAGTGTGTTGTTTTAACATCAGCACAGTGGCTGCGCCTTAATCTACTGCTATCTCAGTCAGCAATTGCAATTCCATAGTTACCAGCCTGCTTCTAGCAGTGGCCTGGTCAACCAGGTCACAGCATGGCAAGAATTCTGTTCCCACAGACACTGGCCCTGTTGTCGCTGCTAAAGGTAGCTTTAACTAAATCTCTATCATTCTAATTATGAATGAGACTCAAGATTCAAAGGCTGGGCTGAAAACCTGTGAGCTCAGAGAGGCTGAGTAGCAACTAGCTAATCCTTTCTCCTTGCTGGCATCCAAGGAAGACCTGTACTTCCACTTTGCCAAACCAGAAAAATCTGTGTCGCTCCAAACCACACCCCACTACTCCCTGTGTCTCTCAGCCTCTCCCAGAGGCCTTCTGAGGCTCTATGAGTACTTTCTGTCAACTAGTTGCTAAGACAGCCTCCTGACCCAAGGTTAATTTTATTTAATTAATAAAAATGCAAACCCAGAGTTCATATTGTAATCGAATAGCCCCCAACAATAGTGCCACTCACTTTGGGGTAATTTTCTTTCAAACCACCACACTACTCTTGCAGCATCCACATCAGGTGACTCCCAACCACCTGTAACTCCAGCTTCAAGGGAATAAGTTCTGGCTTCTGGCTTCTTCTGGTATCAGCACACACACACACACACACACACACACACACACACACACACACACACATAAACATAAATCTTTAAATGTTTTGAACTCTGTAAATGTGCACTGCTGTAATGCCAAATATCTTTCTTTGCTCGTTCTACATTCTTCTGATGTGCAAATTGTGTGAGTGTTCTGTTATGTATCCGTGGATATTAATAGAAGCCAGTTGGGAGCTGTGATGGTTTGAGAGAGAGATTTCCGGTAGTTCCAGACATTTCAATACTTGTGTTTAGGCAGAAGCCCTATCAGCATTATAGACCCAAGGAGTCTGGGATGTTTAGGTGCAAGCCTGGGCCTCCCTCCCCTCCCCAAAGAAAGCCCGCCAAGGGTCAGCTCCTCCCCAAGCACTGCTCAAGACCACGCCTACAGGCTATTTAAGACCTCGCCACCAGACCTGCCTCTGCCTCCCTCAAGAGTCACCCAGGAGTTGCTTCGCTCTGTTTATTAAACCTGGATTTATTCATTCGGCTTGATCGGCCTACTGCCTCATTGGAGGAATGACTAGGGATCCAACTTATCAACTTGGTCTCAGATGGAGGGTTATGACATGTGGCCTTGTTGGAGGAAGGACATCACTTGGGGTGGGCTTTGAGGTTTCAGAGGCTCATGCTGGTCCCAGGGTGCTCTCGGCTTGCTGCTCCAGCTATCATGCATGCTTGTCGCCAGGCTTGCCCTCCATGATGGTGGTGGTGATGGACTCTTATCTCCCTGGAAGCTCAAAGAAATCCTTCCATAAGTTGCCTCAGTCATGGTGTTAGATCACAGTGATAGGAAAATAACTAATACAGGGGCTAAAAGATTATTTTTAATGTACGGCTGGGGTCAGGGTGTGCATGTTCCACACGGTGCTTAGACAATTGGGGGGCTGGTTTTCTCCTTTTCACAATATGAGTCCTGAGACTCAAACTCAGGTTGTTAGACTCGGTGGCAAGTGACCTTACTTACCCTCTGAGCCATCTAATTGGTCTCTGAAAGGACTCTTTTCTAATACAAAGTCATTTATAATATCTTTTTGCTCCCTGGATGTCAAAGCTTTGCTAGATACCTGGAAAGATTTGGATATTAGATTTTTTTTTTTTTTCCTGGAGAAATAAAGCCAAGAGGATATAAAGTTACCCTTGGGTCTTGCAGGGCCTCAATTCTAGGACCCACATCCCCACACCCAAACCTGAAGATGCTCAAGTCCCAAAACAAAATGGCTTTAATATTTGTGTATTTCCTATGTGGTTCTGTATACATTAAATCACTTCTATATTATATGTTGTAATATATAACCCAAGGAAATGCTATATAAATAGGCCCAACTACATAGTACATAGCAGGGGCAATGTAACATTATTTTACTATTTTTTAAAGATTGTTTATTTTATGTGTGTGGATGTATGTGTGTGCATCATGTGCATGCCTGGTAACCACAGAGGCCAGAAAAGGACATTGAATTCCCTAGGACTGGAATTACAGATGGTTGTGAGCTGCCATGTGGGTGCTGGGAATCAAACCAGGGTCTTCTGTAAGACCAACCCATGCTCTTAACCACCAAGCCATTGCTCCAGACCACTGGTTCTCAACCTGTGGGCCATGACCCTTGAAAGGGGTCACATATCAGATATTTACATTATGATTTATAACAGTAATAAAATTATAGTTATAAAGTAGCAATGAAAATAATTTTGTGGTTGAGGTCACCACAACCTAAAGAACTGTGTTAAGGGGTCGCAGCATTAGGAAGGTTGAGAACCAGTGCCCTAGGCCATGTAACACTAGTTTTTAATAAGTTCCTTGCTTGTTTTTGGAGAGAGAGTAGAACTGGAGCTTGTTATGCAGCTCAGGGCAGCCTCAAACTCATCCTTCTCCTGCTTTAGTCCCTGAGTGCAAGGATAAAAAGCATAGGTAACATCTGCCTTCAAATACTTTAAAAAATATATTATTATCTTAAGTATGTGTATGTGTCTGTGTATGTGAGTGTCCCCAGAGACCAGAGGACTCAGACCCCCTGGACCTGGAGTTACAGGTGGTTGTGAGCCTCCTGATGTGAGTGCTGGGGATTGAGCTCAGGTCCTCCAAAAGAGGAAGAGCAATATGTGCTCTTGAGCGAAGAGCCATCTCTCCACCCCCCAACCCCCCAATACTCTCAAACCCACAGTGGATGAGTTGAATGCATGGATGGTAGGATGGCTAATTTTACCAATTTGAATTATAAGCTTCCCAGGAGATTGGTGAGGCACACCAGAGAAATGAACTGAGGGTGGGAAGGCCCCTTAGCATGAGCAGTAAGCAGGATTCCATCCTATGTAGGGTGAATGGATGGAATCAAAACGGGGGTGGCGTGGGGGTGGGGGCGGGAAATAAAGTGATCAGAGAGGGCAAGATGGCTCAGTGAGCACCAGTTCTGTCCCAGAATCCACATGGTGGAAGAAGAGAACAGACACCCCCGCCCCCCCAAGTTATCCTCTAGCAAATTGTGCATTGCAGAGAAACAAGGAACAAGGTAAGGGAGGGGGCGGGGAAACAGCCCAGAGACGTTAATCCCAGTCTGAGGGCCCAAGGAGCGGAGACCCCCACATCATCAGGCAAGCGGAAAGCAAAGGGGGAAGGCAGAATCCTCCTTCTTACAGCTTTTGTGGCCTTCAGGCCTTAACCGGCCAGGCTGATCCCCAGCTGCCCTGGAGAGAGCAATCGGCTTTACCACCTGCACTGTTGAAATGCTAATTTCCCCAGAAGCACCCTTACACACCTACTCCAGGCACCCTGTGGCACACGAAGCTATCACAATCCTAAATGAGCTCTACCACTGGATGTGTCTGTATGAAAACTGGAACAGCTGAACCTGGGAGCGCTTGCATTTCCTTACTTTATCATGCATGACACTATCAGTGACCAGAAGAATTAGTGGTTCTGTGCCTCAGTTTCTTCATTTGTAAAATGAGCCTGCAACAGTGTTCATTTCATGGTGCTCCTATGAGTGTTAAACAAGCTATTTTAGAAAACAAAAAACAAAAACAAAAAACCAATTTTTTTTAAAAACAGTTAGGTCCTTGGAGGTGCAAATGGCACCATATAACAAACGTTAATCATTGCTGTCTGAATAGTCCCAGGATAGAGCTGGGGGAGACTTATGCCAGACTGCAGAAGACTTTCTGCTCTGAAGACTTGATGCAAAATTTTGTGCTTCACAACTGTACCCTGGGGTTACCCTATGGCCATTCTCTTCCCATTTCTCCTTACTGTTTCTTCAAGGAAACTTGTGCTTACTGGTCACTATTGCATTTCTACAAAACACTTGCATAGTTTTTTTTTTTTTTAATTTTAATATATATGTATATGTATATGTATATATATTAAGATTTATTTATTTATTATGTATACAGCCTATATGACTGTAGGCCAGAAGAGGGTTCCAGATCTCATTATAGATGGCTGTGAGCCACCATGTGGTTGGTGGGAATTCAACTCAGGACCTCTGGAAGAGCAGTCAGTGCTCTTCACCTCTGAGCCATCTCTCCAGCCCAAAGATATTTATTTTTGTATATGTGTGTCTGTGTATGTGCAGTTGCCTGGGTGTCTTAGTTAGGGATTTGATGGCTGTGAAGAGACACCATGATGACAACAACTCTGTTGCTGTTGCTGTTGTTTGCTTGTTGTGTTTTTTCCAGACAGGGTTTCTCTGTGTAGTTTTGCACCTTTCCTGGAACTAGCTCTGTAGCCCAGGCTGGCCTCCAGCTCACAGAGATCCACCTGCCTCTACCTCCCAAGTGCTGGGATTAAAGGCGTGTACCACCGCGCTCTTGGCAACTCTTATAAAGGAAAACATTTAATTGGGGCTGGCTTACAGTTTTAGAGGTTTAGTCTATTATCATCATGGCAGGAAACGTGGCAGCATGCAGGCAGACATGTCTGGAGAAGGAGCTGAGAGTTCTACATCTTGATCTGCAAGCAGCAGGAAGTAACTGTGACACTAGACCTGACTGAGGATCTGGGACCTCAAAGTCCTCTCCCACAGTGATAGACTTCCTTCCACAAGGCCACACCTACTCCACAAGGCCACACCTCTTAACAGAGCCACTCCCAATGGGCCAAGCATTCAAACACAAGAGTCTATTTAAACTACCACACGGGGCAGCCAGAAGCAGGTGTCTGATTCTCTGGAGCCAGGGTTACTGTGGGTTATGGGCCTGGCCACCTGGCATGGGTGCTGGAATTTGAACTCAAGTCCTTTGCAAGAGCAGTACATACTCTTACCCACTGAGCCATCTCTCCAGCCAAACATCTTTGTTTTTATTCACGTTCTTCTAATTTGTTTCTAGACTCCATGCCACCAGCGTGGCTTTCTTTGGAGTTCCCCTTGCCTTCACTAGATAGGGACAGAGGAATACAGGAAATTATTTTATAAACAATGATATCACTGAACAGTCAGTCACAAAGCGTGTGTGTGCATTCGATTGCTTTGCTGATATATGAAGCTTGTGATCTACTCCCCCTGCCCCCCCCAAGTTTTCTTCCTGGTTTCATCTAACCAGTTTATTTCTTCCTAATCCACAAAAACCTTCCTCCAAGCACCTAAACACATGTGGGTGTGAGTCAGAGGCAAACAGTAGAGATGCTGTGTCCTGGAGCTCATTCGTAAGCTGTAGACCCCAGAACACCAGCCTCTACTTCAGGCTTAGATGTGGAGAGCTGGCGCTCCGGTCGGTCGAATGATCTCAGGATTTTGGAGTGAGCAAAGGGCAAGGTTGCCGCCGGCGATTTCAGGTTGAACCTGTTTGGTGTCTTTTTGCTGCAGGGAGGCAACCACACACAGTCCAGCGTTTGCGTACTCTGTGCCAAGTTTCAGAGCTTTTGCGGTGAACTCGGAGAAACTGTCTCACTATCTAGACAGGGGCCGCTTTGTGAGCTAAATGGCTAGCACAGGATTCTGGCCAGTAAGGGAAACGTTCTCAGAAAATAAAACTACTCGCAAAGGCACCAGAGTCACAAACCAGCTCTGTAAAAACCCAACAAAGGATGCTAACTCTGCTACCAAAAGTTTTTCTTCCCCAGAACACAAGAGCCTGTAATGTATTCATCCTTAGATCTTGCTGCCTCCTCTGGTACCAGTGTGGGGAAACTTGTTTTCTTTCTTTTCTTTTTTCTTTCTTTCTTTCTTTCTTTCTTTCTTTCTTTCTTTCTTTCTTTCTTTCTTTCTTTCTTTCTTTCTTTCTTTCTTTTGCTTTCCAGCTTCTCAAATTCCCTCTTCTTTCCCCCTTTTAGCTTGACATTGTCCTCTGCCTACTTAAAATGCGCAGTGAGTTCACTTACTGCGTTATGTATGAAGACATTTTATCACACATGCCTTTGTTCCCTCTTGGTGTATTTTAGCCTCGTCTCATGTTATGAAAATCTTTTGAAAACAGAACTCCCTTTTCCATGTTTATTTGCATTTATTTTGTGCTGAATGCATTCCCATGCCATAAGTTTTTGTCTCCTCCGTGTCTTCTGGGATATCTTTTCTTTTTCTTCCTTTTTTTGTGTAGTCTCCTTCTCTGTTTCAGAGACAATGTGTTCCTTGTTTTGCAGTGAGGATCATCTCTGAAGCAGGCAGGGGAGCCTGTGGGCGGGTTAGCCTGACCCAGCTCTGTCATCACAGCAGCGAGGCACCACTGCAGCTTTGTTCCTCTGGGGATGCCCATCATCCAGAGCATCCGTGTCTACATCCTTAAGGTCAGCATTACTTTGCATTTTAAGCATGTAAAGTAAAAATTCAGCTTTTGGGCTGGCAGGATAGATGGCTCAGAAGGTGAAGGTGACTGCTGCCAAGCCTCATGGCCCAAGTTCGATTCCCACAACTCATATGGTGGGAAGAGAAAACCAACTCGGGCAAATTGTCCTCTGACCTCCATACATGCACATACACACACACACACACACACACACACACACACACACACACACACACAGTCGTAGACAAAGTGAGTCAGAAATAAATGTAATTAAAAAAAAAAAATCAGCATTCATTTTGGTCCACTGGCTCTGTGACCAGCCCTACTTGGCCCGGGGTACATGGCTCACACTGTTTCTGTAAGTGACATCTGTCAGGTCTTTGGTGACTTTTATGGTAGACACATCTTTGATGGCTTGGACACTTTTTTGTTGTTGTTGTTGTTGTTTTGTTTTGTTTTTCAAGACAGGGTTTCTCTGTGTAGCTTTGCACCTTTTTCCTGGAACTCACTTGGTAGCCCAGGTTGGCCTTGAACTCACAGAGATCCGCCTGGCTCTGCCTCCCAAGTGCTGGGATTAAAGGTGTGCGCCACCACTGCCTGGCTAGCTTGGACACTTTTATGAACAGAGAATGAACAAAAAGATTTGATCCTCTAAATGTGCCTGGTTTTGTTGGCTTTTCTCAGCCGAGAGAGCAGTGAACCATTTTTCCCAGGTCACCCCAGGCTGCTTACAGGAGAACTGAGAACACAACCCTTAGTGGTTATTGAATATTTCAAGTTAGGTCCTGCTACCACTTAGCCACTACCTCCTTTCATCTCTGGATTGTTCCTCTCCCACACCGCCTGTGATTAAAATGTCAGCGGCTGCCAGCTACTAATAGATTAAAAACTGTGCATTTAGGAGTGTCTACGTTCAAGGCTAGGCTAGTCACCTTTATGAATACTCACGCCATTTAGGGAAGTCTGCCCTCCTGCCTCCACCACAGTCAGAACAGGTGTAGCTACCTGATCTAGGACAAGCCAGAGATGCTGATATGAACCAGCAGTGGACAAAGATAAGCTGTGTCAAACTGAGAAATTGCACACGAGGCACTTACCCAGGAAAGGCAAAAATAGGTATAAATAAAAGCCTTGAGTGAGATGACATCATTGCAGAAAAAACTGGAGATTTGCCCTCCTAGATGGGCTCTCCCACTAGGTTTAGACTCACGCCATGTTAATTGAGCTAAACTTGACAACTAAAATTTGTGTATATTTAAGGTGTATAATGTTTTGATAGACACATACATCATGAAATTATGCCAGTTAACATAGCTGTCATCTCACACTGTTTCCAACTGTGTGTTTGTCTTTGTGTACACTGACTTACTCTCTGGGTGTGGTGGAGCAAGCCTTTAATCCTAGCACTCAAGGCAGGGGCAGGCAGAGTGCTGTAAATTTAAGGCCAATTTAGTCTACATCTTGAGTTCCAGGACATCTAGGGCTATGTAGAGAGATCCTATCTAAAAAAAAAGGTTCACTATAGTAGATGGCGCAACAGTCCCTATGGCTTATAGCTCACATCTCCCTATAGCTTCCAGCCCCAGGACTAGGGCTCAGAGGGCACCTGTACTTAACATATGCACATTCACAGATACACACATTCAAATAATTAAAAATAAAATAACCGTGACTGGGGACACTGATTAAGGGTTAAGAGCACTTGCTACTCTGTCAGAGAACCCACGTTCTGTTCTCAGGGCCCATTTTTGGTGGCTCACAATCATCTGTAACTCTAGCTCCAGGGGATCTGACACCCTATTCTGGACACATACACAGACATAAAGACATGTGCACGCCTGTGCGCACATGCAGATAAAATAAATATTTAAAAATAAAATAATCTTTATAAAAAAGATTTACTCTCCTAGCGAATCAAGAACATTTGGGATGGACACCTTCCCACTGTGTGCTAGTCATGGTACTATACATTGGATCTCCAGAATCTATTCATTTCATAATGAACGTAGTAGTACTTTCTCACTGGGACTACCAGTCTGCAAATAATGACATGGAGACTTATTATTAACTATGAAAGCTTGGCCTTTACCTTCCGTTTGTTTCCAACTAGCTCTTATACTTTAACCCATATTTTTAATCTACATTCTGCCATGTGGCTCGATACCTCATCTCCATACTGCTTGTCCTGTTTCCCCTACATCTTGACAGCATCTCCTCACCTCTCTTCTTCCCAGAGTCCTCTCTCTCCCTGGAAGTCCCACCTATTCTCTCCTGCCTAGCTATTGGACGTTCAGCTCTTTATTACCCCAATATCAGCAATCCATCTTCACACAATATACAAATACCCCCACAACATCTGAAAGCTCATACCCCTTGACCTGCATCTCCCCACTTCACCAAACTCCAGGTCCTGGAAACCACCACTTAATTCCCCGTTATGAGTTCCACTCTGCTGTTGTCCACATATAAATGAAACCATGCAGCACTTCTGACCCTGGCTTCTGCCACGTACAGGTTCACTCACGCCACCGGGACTTCCAAGTGTTGCATGTAGGCAGCACACTTTTGTCCATTCACCTGTGGACACACACACAGGTTGTTTCCTGTACTTGTGGTGTGGTGAGAAATGCTGCTGTGAATGAGTACAGGTGTTACTGGTTTTTGTTTGCTTGTTTTTACTCTTTTGCTCTTTTTGGCTCCTTTGGGGGGCCCGCCACCCAGCTCCCAAATAAATCACACACAGAGGCTTGTTCTTAATTGTAAATGCTTGGCCTTAGCTTGGCTTGTTTCTTGACAGCTTTTCTTAACATTGAATTATCCCGTCTACCTTTTGTCTCTGGGCTTTTTCCTTTTCTTACTTCTGCAATCTCACTTTCACTCTTACTCCGTGGCTGGCTGTGTGGCTGTGTGGCTGTGTGGCTGGGTGGCTGGGTGGCTGGGTGGCTGTGTGGCTGGGTGGCTGGGTGGCTGGGTGGCTGGGTGGCTGGGTGGCTGTGTGGCTGGGTGGCTGTGTGGCTGGGTGGCTGTGTGGCTGGGTGGCTGTGTGGCTGTGTGGCTGTGTGGCTGTGTGGCTGTGTGGCTGGGTGGCTGTGTGGCTGGGTGGCTGTGTGGCTGGGTGGCTGTGTGGCTGTGTGGCTGTGTGGCTGGGTGGCTGTGTGGCTGGGTGGCTGGGTGGCTGTGTGGCTGTGTGGCTGTGTGGCTGTGTGGCTGGGTGGCTGTGTGGCTGTGTGGCTGTGTGGCTGTGTGGCTGGGTGGCTGTGTGGCTGTGTGGCTGTGTGGCTGTGTGGCTGTGTGGCTGGGTGGCTGTGTGGCTGGGTGGCTGTGTGGCTGGGTGGCTGTGTGGCTGGGTGGCTGGGTGGCTGGGTGGCTGTGTGGCTGTGTGGCTGTGTGGCTGTGTGGCTGTGTGGCTGGGTGGCTGGGTGGCTGTGTGGCTGGGTGGCTGTGTGGCTGTGTGGCTGGGTGGCTGTGTGGCTGGGTGGCTGGGTGGCTGTGTGGCTGTGTGGCTGTGTGGCTGTGTGGCTGTGTGGCTGGGTGACTGTGTGGCTGGGTGGCTGGGTGACTGTGTGGCTGGGTGGCTGGGTGACTGTGTGACTGTGTGGCTGAGTGGCTGGGTGACTGTGTGGCTGTGTGGCTGGGTGGCTGTGTGGCTGGGTGGCTGTGTGGCTGGGTGGCTGTGTGGCTGTGTGGCTGGGTGGCTGGGTGGCTGTGTGGCTGTGTGGCTGGGTGGCTGGGTGGCTGGGTGGCTGTGTGGCTGGGTGGCTGGGTGGCTGGGTGGCTGGGTGACTGGATGGCTGTGTGGCTGGGTGGCTGGGTGGCTGGGTGGCCAGCCCCTTCTTTTCTTGCTCCTTAATCTCTCTCACTTCTCCTCCTCCTCCTCCTCCCAGATTTCTCCTCCTATTTATTCTCTCTGCCTGTCAGCCTCACCTATTTCTCTCTCCTGCCTCCATATTGGCCGTTCAGCTCTTTGTTAGACCATCAGGTGTTTTAGACAGGCACAGTAACACAGCTTCACAGAGTTCAACAAATGCAGCCTGAAAGAATGCAACACATCTCTGGATCATTAAACAAATGTTCCACAGCGTAAACAAATATAACACACGTTATAATAGTCTTCAACAAGGTGTCTCTTTGAGACACCTTAATCTTTCCTGGACTGATCTTTAATTCTTTTAAATCTTCTTTCTGGGACTGGAAGCAGACTGATGAGAGCTGCCATGTGGGTGCTGGGGCTCGAACTTGAGTCCTCTGGAAGAGCAGTGAGTGTTCTTAAATTGAAGATAATCATACTTACCTCAGCGTTTTAGAAGGATTCAAGATATTATACCTAACCTAAGTGTATGCAACCTAATAGAACTTTATTTTGTATTATAATTATTATTTTTAGACCACGGTCCCAGGCAGGCTGGCTTTAAACTCACAATATAACCAAGGATGACCTTGAATTTCTTTATAAAAAGACATTTAAAAGATTATTTTAATTATGTTTATGTGTCTGTGTGTGGGTATGTGCATGTGAGAACGGTGTCTGAGGAAGCCAGAGAAAATCAGATCCTCTGGAGCTGGCTTTACAGACAGTTGTGATCCTCCTTGTTGTGGGTGTTGGGAACTGAACTTGAGTCCTCTGCAGGAGCAGTACTCGATCCCAACTGCTGAGCCATCTTTCTAGCCTCCTTGGATTATGGGCACTGGGGATGGAGCCTGGGCCTCCAAGCAAACCAGGCAAGCGCACCCCAACTGAGCCACATCCCAGACCTTTATGTCTTTTTCAAATGGAAATAAAGGAAGTATAACCTTTGAAAATCACCACTTACAATAAAGAATGGAGTGCATGGAGGAAATAAAAGATCCATGCAACACAAAATCAGATTTTAAGCCGATTCTGTCTGTCGAAGTACTCGTGATTATGCTTAGTACTCAGCACTGTGCCTGGCAGACCCCCAGCACTCATGTCACTTTGCTTCCTCCAAAGCATGACATTCCCCTGACCCCAGCACCACTCGGTTACCCAGCATTCCCCTGACCCCAGCACCACTCGGTTACCCAGCATTCCCCTGACCCCAGCACCACTCGGTTACCCAGCATTCCCCTGACCCCAGCACCACTCGGTTACCCAGCATTCCCCTGACCCCAGCACCACTCATTGCCCAGTTGACTGAGCACTTTGACACATCCAATTGCCCTGTTCTGTTGTAATTCACCGAGCCCTTGAGTGTGAAATCACAGCAGCCATGATTTCATTTGGAAAGCCTGGGATTTATGAGGTAATTTTCCCTTTAGTCTTTCCCCCTATTCTTATTTACTCTCACTGGCTTTTCAGTTTCCACCATGGCTCACAGGCAAGCAAAATAAAAACAAGCCGAAGGCTTTTCATGAAGTAACTTGTAGCTGTTGCTCCTTTCTAATCACTAAGGGGAAAAAGATAACAAAAAGCCAGGCCACAAGACAGTCTCATCTTTTCACAGCATTTCCATCCTGATAGATATTTGAAGTGTAAAGGTCCTTCAACTAAGCCTCAACCACAGGCAGGATGAGCCAGAGGAGGGCAGGGATACTGCCAGGGCACATTTCCATCCCAAAGAGTGTGAGGTGTGGGCAGCTGGGGCCTTTGTCTTCTCAACAAAGCCTCCCTCTTCGCACCAGAGAACTGGTCTTCCCAGATCCTGAACGACCCCATGGGACTGGCTACACAATCCGCCCCATCCAATCATGCCAACCCAGCCATGTTTACACAGTGCAGCCGGGCATTGTCCCAAGCAAGTCCAATCACATTTCTTCCAAGAGATTTGCCATGTGCCACACTGGGAAAGCTGGGGAGGGTCTCACTCTCGAAACATGAATCACAGGCTATTTATATGACCAGGGCGAACACGCAAAGAGAAACAGAGACAAATAAACCTGAGAGGAAGAGTGGGAAATACAATCTTGATGACATCATTTAAGCACCTGAATTCATCTGTGACTAAAGCCTTTGTTTGGTTAAGCAGATTGGACAGGCAGAAACTGGGTTCTGAGATCCCCACCCCCACCACATCCCCAGCTCCAGGCTTAGAGAGTGTGAGAGTATTTTGTTTTATTATTTAAAAGATTTATATTTAGGTGTGTGTGTGTGTGTGTGTGTGTGTGTGTGTGTGTTTCCTGAAGGCCAGAGGGGTCAGATTCACCCTGGAGCAGAGTTACTGATGGTACAAGCAGCTATGAGCAACCCCACATGGGGGCTGGGAACTGAACTGGGTCTTCCACAAGAGTAGTGTATGCTCTTAACTACTGAGACTTTTCTGCAGTCCCATGGGGTCTTAGGGTTTTTATGACTGTGAAGAGACACCATGGCCTTGGCAGCTCTTATAAGGAAACATTTAAGTGGCTCACTTACAGTTTCAGAGGCTCAGTCCTTTATCATCATGGCAGGGAGCCTGGTGGCATTCAGGCAGACCTGGTGCTGGAGGAGTAGCTGAGAGTCCTACATCTTACAGGCAACAGTAGGTCAGCTGAAGCAAAAGAGACCTCAAAGCCTGCCCCCACAGTGACACTGTTCCTCCAACAAGGCCATTCCTACTCCAACAAAGCTACACCTCCTAATAGTGCCTCTTCTTTAGGGGACCATTTTCTTTCAAACCACCACACATAGTATAAAGGTTGAAGGAAAGGAAACTTACTTCTTGATATACAAGGAGAATTTGGACAGCAGTGACCATTCATAATGAAGAGGATGGAGAGCAGAGTAGGAAGAGTGGCCCAGAGAGAGAAGGAGGGGAGGGAGGGGGCAGAGTAGAACGCCACAAACCCTCACATCTTAAGTAAATTGAAGTTAAACAAAAAAATCACCAAATATTTGTGTAGTCGACTACTTAAGGTGTGTTACTTTTGTTTATGTTGTGTAATACACCTGATGGTCTAATAAAGAACTAGCCAATAGCAAGGCAGGAGAAAGGCTAGGCAGGGCTGGCAGGCAGAGAGAATATATAGAGGGAAGAAAAGCTATGGAGGGGCGAAGATGGAGCAGCCAGAGGAGGAGGACTCCGGGGGCCAGCCACCCGGCCACACAGCAAGCCACGGAGTAAGAGTAAGCTTTACAGAAGTTAGAGAACAGGAAAAGCCCAGATGCAAAAGATAGATGGGTTAATTTAGGTTAAGAAAAGCTGGCTAGAAACTAAGCCAAGCTAAGGCCGGGCATTCATAAGTAATAATAAGCCTTCATGTGTGATTTATTCGGGAGCTGGGTGGCTGGCCCCCTAAAAAAGACCAAAGACCAACCAACAATATATTCGCCAGTTGGCTTCTTGGTAAAACTATTTTTTAAAAAAAGATTTATTTATTATGTATACAGAAGAGGGTGCCAGATCTCATTACAGATGGTCGTACCATGTGGGTGCTGGGAATTGAACTCAGGGCCTCTGGAAGAGCAATTGGTGCTCTGAACCTCTGAGCCATCTCTCCAGCCCAGTAAAACCAAATTTTTAAAGAAAGATTTATTTTATGTGTATGAGTGTTGGCCTGCCTGTATATCTGTGCATTATGTGCACACAGTGCCCACAGATGCCTAAAGAGGGCATCAGATCTCCAGAGCTGGAGTTAGGGACAGCTGTGGGATGTCTAATGTGGGTGTAGGGAACCAGCCCAGGTTCTCTGGAAGAGCAACAAGAGCTTTAAACGCCTGAGCCCTCTATCTAAACTCAATAAAACCAATTTTTAAACAAGTGGAAACAAGGCAGGCTTAATTAAAATTTTGCCTGTCTTTGGTCTTTCATGGGTCCTGGAATAGACCTCCTTAAGATAACTGGTTAAGGGGGCTAGAGAGATGGCTCAGCAGTTAAAAGCACCGACTGTTCTTCCAAAGGACCTAGGTTCAATTCCTAGCACCCACATGGCAGCTCACAACTGTCTGTAACTCCAGTTACAGGGGACCCAACACCCATGGCAAAACACCAATGCACATAAAAACAAACAAACAAATAAATAAATAAAGGATCCTGAAAATCAATATTGGTTATTGATTGTCAAACTGATAATGTCTAGAACCACCCAAGGGACAAGTCTCTGGGTTATATCACTCACGGTTTCTTAAATTAAAAAAAAAAAAAACATTTATTTGTTTGTTTGTATGTGTATTGTCCTGCCCTGATGCCACAATGCAAATATTTAGGTCAAGAGTCGGTTCTCGTCTTCCAACATGCAGGTTTTGGGGTAGACTGAGACATCAGGCTTCATGGCAAGTTCCATTACCCACTGAACCATTTCATCAGCTCCAGCATTTCAAGATTAGGTTAACTGATGTGGGAATATCCACTCCGACTGGCAGCAGCAACCATGTACTTGGTCCCTCACTGAATAAAAAGAAGAGGGAGCTGAGTGGAGTGGACACACCTCTGACCCCGGCACTCATGACACAGAAGCCAGTGTGAGCTACATCCTCACTCCAGATGAGCCAGGGCTACATATAAGACCCTGTCTTTTTTTTTTTTAATCAATTGGAGGGGTTATAATAAAAATCAACAGCACATATTTTTTTTTCATTTCCCCCACCCCCTACAGCACATATTTTATTCAATCAAACATAGGGATAAATAGTTATTGTTGTATCTGTTGTCTATTACTTCTCAATAATGTGATTTTAATGATGTCTGCAAGAGAGTATTTGGGTGCCTGGAGAGATGGGTCCAGTTCCCGGTACCCACACGTTTACAACAGGTCATCCTCCCAGTTCTAAGGGGTGAGGTCCTCTAGCTTCAGGAAAACCCATTTGGTCCTCTGTTGGCTTCAGCAGGTATCAGACATGCACATGATGCACATATGTACTCCTAGGCAAAGCACCCATACACAATGTAGCAGTTTGAATGTAGTTTGTTTATGACCCCCATAATCTCATAGGAGTGGCACTATTAAGAAGTATGGCTTTGTTGGAGTGGGTATGGTCTTGTTGGAGGAAGTGTCACTGTGGGGGCAGGTTTTGAGGTTTCCTATGCTCAGGATACCTCCCAGTGTCTCAGTCAACTTCCTGTTGCCTGCAAGATGTAGAACGCTCAGTTCAAGCGCGACATCTGCCTGCACACCGCCATGCTCCCCATCTTGATGATAATGGACTGAACCTCTGAAACTGTAAGTGAGCCCCCTCAATTAAATATTTTTTCTTATAAGAGTTCCTCTGGTCATGGTGTCTCTTCACAGCAATAAAAACCTCTAAGACACACATAAAATAAAAATAAACTACTACTAATACAACTAAAAGCCAGGTGTGATGGCATATACAAACCGTTAATCCTAGCACTCTGAAGGTAGAGGCAGGTGAGTCTCTCTGAGTTCAGGGCCAGTGTGGTCTACATAGTGAGTTCTAGGACAACCAAATATACATACTGTGACCCTGTCTCAAAAAACAAACAGAAAAATTGTATTATTTCATGGTATGAAACTACTTGGTCAGTAATACACTGAGATAAAAGTTCTAGGACACCCCTATAAAAAGTCCAAGGCTTTGGAGCTGGATGATGACAGTGGATACATTCCTACTATGGTTTGCATGTGGGTAGTGTTTGATGTTCTAGGATGGTCATTGGAAGACGCTGTGAACTTCTAGGGTGGGGCCTAGTGGGAGGTCTTTAGGAGATTGAAAGAATATCACTGAAGGGGGTTGTGGGACCTCATTCTCTCTCTCTCTCTCTCTCTCTCTCTCTCTCTCTCTCTCTCTCTCTCTCTCTCTCTCTGCTGCCCTGCCATTAGCCATCCTCACCAAAGGCCCAAAGCGGTGGGCTCACCCAATCTTAAACCTGGATCTCAAAAACTATGAGACAAACATGCCCATTGTTATTTCATAAGTAGCTGTACTAGCTCCCCCTCACCCCGAAAAAATAATCAAAACAAACAGAAAAAAAAAAAAAAAAGAGCCGGGCAGTGGTGGCGCACGCCTTTAATCCTAGCACTCGAGAGTCAGAGGCAGGCGGATCTCTGTGAGTTCTAGGCCAGCCTGGGCTACAGAGTGAGTTCCTGTACAGAGTGAGGACAGGACAGGCTCCAAAGCTACACAGAGAAACCTTGTCTCGAAAACAAACAAACAAACAAACAAACAAACAAAAAAACCCAGAGTATCATTGTATACCCATGGCTGCATGTCTGGGCTCAATCTCACCATGATCAGAGATCTACCTGCCTCCATCTCCTGAGTACTTCGGTTAAAGACATGCACACCACAACTGGCCTTTAGTTACTTTCTGGACTCTGTAACAAAATACCTGACAGCAAACAATTTAAGGATTGAAGGGTTTATTTTGGTGTATATTTTATAAGTGGGTACACCACATCATGGCGGGAAGGTATCTTGACAGGAGTCGCATTGTGTTAGAAATCAAAAAGTAAACAGAACGTGGGCAAGACTATTAAGTCTCAAGTCCCCCCCCCCCCCCCCAGTAATCCATTTCCTCCAGGACGGTTCTTCCTCCCAAAGATTCCATAGCCTTCCCAAAAGAACACCACTACCTGGGTATCATAGTTCTCTTTCTTCAAGGTTCCATTGATAAAAGATTCAAAATTTAAAAAAAAAAAAAAAAAAATCGAACAAACTAAAAAACCCAAGACAATGAAAGGGCGAGAGTAGAGCAGAGCCAGGAAAGCAAGCTGAGCCAAGGATGAATGTGATGCTGGAGGATACAGGAGCCTTTTCAGGACCACAAAGATGGCCAATAGCAGACATGCAGCCTTCCCAGGGATGCGCTCTCTAGACCCAGCCTGGGAGAGCAGTCTGGCAGTTTCTGCTTACTTCTCTGGGGACACTGGAAACTCAGCTGCCATGCTGTGAAAAGCACAAGCCACGTGGACAGGCCAAATGCGTGTCCAGCCAACAACCCTGCTGAGCTGCCAGCTGCCAGCCTCTGTCCCTGCCAGCCATGGGAAGGAGCTACTGAAACGGCCCGGCCCAGCCTCATGCCCAGATGAACACAGCCACAGCCCACATCACACGCAGCTAAAAACCGGCCCAACAGACCCAGTAAACACATAGAATCATTGGCAATATAAAATGGGTGTTGCTTTTGACCACCAAATTTAGGACTGTTAAATAACAATAAATAACCAGAGCAAGGTCCAAGGGGCAACCAAAGCTAATGAAAGATTCTCTTTTGAGCCTTTCCTTCTTCTCAACAACCTTCCCCCATCCTCGTCTAAGGAGATTTTGTAAGTATTTTCTACAGTTTTTTAATTTTTTGAGAAAGGAGCTCATGTAGCTCAGGATAGCCTTCAAAAAAAAAAAATAGCCTTCACTATGCAGCAAGGGCTTTGAACTTGAAATCTTATCTCTATTTCCTGAGTGCTGAGATTACATGTGTGCATTACCACACCATTTTATTCAGTGCTGGGGATTGAAGCCAGGCCCTGGTGTATGCTAGACAAGCATGCTACCAGCTGAGCCACACCCCAACCCTGATGCTTGATTTCTATTCCTTGCCTAGAGAGGAGATGGGGGAGGAATTTCCTGATATGAGGAATTACAAAAATTTAACTTGGTATGAGGATTTTTTTTTCTATAAAAGGAAAAGGGCAATTGAAAAAAGTCTAAACAAGGGCTGGGGGTACAGTGGTAGTTACTCACCTATCACATGTGATACCAGGTTCAGCTGCCAGCACCACCAAATCAATAATATTAAGTTAATATTTTATGTTTTTAATAAAAAAAAAAAAAACAGTGGCAGGTTTGGAATAAGTCCATAAAAACAAATAAGCAAGAAAAGGCATTGTATTGGTTACTTTCTGTTGCTGTGATAAACACCATAGCCAAGGCAACTTAAAGAAGGGTTTATTTGGGGCTTATGGTTCCAGAGGGAGAAGTCTGTCACTGTCCTGACTGGTAGCTAGGAAGCATGTAGCTATACATGGTCACTGGAACTGGAAGTTGAGAGTTGAGGCTCACATCTTGAACTACACATATGAAGCAGAAGGTATTCTTGAATATTATTTTAAGGTGTGTTAATTTTGTTTATGTTGCATTTGTCTAACTCCATGAAGCTGTGATACTTTGCCTGTCTAGAACACCTGATGGTCTAATAAAGAGCTGAACGGCCAATAGGTAGGCAGGAGAGAGAAATAGGCAGGGCTGGCAGGCAAAGAGAATAAATAGGAAGAGAAACCTGGGAGGAGAAAGAGGAAGAAAGAGGAAGGGAACAAGGAGAGGAGGATGCTAGGGGCCACCCAGCCACCCAGCCAGACACGGAGTAAGAGTGAAAGTAAGATTTATGTAAGTAAAAGAAAGAGAAAAGCTCAGAGGCAAAAGGTAGAAGGGATAATTTAAAGTTAAGAAAAGCTGGCAAGAAACAAGCCAAGCTAAAGCCAGGCCTTTATAATTAAGAATAAGCTTCCATGTGTGATTTATTTGGGAGCTGGGTGGCAGACACCCCCCCCCCAAGAGTAGAAATAACCAACAACAATTTGGTGTTCCAACATGGGGTAGAGCAAAAGAAAATCTAACAACAAGAAGGGCTAATAGGGAGTGCATATGGTTCTTGACTCCTCAAAGTTTGCCCCTAGGGACATACTTCCTCCAACCAAACATACCCAAACGGGACCACCATCGGGGGACTAATGTCAAATGCCCGAGACTATGGGGGACGTTTTCATTCAAACTACACAGGCATCTATGGGACTAAAGGTGTTGAGACCATTTCTTCTGAAGAGGGAAAGGGCCTTTGTGGCATAGAATTCCATTTTCCCTGCAAGCCCCTTTCTAAGTCTCCAGCAAATAGTATGGACACAGTAACCTACTAAAAAATGTTTTGTTTAAAACATCCAGGAATAATTCAATGTCAAAGCACAAAATACTTAATCATAATTATGGAGTGTCAATTAAATGTTTAAAATGTTAATGCAAATTAGTTAAGAGGTAAGGGAGACACAGACACATAATTGGAAACTGTTCACTACAGCCACCAGAAAAACCAGAACTCATAAAAGTCTTAAAATTTGTTCCTGGAAATTGAGGCTGAGGGCAGGAATAATTCAGACAACTTGTCTTTTAAATTTTAGGTCCCCCCCCCCACCTCTGAGACAGGGTTTCTCTGTGTGGCTCTGGCGGTCCTGGAACTCACTCTGTAGACCAGGCTGGCCTCAAACTCACAGAGATCTGCTGGTCCCTGCCTCCAAGTGCTGGGATTAAAGTCCACCACTGTCCAGCTAGAACTGTTCCTTATTTTATTAAAACTTTGTAGGAAGAGCCAGGCAGTGGTGGCACACACCTTTAATACAGGACTTGTGAGGCAGAGGCAGACAGATCTCTGAGTTCGAAGTCAGCCTGGTCTACAGAGTGAGTTCCAGGAAAAAATTTTGTAGAAGTTTACACAAAAAATAAAGGAAAAAATACAACAAAGGGCTAACACTTCAACAATCAGCAATGGAGAATTTTCCCATTCATCTTTTTGTTTGTTTGTTTGTTTCTTTCTTTCTTTCTTTCTTTGTTTTTCGAGATAGGGTTTTTCTGTAGCTTTGGAGCCCGTCCTGGACTAGTGCTGTAGACCGGGCTGGCCTCGAACTCACAGAGATCCACCTGCCTATGCCTCCCGAGTGCTGGGATTACAGGCATGCGCCACCACCGCCTGGCTCCATTCATCTTATTTTGATTTTTATCAGTTCCATGTATATGTGTATATATATTCTCCAGTGTTTCATTTGAAGGCACAGTGTAGAGGCCTCTGGCCTCAACCTTTGAAGGAGAAAATTCTGAGAATGAGTCACAACTAAACCAACAATCCTCTACTTAATTTCAGGTCCTCAGGGCAAGATGTTTCCTTGGTAGCTGTGGATACCCAGAGCTACCAGCAGGAGTGGAAGCTGACAACACAGCCCGGCTTTGTCATCAGGAGAGAGCAAATCCCCATCTGACTGGCTGCCAGTTTCAGAACACCAGAGGTGCACTGCCATGTGCCATGAGGGTGAAGCCACAATGGGCATGGCGAGGCAGAAGCACAGTCCCTGGGCTCTTTGGAATACGAAGTCAGAAGGAGGATTTAGTTCTGTTTTTCACCTGTCACACCTACATCCGATATTTACTCCATGAGTAAAGTACTTGCTGTCTTCAAGTTGTTCTCTCTCTCTCTCTCTCTCTCTCTCTCTCTCTCTGTGTGTGTGTGTGTGTGTGTGTCTGTCTCTGTCTCTCTCTTGAGACATAACCCTGGCCGTCCTGGAACTTACTATGTAGCCCAGGCTGGCCTTGAACTCACAGAGATCTGCCTGCCTCTCTGCCTCCCGAGTGCTGGGATTAAAAGATGTGCACCACTATGACCCAAAAATGTTCTTTTTCTTTCTTAATTTCAATGGTTACAACAATGATAAAGCTGGGTAGGGGGATGAGTTTGTGAGAACATCACATCTCTTCCATGAATAGCAGGCTCACTGAACTTCCACCTCTGTCAATTCATGAAGGTTAATAACAGTTTATATGTTACTTTCTTCACTGTTTCCCTGAACAATAGGACTCAATTTGTAATCTGTGTGTGTAAGTATATAGCTATGCATGAAGAAAACAGTTGCAGGAAGTTACTACTAGAATCTGGATGTTTTGCTTACATGCAATTTAACTTAATGCTCACGTGCATTTGTAGTTAAAATGCTAAATTCTGGTTATTTAGACTTTGACATCTCAGGTGCTAGAGAAATAATTTAACAGAACACTAGCTGCTCTTCAGGAGGACCCAGACTCAGTTCCCAGCACTCACAACTGCCTGTATCTCCAATTCCAAGGGATCCAGTGTTCTCTTCTGGCCTCACCATGCATCAGGTCTGTATTTGGCACATGAATGTGCATGCAGGCAAAACATCCATACACATTAAAAAGGTTAGAATTTAAAATCTCATTACTGATTTCTGTCTTGAGGCATTATAGTCAGAGAATGTGCTCTATATAATTTAAATATTGTCATTATTTCCCAGCCTGGGCTAGTTCACTCCTTCTTAGGCAGTCTGGCGTCTTATCACTATTTTCTATTGACATTGGGGATAATGTGCGTTCTGCCTTGTAAATTGGTTTGTTAGATTATTATAACCTCCACAGCCCGTTTTATTTGTTACCTCTGTCTTTTGTAAAAGATAGAATGAGAAAGGTAAATGTCATTAAAGTGTGGTGCACAGTTTATTTCTGTTTCTTTGGCTTTTATGTTTCCCAGGTACACGAAGTGTAATCTTTATTAACCCAATTAACCCTGCTTCCTTTCAGAAGCAGGTTGGTTTGTGGCAAAGCTTTTTTTTTTTTTTTCCTGGAGCTGAGGACCGAACCCAGGGCCTTTCGCTTGAAATCCCCAACCGTATGGCAAAGCTTTTAATTAAATTTTTTTGGGATTATTTCTGCTTCCCAACCTGTCCATGTACCTTTCTTCCTTCTCCCCCCCCCCCCCTTTTTTTTTTTGGCGAGGAGATTCTGTGACCCAGATTGGCCTTGAACTTGCTATATAGCTGAGGCTGGCCTTGAAATCCTGATTCTCATTCCTCTGCTTCCATTTAAGATTAATTAAAAAATAAATATTCACCTGTACCTGTTTAAGGCATTGGCCCTGATTTTATTACATTAACAATAACATAAGAATACATTAATAATGTAATGTTATGTTGTCTTAGTTAGGGTTTCTACTGCTGTGATGAAACCCACCATGACCAAAGAGCAAGTTGGGGAGGAAAGGCTGACACTTCAGCACTGCTATTCACCCCTGAAGGAAGTCAGGACAGGAACTCAAAGCAGGGCTGTAATCAGAAGAGGTGCTTTTTGTCTTGTCTGCCCGATCTCAAATAAACACACAAACTCTGATATTAATTACAGGATGCTTGGCTGATGGCTTAGGCTTATTACTAACTAGCTCTTACATTTAAATTAATAAAAATGGGTTAATCTATGTATTGCCATGTGGTCTATGGCTTTACTGCTCCTCTGGCATCTTGTTTCTTGGGCAGCTGGCTCGAGTCTCTCTTGACTCCACCCCTCTTCCTCCGAGTTCTTAGTTTGACTGTTAAGCCTAACCTTATACCGCCTTGCCATAGGCTAAAACAGCTTTATTTTCAACCAATGAGAGCACTACATATTCACAGTGTACAGAAGGATCATCCCACAGCACAGGGCAGGATCCTGGAGGCAGGAGCTGATGCAGAGATCATGGAGGGGTGCTGCTTCCTGGCTTGCTTCCCCTGGCTTGCTCAGGCCACCTTCTTATAGAACCCAGGACCAGCAGCCCAGGGATGGCACCACCCACCATGGGCTGGGCCCTCCCCTGTTGATCACTAATTGAGACAATGCCTTGCAGCTGGATCTCATGGAGGCATTTCCTCCTGTGAGGCTCCTTCCTCTGATGGCTCCAGCTTGTGTCAAGTTGACCTGCAAAGCCAGCCAGTACAAGTGTAAACTATGTTTGCTTTGTTTCAGATTACGTGATAACTCTCTATCCATCTTTTGCTTTATATCCAAAATTATAAGACAATTCAACATTGGAAAGCCTGATACGTCTCTGGCCATCTTTTACAAAAAGCTATGAGATAATTCAATATTAGGATATTTATTACTGATAGAATAGGTTTACTTTTTGTTTTGTTTTGTTTTGTTTTCAAGACAGGGTTTCTCTGTAGCTTTGGAGCCTGTCCTGGACTAGCTCTGTAGACCAGGCTGGCCTCGAACTCACAGAGATCCACCTGCCTCTGCCTCCTGAGTGCTGGGATTACAGGCGTGCCCCACCACCGGTTTACTTATTTTTTAAAGTAACACATCTAAGATAGCATTCAGTATAACTCAGATTTTTTTAAGTATTATGAAATTAATAAAGAAAGTACTTTTAATCTTTTTTTGTTACTTAATTTTAATGATATCCCACCAGGAGCCTTATCTTTGCGTTGGGAGTATAGAGTCTATACGTATATTAAACAGAGTAAGCTTCCTATATTATTTTATTTGAATGCACATGTCCCTCAGAATCAAGGACCATTTATCCCAAGACCTTGGATACGACAACTGCAGACACTCAAGTCACTTCTGTGAAATGATGATACTGAAACTCGACAGTTAACTTGATGGGACTGAAGGCACCTGGGAGATTGGTAGAAAGTCCCTCTGCGTGTGTCTGTGAGGACATTTCAAGAGAGGGGAGGCCTACCCTGAACGTGGGCAGCACCACCCTGCAGCCTGCCGGCCTGGACAGAATGGATGGGAAAAACTGAAAACTGAAAACTAAATCCCATTAGTGCCAACTCCTGACTACCATGACATGAACAGTTCTGTTCCACCTATTCTCTTAGCCAGGATCAGAGGGAACTCTGGGAACTCTGGAGCCATGAGGCAAAATCTTTCCTCAGAAGGTATTTTGCTTAGATATTTCATCACACAGACAAAACCCTGACTAACACACATCCTTCAGAATCTTAAACTATTGTTTTTTATTTTATTTTTATTTTTTGAAGACAGTGTCTTACTATGTAGTCCTGGCTGGCCTCAAACAAAGAGATCTGCCTGCCTCTGCCTCCCAAATTTTGGGATCAAAGGTGTGCTCCACCATGCCTGGCTACTGTTCTCATTTTTATTGTTTGGTACATGCTTAAGTCATTTTAAATTTTTTCATCTAAAGACTATTCTTGTAGATCCCTGCTTTTTACTTGTCCTATGTGTTTTCTGTTGTTATTTTTAAATAATTCGGCATTTAGTTAAAAAAAAAATAATTATGTTGTGTGTTGGGGGAGATGGGGAATGTTTATGTCACAGAATACATATGTATGTAAAGGGATCAGTTTTCTCTTACCACATGGATTCCTGGGGTTGAATCCAGGCCATCAGTTTAGCAGCAGGTGCCTCCACTTACTGGGCCATCTCACTGCTCTCCCCCACCCCTTCCCATGTGTATTTGACCACATTCTTACCTCTGGGAACAATAATGATACAGGCCTACTTCTAACCTAAAACTAGTCATTTGTTCAGGGAGCCCTAATTATTTTTTGGCAAAGATGGCACTTAAATGAGTGTGTTTTAGTATAGAGTATTTTATGTCCATAAACTAGTCCTTTCATTGTGATACATGCCTTTAATCTCAGCACTTCAAAGGCAGAGGCAGGTAGATCTCTGTGAGTTCAAGGAGGCTGGTCTACACAGTGAGTTATAGGACAGAGTTAGACACACACACACAAAGCAAAAAAGCCCCACTTTTGAATAATGTAGGGAATTGTGATAATTTATCCCATCTACCCTACTATCTACCATTTCAATTATGATATTGTTGCTAATTATAGGAATAATTTCACTACATTTAAAAAATTATCATCAATCATATGTTATCCTTAAAATAATCTTATGTACGTTTTTATAAAGTATTGATTCACAAGACTTAAAATTGATTCAGAGTAATGAGATACAGTAGATGTGTTGAAAGAAATAATTGGTTTTCAAAACTATCTTAGTACATGCCATTCTCATTTTCTTCTCAGCTAATTTATGATTTTAAAACCAGGCATGGTGATGAACAGTAATCTCAGCATTTAGGCAGTCCATAGAGGAAGGAAGGTCAGAAACCAAGGCCAGTTTAGCTACATAACAAGTTTAAGGTTAGCCTGGGGTACATGAGACCTTGTTTCAGAACAAAAATCAAGGCTGGAGAGATGGCTCACTGGTTAAGAGCACAAACTAGTCTTCCATAGCACCTGAGTTCAGTCCTCAGCACCCACATCAGGTGACTCACAACTGCCTGTAATTCTAAGTCCAGGAGATCTGAAATCCCTACAGGTGCCAGCACTCAGGTGCACACACAGGGTGGGGGGTAACACACATAATAAAAATAAAACACAGTACCTGGAGGGTAAGAGCACTCACCATTCATTCTGAGAGCCTACCTAAGCTGTGTTCCCAGGACCCATATTAGATGGTTCACACTTTTCTGTGACTCTAGCTCCAGGGGATCAACACCCTGAGTTTGCATTTACATGGATATACGCTTGTGAGCATCTCTCTCTCTCTCTCTCTCTCTCTCTCTCTCTCTCTCTCTCTCTCTCTCTCACACACACACACACACACACACACACACACACACACACACACACACCACTATTAAAACACCACCCCCTCCTTCGGGTGTTGGAGTGAGTGGCAGTGACCTCTACTGGAATCTTGTTGTTTATCTAACTGAATGATTCACTGACTGTGACACATGAGCTAACTATTTCTCTTGCACTGTGGCTTTATGGCTCATGGAGTGACAGCTGTATGCGACTCCTGGGAAATGCTGCCTAAGTTCTCAGTCACAGGAGCAGTTGTGTAAACTCTTCGTTTTTCAATTTTCATGGTCTATTTGGACATTGAGCAATAATATTTCAGAAATTGGGTCATTTACTTACTCTACTCTTGTGAAGAATAGGGACTGGGAAAGTTTTTCTTTCTTTCTTTTATCTTAATGTAGCCAAAGCTGGTCTTGAACTCCTGATATTCTTGCCTTCACCTCTAGAGTGCTTGGATTTCAGGTGTGTGCTGCCAAACTATTGTTTTGATTCTCTAATCCATAGAGATATTAGAAAAATATGAAAAACTGCCACAAGGATTAATAGCATTTGTTGGAGACATAATATCGGTCAACTTTTTCTTTTCTTTTTTGTTTTTTGTTTTTTGTTTTTCAAGACAGGGTTTCCCTCTGTAGCTTTGGAGCCTGTCCTGGACTAGCTCTGTAGACCAAGCTGGCCTCGACCTCCCGAGTGCTGGGATTACAGGCGTGTGCCGCCGCCGCCACCACCACCACCAAGCCAGTCAACTTTTTTTAAGCTCTGGAATGTTCATCTTGGTCAGAGATGTTTGTGAATCTAGAACACTTATCCATTTAAACTTTTAATATGTGCTTACATTTTGGTGTATCGACCAGAGGAGGTATTTGAACCTGTGGGCTCATCATGCATGCTGGTATGTGCTCTACCACTGAGGTATACCCTCAGGCCTGTGTGTGTTCTTGTGTGTGATTGTGCATGGATGTTAAATATACTTAACGAAAGTTTCCATTTTCGCCGCTCATGTCTAAGTTTAAGGGTTCATTGGCATTAAACACTTGCCCACTGTTATGCAGTGGAGAGTGGGGGCCGGAGGCTTGGGGGCTTTTCCTTGTTGAGGTTTACATTCGGGTCATCACAAATGGAAGAAGACAGTTTCAATGTGGAACAGGAAAATATGACAAGATATAAAGCATCCCTTCTTGTTAGGTGTGGTGGCACACGCTGGTAATGCTAACTTAGGAAGCACAGACAGAAGGAATGACTCAAGTCTGAGGCCAGCTTGGTTCACAGAATGAGTTCGAGGCCACCCAGGGATCTACAGCAAACTCACAAAACATACACTGTACCTTCTTAGTAGGTACTCTTCTTGTGAGAACAGATGATACACATACAAAGTTGGGAAACTTGATAGAGAAGCTACTTTTTGTCATAAACTCACATAAAAATCGATGTCCAAAGCTTTTTACAAGTAGGGGTCACAGAGACGACTCAGAAGTCAAGAGTGCTTACCTCTATCCCGGAGGACTCAACTGCTTATAGCCTCGGCTCCACAGGAGTCGACATCTGCTTCCAGTCTCCACAGGAACCTGTGTACACATAGCATAAATAAAAATAAAAGTATTATTTTAAATTAAAAAAGTTTAATTTTAAATCTTTTAAAGTGTTTTGTCCGTGTGTTTTGTGTGTATGTATATCACATGTGTGCCTGGTGCCTAAAGAGGCAGGTGGATCTCTGATTTTTTTTTTTAGATTTATTTATTTATTTATTTATTTACTTACTTATTATGTATACAGTGCTCTGCCTGCATGCATGTGTGCAGGCCAGAAGAGGGCACCAGATCTCACGATAGATGGTTGTGAGTCACCATGTGGTTGCAGGGAATTGAACTCAGGACCTTTGGAAGAGCAGTCCCTGCTCTTAACCTCTGAGCCATCCCCCCCCAACCCTCTGAGAAAAACCAGTTTTAACATGGGTCTAGTGGAGTGATAGTCCAATGTACCTGACACAGATGTGAAATTAGCAATCGATTTTAGAAAACAATTTTAAGTAAGGGAATTAAAAGTCATAAAACTGCTAATTTATTTCAATAATCCTCAAGAAAAATAGAGAACTATAGTTACAAAGGTGACAGCTTTGTAATTATCACTCATTATGAGAAAAGAAAAAAGCTAAAAGTATATTAAAATGGAAACCTTAATGATTTAGATACTTAATTTTAAAATATTTTACTTATTTCTATTTATGTATGTGTGTGTATATGTGCACGCACGTGTGTGTGTGTGTGTGTGTGTGTGTGTGTGAGAGAGAGAGAGAGAGAGAGAGAGAGAGAGAGAGAGAGAGAGAGAGAGAGAATTTATGTGAGCCCTCGTGCAGCATCTTGTCCCCTGGAACTGCAGTTACAGGAGGTTGTGAGCCCTTTGTTGTGGGTGCTGGGACCTGAGCCTGGGTTTCTGCAAGAGCAGTGAGCACTCCTAACCATTGAGCCATCACTCTAGACCCTTAACAATATTTTTAAAGATTATATGATTTAGATACTTAGTGTTTTGTAGCAATTAAGGGCATTCAGACTAATATCTGTGGCAGCAGAATTGTCCTCTCCAAAATGTGTCAAGTCTCTCCCAGTTCCAGGCATAACATCTACTACCTGCCTTACACTATTCCCTTGAGTCAGATCTTGTGTGCTCAGGACACAAGAGAAAACAGTAGGCTCAAACTGGTTTGTAAAATAATAAAGTACAAAAACCCTCCACAAAAAAAGGAGCAAGCTCAATCCAACCATCTATGAAAGGATTACACAGCATGATCAACGGGACTTTTTCCCCAGAATTCAAGGGCAATACAACATCCAGCCTTTAACCAGCAGCACATTAACACAGGATGTGAGAAAAGCATGTGAAAAAAGTCAATGTAACTGTCGTGTGCCCCCGACCCCGTGTGTGTGTGTGTGTGTGTGTGTGTGTGTGTGTGTGTGTGTGTGTGTGTATGTGTGTGTGAACATTAATCTGCCCACCAAAACTAATGAAGTTCTGACACTTGTAGCAAGATGAACTTTAGGCTGAGTAAAAGAAGCAAGACATAAAATGCCACGTGTTGAATGATTCTATTCATGGGATTTTTCCCAGAATGGTAAATTGATGCAGACTTTGGGCAGATTGGTGGTTGCCAAGGGTTTTGAGGAGGCACTGGAGGATAATTGCTTGGTGGGTTTGGAGTCCTTTGGAAGTGACAAAGATGTTTTGAAGTGTTTAAAACAGTGGAAAGTAGACTAGTGAGATCAGCAGATAATGGAGAAGTTACTGTTAAAAACCTTCCCAAAGGGGAGGTCCAGCTGAGGGAACTGTTGATCCTCAGTTGTCTTTGGCTCAAAATAATCCTTTGGCCAAAGTGACATATTTGGGGGTTGCATGACTAGACTCATTTTCACGTATTTACACTGAGATATTAATGTTATTTACAGATAGTAAGACTTGGTTGTTACAACCAAGCAATCTCTTCTTCTATTTACTTATTTGTTGGGGCCCACAGAGGCTCCCACGTAAGACCTTCCTCAAGGTCAAAGAATTTGAGCTTGCTTTACCCAGCACAGCTGCATAATGATTTGACCACGGGTGTGGTTACCAGGTGTTTTGAAGGGTCTACACTTGGCTGTACATTGTGCTTTGATCTTGAAAGGGGGAGGTCTTTTGCCTCCTCCTTTGGCAGTTTATAAAAGGCTCATTAGAATAAATCTTGAGCTGGCTGGCTATTTACCCAGGGCCCTCCCAAAGCTATCCCGTGTCTGTCTTTCTCTCCATCTCCAGTCCTGATTCTTCTCTCCTCCCCACAAGAACCCTTTGGCAGATCAGAGCTGGACTCTGACAGACTTCCACATTTATTTATTTGTTTGTTTTTGAGACAGGGCCTTACTATGTAGTTCTGGTTGTCCTTGAACTCGCTTTGGAGACCAGGCTGGCCTTGAACTCACAGAGATCCGCCTGTCTCTGCTTCCCGAGTGCTGGGATTAAAGGCATGTGCTACTACCACTCGGCTTCATACCTCATTTTCCAATATAAAAGAACCCAATCTCTCAACCAAACAGTGATGTGTCCTAACCCCCCAGAAATATTCCTGCAGAGACTGCTGTTAGAAATGCAAATAAGGGTCCAGCCCAGGAAGAAAGAAACATCCAATCAATCTGTCTGTGTCCGTTCTGTCTAGTGACATGATGCAGCTTCATGCACACTCCTCACAGCAGATGCCCCCACCCCAGCCCCCAGGTCATTTGCAGAGCTGGTGTTTCAGCTTCGGCACATCGAGAGTCATCACGCAGAGTTGAGAGAGACTATTTCTTCAAAGGCAGGCAGGCGTGCTGCGTGTAAGAAAAACCACGGCTTCCATTACCATGTTCAAGTAAACAGATTTAATGTAATGACCTTGAACAAGTCCCTTCAGCTCTCTGGGTCAGATCATCTCACAGGTCATAGCCTCTGAGAAACCTGCATACTTATATTTTATTCCATAAAGTGTCCTCACTGATAAAGTACAGTGAGAAAGGTATAAAAATCTTGTGTTTGTTATTTGGGACCCCTAAATGCAATAAAGAAACACCATAAAGGTGAGTTTTATGATAAATGATTTCTAGTCAGCACAGCCCTTTACAGAGAGAACTCAAGAGGGGATCTTCATGGATCCCAACAGCTTGCAAAGCAAGGAAGGCAGTGTACACCTTGTGCCATGGGTTGATGGGTGTGAGATGACATGCCATGGACATAGAGAACTATCCCAATGTGGGCAGTACTCTCCAGTGGGCTAGGGGCTGCCATGGAACTGAAAAGCAGAAGGGGAAGGTCGGTCTGTCTGTGGCTCTTCCTTCCAGAGTGGCCCTGGGCCCAACCTGAATTCCCCAGCTTGAAAAGGCCAGTGTGAGTCATCCGTCCCACCCTAACCCTGCCTTTTGAGGTGCTGGGGCAAGCAGGGGCAGAGAGTGTCTGCACTCTGTACAGACTGAGGAGGCAGGCAGGCAGCAACGAGAAAGCTCCTACAGATGAGTTTAATGGCTGTGCGTGCGCCCACGCCTGTAATCCCCGCCCCACCGTCAGGAAGCAGAAGAATTGGGAGCTCCAGGCCAGCTTGAGCTCTGCAGAAAGACTGTCTCAAAGCAAAGGAACAAACAAAACCCAAAACCCACAAAGAACAAACTCAAGAGGAATTTAGTTCTGTGTCCCCAGAGAAGATTCAGAGCTAAAGATCTAGACACAGCTGGGCGGCGGTGGCGCACGCCTTGAGTCCCAGCATTGGGGAGGCAGAGGCAGGAACTCTTCGTGAGTTCGAGGCCAGCCTGGGCTACCAAGTGAGTTCCAGGAAAGGAGCAAAGCTACACAGAGAAACCCTATCTCGAAAAACCAAAAAACAAAACAACCCCCCCCCCCAAAAAACCCATCAGAGGGGCTTGTACTTTAGCTAAACCCCAGATAAGACATGAGACCCATAGTCGTTGATCCTTAGAGTTCATTGACCTAGTGACTGTTAGCTTAAAACCCTAGTCCGAATCCAAAGTAATACAGAAATTGAAATTTTAAAAAATCTTCTGGAACTTGGACATCTAAAAATGGGTCCAATCTCAGGCAAATTTGGATATTGGGCATTGGGTGTGGCAATAGACATCTGTAATCTTGGCCCTTGGGAGGCAGACACAGGAGGACAAGGAATTTGAGGCCAGCCTGAAATACATGAGACCCAGCCCTTACAGTACCTCCTGTCTTGGGCTTCTTTTTGTAACAGTCTGAACCTAGGAGTGATGTGTGTATATACTTACAGCTCTGTTTGGACTTAATGGAATGGCTTACAAGACCACAGATGTGAAAAGCTCCACTCCGGAAGCTAGAAGTATGACTCAACCTAAGAAGTGGGAAGCCTCAACCAAAGGGGCAAGGATGCAGCCCATGGGCAGAAGCCAAAGGCCTAAAGCATCCATGGGCACTAGTGGGAATCTCAGACCCTAAAGACCAAGGCACCTAGAGTCTGAGCATGGAGAGCGTCAGCGGCAGAATATGGCTACCTCAGAGAGAATTGCTTCTTCTTCCGGGGCCCAGCCTTGTCCACACAGGGAGTTCTTTTCCACTCAGTTGGCTCGCTCTCCGGAAATGCACTCACTAACATGCCCAGAAGTGAAGTACACTCTACCTTTACGCATCGCTTGATCATGTCAACGCCCCCACCACCACCAAATTAGCCACCACATGACTAAAACTACATAAATCCAATTGAGACTAGCAAAAGTCTCCTCAACCAAATGAGCTCAGCAAATATTTCTTCCTTTCCGCCCTCTGCACATGCATGGGAGGATTAGAGCTTTCCATTCCCACTGACATTTTGGTGACTAAAGGACTTTCTTTGCTTCTCCTAATGTAGAAGATGCAGCAGAAGCTTGACATGAGTGGGCAGAGGCCCCTGGTAACCTTTCTTGAATGCATAGCAAGAAACAAACCTTCAAGGCACAAGCTACCATCCACCTCCACACTCTATTGTTCATTTTATCCGTATAGAACCTGATGAGGTAGGTATTATTCCACAGTCACAAATAAGGCAATCAGCCTTTGTTTGTGGCTAACACAACTCCAGAACCACTCCACATGTAACTAGTGAGCTGTTACTAGTTTTATTAACTAGTAACTAGCTCAAATTAATTGATCTGAGGTAATCCAAACTAAAGGGGGCAGTGTCAGTGTGAACCAGTGTCAGGCTAAAAAACAGTATGAGAGGAGAATGCAAAAATATCTCATTAGTAATATATCGGACTCCAGGGGGTAACTCAGTGGTAGAGCATGTGCTCACACACACAAGGAACTGAGTTTAGTTCTGGGCACAATGAAAGCCGTGTGTACTGGGGAGCCAGAGAGATGGCTCAGTGGTTTAAGAGCCGATGCTCTTCTCCTTTCTGGCCTCTTCTGGCACTGCATTCAGGCATACAACCTACAGACAGACAGACAGACAGACAGACACACACACACACACACACACACACACACACACACACACACACGATTAAAAATAAACAACAGCCAGGTGTGGTAACTCATATCTTTAATCCCAGCACTCAGAGGGCAGAGGCAGGTGGATCTTTGCGAATTGGAGGCCAGCCTGGTCTAAACAGTAAATTCTAGGCCAGCCAGAACTATATTGTAAGAACTTGTCTTAAAATAAATAAGTAAATAAAAACTTGAAAATTTGTCTTTAAGTGTATATTCATTATGCGATAAAATAATATTCTAGACATATTAGGTTAGATAAAACGTCATTTTAAAATTAATTTCACCTGTTCTTTATTACTTTGAAAACTAGAGCTACTAAGTAGAGAGTTAGGTAGTTAGCTTGCATTTATAAGCTGTGCTGCATTTTCATTGGCTGGCACTGGTTTACAGGTTGCACGCTGAGAAGGAGAGGGCCACTTCTTCTGAATCTAAATGCAGTATTTCTGTAACATATGACTCTTTCCCCACAGAGAGGCGATTGCCCCACTGAAGGCACTATGGCTGCCTGTACATCTGCATTTATATATTCATGGATTCACACAGCAGATGTTTTTGTACCGTGACTGTACACGAAGCTCTGTAGTGGGGGACTGCGATTTTTGCTCTGCTCGGAACCTGCTGAGGCGAAAGTTTTCTGCAAGACAGGTTGATCAACAGCCAAGTTTGGGGGTGAATGAGATGCTCATGGAAGTGAAGCTCAGAAAGAAGAAATATGAACTGAGTCAGGGGAGTTAGAAAAAAAGCTATTGGGGAGCTCAAGGCCAAACTTAAAAATGCAGATTGCACCCAAGCTTTGCTGAGCAACCGCCATCCATGAAAACTCAGCAAGTGTGCCTCAAATCATTTCTAACCTACTAATTGAAAGCCCAAAGAGAGCAGTCCCTTTAGATGTGAGAACTTAGCAATCAGGGAAAGATGCTAAGGGATTCTGTTTCCTTCTGTCCCAATCAGACATATGCACCTCACAACAGCATTTTAGTCAAGGATGGGCTGCTCGTGACATGGAGATCCTGCAGTGTATTTTTGTTTGTTTGTTTGTTTTTCGAGACAGGGTTTCCCTGTGTAGCTTTGGAGCCTTTCCTGGAACTCACTCTGTAGCCCAGGCTAGCCTCGAACTCACAGAGATCCACCTGCCTCTGCCTCCTGAGTGCTGGGATTACAGGCGTGCGCCACCACTGCATGGCTATAAATAAAATCTTTTTTAAAGATTTATTTTATTATGTATACAGTGTTCTGCCTGCATGTATGCCTGCAGGTCAGAACGTGCAGTGTATTGATGGTGACTTTGAAAATGGTTTAGGTAAGCATGTTCTGTGATGCTTGCACAGTGACAAAATCACCCAGTGGCATATTTCTCAGAACACATCCCTTCTGTTAAGCACTGAGTGACTGCCATCAATGTCATATCTCACAAGTGAAAATAACCATGTGACTCTAAAGTTTCATTCTTCAGTGATTAACTGCTAATGGGAAATTGAAATGCAAGATATGGGTCTTTTATCACTCTTTTCTGTCCACTGATTCAATGGTTTTGTCAAAAGCCTTTGAGTGTTACATCTTTGTGTGTATATATGTGTTTGTGAACATGTGTGTGTGCATGCATATTTTGTACATGTGTCATGTCAGGGGTCAGCTTCAGGGGTTATTCTTCAGGAGACTTCTCTCTTGTTTTCTGAGACCAGGTTTCTCTCTAGAACCTGATGTTCAACTAAGCTAGGCTGTCTGACCAGCAAACTCCAGGGATGTCTTCACCTCCACAGTATTGGGATTACAAGTGTCTGCCACCATGCCTGTGTTTTTATGTGGGTGGTGGGGATTGAAATCGGGTCCTCAAAACTCCCTAACAAGTACTTTGCTAACTGAGTTATCTCCCCGGCCAATTTTCATATCTGTCAGTGGCATTTAGTGTATGATTAACTATGTCCTGTGTCTTTCATAAACAAGTCAGTCCCCTCCATCAGTGCTTTTCACCAGGTGGTCTCCAGCCAAGTCATAATATCAGAGTCATTGTTGATGGAAACAACTTGCTCCAAACAGGACTTCAGTGAGTGTGGCCTGAGAGCCTAACTTCTTACCAGGTGGTGGAGAGAGGTGAGGCCCAGAAGTATTTGAAGAGGCTTCTATTAGTCAAGGGGAGTGGAAAGAGTTACTCATCATCCCCTGGTGCCAAGAAATCTGCAATTCCTAAAGCTATGGGTTAATGCATCGTGTGTTAGTGTCCTGGCACACAGGAAGTCCTCCACCCACAGTGCCAGGAACACAAGACTTGGCATCTTCTAAATCAAACAAAGTCGGGACTTCAAGTTACACAGGGCTTTGTATTTCCTACATTAGCCATCCCTTGGGATTCACAGGGGAATGGTTTCAGGTTCCCTACAGATGCCCACATCTGTGGATGGTCAAGTCTCTTATAAAAATAGCATTTTATTTGCATGTAGCTCCCTCAGTCCTCCCTACTTAAATAACACAGATTAGAGTATTGAATGCAATATCAATGCCATGTAATTATTATACTGGCTCAAGGAATAATGACCCCAAAGTCCATAAATATTCAATGAAAAACCATTTTTACCCTCAAATAGCTTCAGCCCATGGTTGGTTAAATGCAGAGTGCATATTTTCCCTCTTCAACATTGGTGAGTATACCTGGTAATTTCCTTCCTTCCTTCTTTCTTTCCTCCTTACCTCTCTCATTCCCTCCCTCCCTCCCTTTCCCCTTCTCTCCGGACAGGTCTTACAGAACCCAGGCTGGCTTCAAACTTCCTACTGTAGCTGAGGACGTCTCTGGACTTCAGATTTTTTTTTACCTTTAAGTGCTAGGATTAAAGTCGAGCACCAGAGCCTGTTCACATCAGGCAAACACTACTGACTGAACCACATCTCAGCTCTAGGAACTTTTCTTAACTGCATAAAGGAAATCACATTTGCAGGAAAGCACCGACCAAATGGCTCAGGAAAAAGGGGGCTCATTGAGGTTCATTTCTCTCTAGTGAGAACAGAGCAACCTGGTAGATGTTGGCTCAGGGTTTTACTTACTGTACCATAGACCAGAGAGATCTTACAGGTGTCAGGTCTCTTGGAGGGGTGTACAAATTGATTGCTCTTCCTCACTTGAAAAATATTAAAATTGAGCTTCAGTCATAAAGCCTGCGATCTGAGAAGTTTTTTTTGTTTGTTTGTTTGTTTTGTTTTTGTTTTTGTTTTTGTTTTTGTTTTTTAATGGGTGCTGCCTTTTAAGCCACAGCTGTCTGAATCAGCCGCTACCAGCAGTGGTGAGGCTGCAAGGGCCCTAGCTGGAGGGAATCTGTTCTCTCCAGCTACAACCCTCACAAAGCTACAAAGGGAACTTAACATAACCTCTTTCCCTCTTAAAGAACTCAAGATTCAAAGGTTAAAGTGGAATTCTGCTCTTCAGAAGCTGAATAGCAAGTAGCTCACCTCCCCCTCCCTGCTCTAGTTCTCCAAAAAAAGCTGCTTCTCCTTGCCCCTCCTTATAAACCCTTTCTCACCTGGCTCCTCCCTACTGCTTCCTGTCAGCTAGCTGCTGAGGCAGCCTCCAGACTGCAGGTGAATTTTATTTAATCAAACACATCTTTGCATCATTACATGTTCCAGAGCATAAGCAAAAGTAACACACCTTGAAATAATATTCTACAATAGAGAAGATAGTGGACAACATCCTAGAAATTTATTTGACATCTCAATCCAGCCAGCAGATGGTATGGGGGGAGAGTGGGAAGGGTTAGGAAACAAAAGGCAGTCTGTCATTCCAGAGCTCTGTCCTGCCCCTCTGGTCAGGTGGCGAGCCCTACTCCTGAGATTGGTGGCATCTGTGTTCTTCTCCCTGTGAGCCTTTCATTCTCCTCCAGTTCTGTGGGTGTCTGGGTTAGTTTCTGCTGGTAATCAACCTTGTTGTCTTAGTTATGGTTTCTGTTGCTGCGACAAAACACCACGACCAAATAGCAAGTCAGGGAGGAGAGGGTTTATTCGGCTTACACTTCAGCATTGCTGTTCATCACTGAAGGAAGTCAGGACAGGAACTCAAACGGGGCAGGATCCCAGAGGCAGGAGCTGATGCAGAAGCCATGGAGGTGTGCTGCTAACTAGCTTGCTTTCCAAGACTTGCTCAGCCTGTTTTCTTTTTTGTTTTTTCTTTTGTTTTTTGGTTTTGTTTTGTTTTGTTTTTTTGAGACAGGGTTTCTCTGTGAAGCTTTGCGCCTTTCCTGGATCTCGCTCTGTAGACAAGGCTGGCCTCGAACTCACAAAGATCCGCCTAGCTCTGCCTCCTGAGTGCTGGGATTAAAGACATGCGCTACCATTGCCCGGCTCAGCCTGTTTTCTTATAGAACCCAGGACCAGCAGCCCAGGGGTGGCACCACCCACCATGGGCTGGACCCTCCCCCATTGATCACTAAATGAGAAAATGCCTTACAGATAGATCTCATGGAGGCATTTCCTCAAATGAGGCTCCTTCCTTTCCGATGACTCTAGCTTGTGTCAAGTTGACACACAAAACTAGCCAGTACACTTGTACCATTTCTTCCAGAGGCATGGCGGCGGGTGGGTGGTGTAAGTCAGAACAAACAAACCTTTAAGAGTGCATCTGTGTTAAGTTACTAGTAACATGTACATATTCCATTTAGAATATGAAGTACAAGTGTGCCACTATAATGCAGAATGTGAAGGTGTTCTTATCTTGGACACAACATGTTGCTATAGTTTTAATTTTGTTTTTACATTTATTTACTTTCTCTTATGTATATGCATTTGTACTACATGTGTGCCTGGTCCCTGAAGAGGTCAGAAAAGGGCATCAGGTCCCCTAGAACTGGTGTTACGGAGGGTTGTGAGTCACCATATGGATGCTGGGAGTCGAACCCAGGTCCTCTGCAAGAGTAGCAAGAGCTCTAAATCACCAAGCCCTCTCTCCAGCCCCAACCTTATGCTTGGACTTGATTTGAGAGGCACAGACATGGCAAACTACTACAGTTGATTTCTGTATAACGCCCACCCTCATCTCCTTCCAGTGATAACAGCTTACTTACATGACCAATGACCACAGCACATAATCAAAACCATATTTGAGATTTGTACAGTATTGGCTACTTTATACACTTAGACATCACTTCCTGATGCCTCCCCCAAATTCACCTGCTGAAACCCCTCTTCCTTCCTTCATATTAAGAGGTGAGGACTTTAAGAGTTGATTGATGAGGCCTGGGAAGAAGAACCTTATGTGAATGCAACTGGAGGAAATCAGAGGCATCCCCTGCTAGGAGCACACCCTTACCAGGCACCAACTTTATTGATTTTAGACTCCCAAGCCTATAGATCGTGAGAACACATGTCTGTTGTTTGTGAATTAGCCAGGCTCAGCTATTCTGTCACAGAGGCTCAAATGGATTAAGACAGGCCCTTTAGTTCATCTGGAGATGATGGCTCAGCAGCACCTTCAGGAAGACTCAACACACACAACTCCAGCTTGGCTGCAAACACTCTGAAATTTTCCAAGAGCAGCCATCCTGCCCCCATGTAAGCAGGGCAGCGGTTCCTTTCCCTGTGACTCTTGCCCACACCCTCTTCTGTGCATTGCAGTGCCTGAGGGCTGCAAGTATGAGAGAGACAGCTGTTAGTGTCAGCCAAACTTTGCTGTCTGCCTTTTGCCTTGTGTATGAAGTGCACAGCTGACAGTTCTACAGTCTTCTGAATTTATAAAATGTTTACTTCATTCATACTTCTTGATCAACTCAGGAAATTAGACTTTCTCCTATAGTTCATATTTTACAAGAGAGGGCCCTGTCTTACAAGGCTGAAAGGGTCCCGCTGTGGTGGTACTCATTTCATAGCCTCTTTTATGACTTCTACTCTCCAAATTTGCTTTCCTGTTTAATAGATGGCAAACTTATATGCATGCCAAAGATTCCTTCTCTAATAAATTTATGATTATTATCAGTAACTATTGGATTTGTATACCTTTTTATTTCTATTTTAGGACATTTTTATTTTAGTGTCTTGGCCAGGTGTCCTATTGTTGGGAACAGACACCATGACCAAGGCAACTCTTACAAAAGAAAGTATTCAATTGGGGGCTCACTTAATTCATAGGGTGAGTCTATTGTCAACATGATAGTGAACGTGGCAGTCTGCTGGCTGGCAGGGTGCTGGAGAAGTAGCTGAGAGCTACTTCCTAATCCACAGGCAGCAGACAGGGAGAGACTGGGCCTAGTGTGGACTTTTAAAACCTCCAACCCCAGACTGGAGAGATGGCTCAGCGGTTAAGAGCACTAGTTGCTCTTCCAGAGGGTCTGAGTTCACTTCCTAGCAACCACATGGTGGCTCACAACCATCTATAATGAGATCTGGCGCCCTCTTCTGGTCTGCAGACACACATGCAGACAGAACACTATATGTAATAAATACATAAATCTAAAAAACAAAAACAAAAAACCTCCAACCCCACAGTGACAAACAAACCTTCTCCAAGAAGGCCACACCTCCTAATCTTTCCCAGTCTAGAAAGTGCTGATGACTGAGCCTATGGGGACCATTTTCATTTAAACCACTACGATGTGTGTCTGAGTGTACACTACATGTGACCAAGTGCCCTCAGAGGCCAGGAGAGGGTGCTGGATCCCTTGCCACAGGTGGTTGTGAGTCTCCTAATATGGGTCCCTTGGAAGAGAAAGAAATGCTCTAAACTGCTGAGCCATCTTGTATACCTATTTTATATGCCTATATGCCCAGAGTTGCATAAAAATGTCATGAGCAAAAAGAGGCCACAAGTGGAAAAAGTTTAAGAGGTCGTGATGCGAACTACTGTTTTGTATGTTTATTTTGTATTCTGTTAACTTGCTGAATTAATTTATTAGTTCTAATAGTGTTTTGTTGTTGTTTGTTTCGGGAAGGGGGAGCTGAGAAAGCCCTGAATGTGTAAAGAGCAGATAAAGCGCCAGGCGGTGGTGGTGCACACCTGTAATCCCAGCACTCAGGAAGCAGAGTCAGGTGGATCTCTGTGAGTTGGAGGCCAGCCTGGTCTACAGAGCTAGTCCAGGACAGGCACCAAAACTACACAGAGAAACCCTGTCTCGAACCCCCCCCCCCCCAAAAAAAAAGAGCAGCTAATGCCTCGAGTGAATGTATGTGTAGTGTAATCATGGGCACCACCATGTCAAAGGACCCAATGCCTCAGTTCCACAGGAATGGACAAACTTCCCTCAACCCATCACCCCCAGTAAGGCCCAGAGGGATGGTAGAGCCTTCCGCTAGTCTGAGTGTGAATGTTGGAAGTGTGTGCAAAACCTACCAATCACAGCTTCCCCCTCCCAGGTGTTTACAGCCTTCAGAGACCTCCAGGGAAGACTAGCTGACTCCTCCCCCTGTGCTGTACCTAAAGAGCTGAGCTTCAAGATCGTTGCTGTTGTTGGTTCTGCTCCAGCAGAGTGCAAACAATTCACCTGATCCCAGCTCTTCTGTACAAGTGTCTGTGTGTCTGTCCTTTCTTATTCCCTCAATGCTCCAAGACAGGTTTCCGGGACACAAATCGCTCGGGTCACCATGGGGGAATGGCTTTTGATTTTCCTCTCTATAAAATCTTGTCATCTATAAGTAGGATCATTTCATTGCTTCTTTTCCTTTTGGATGCATTTCTGTTATCATTTATTTACTAAACCTGCCAACTTTAAGGGGGGTGAGTATGAGTAGCCTGCAGAGACTTTACTGTAAATCACATTGGAGGGTTTCCTGCAATCAAATCTGACAAAAAACAAAATAAATAAACCGTGTGTGTGTGTGTGTGTGTGTGTGTGTGTGTGTGTGTGTGTGTCTAAATCTCAATGCATTTTGCATTTCCTTAAGTTGAGCCCAGAAAGGGAACCTCTTCCTGGGTGGGACAGTGCACATCTGCAATCCCAGCACTGAGGCAAGAAGATTGCAAGTTTGAGGGCAGCCTAGACTACAGAGTGAAACTTGTGTGTGTGTGTGTGTGTGTGTGTGTGTGTGTGTGTGTGTGTGTGTGGTGGGGGAGGAGATAGATACAGAGGTGAGAAAGGAGCCTCTCTTCCATTAATCTTCTTGCAAAGATGTGCGGAACGTGAGAAAGGACGGAAGAGGAAACAGCAGTTTCTTTCCTTTTTACCATCTTAAGAAGGTCCTGCCTGTCCTCCCAGGCAATGCTGCAGTGAGTACTGGGCAGTCTGGGAAGTGATAGAGGCCTTCCCTGACTTCAGTAGCCCTCAGCATCAGCACCAACATGAAGGACTCGGGTGAGCCAACTGGGTTTCCAGTTGGCTCGGTCCTGCAAGAGGTCAATGTGTAAGGTTTTACAGACTTTGCCTGGGGTCTCAGGGAGGTGATGGATGAATCCCTGAGCAGAGTCTAGGCAGTAAGAAGATATGTGCACTTGATAGGAGAATTGTGGAGGGAAGAAATATGCCCTTTCATGTAAGGGCGAATACACAGCTGTGATTTAGTATGTGATACTTGTAGAAACAGTGCGACACATGATAAAGATTCCAGATTAATTAAAAACTTAAAAGAATAGGCTTAAAAAAACTATGGACAACCCCTTAGTGTATTTATTATAATGCAAAGTAGTGTATCATGTTCATAGGTCCTACAGCTGGTAGGGGAATCATTACAGCTCTGGACAGTATATCTTGTTGTTTGATATACCTACTATGAAAATTTAGTATCAAGGATGTGTTTGACAGCAAATTCAACTCTTTTTGCTGATAGAACCAGGGAAGACGAAAAGAACTCAATGTAAATAAAAACCGTGTAATGCCTGTGATTGCCTGTGATAAGACAGCAGGGATGGAGGCTTTGCTTCCTCCTGGAGACAGTTGGGAAGGGACTGGCTCATGGTGGAAGACAAGGGCAAGGCTGGCTGTTGACTTAGATTAATGGCACCCAACACCCTGCAAGAACTAACAGATGTGATCACAGGACTGTCCAACCAGAGGACTCAGGGACATGAGGACTCTGGGAGACGGGCAAACGAGTTCCAGATTCCCGACCGACCTGCAGGTCTGAGCACTGGCTAAGTTCAGTGAAGATGAAAGGGATTCTTGTGTGTTGATTCAAGAATGTGCTGACTGCTGGGCCTCAGCACAGATTCCCCAAATCTGAGCTCATTTGTAACAGAGCCTCGGGGGAGCAGGCAGATATCATGGTCGTTTATCTGGTAACAGCCTTGTGAGTGTGCACCAGGGTCCTTCCTTTCCTGGTGTCTGCTTCGTGAACCCCAGTTTAAAGGACAAGGGAGTAAAATTATTATAACAGAGCAAGCAGCAAGCTGTATGTACTATTTAGGAACACACACACACACCACATACACCATACATACATAACACTCACATACCCCACACACATATAACCCCCCCCCACACCACACACACACACCACATACACAGACCATACACATACCACACATACCACACCTACACACACACCATACACACACACCATACACACACACCATACACAACACATACATACATCATACACACCATACATACATACACCACATACATACATACACCACATACATACCATACACACACACACACACACACACACACACCCCACCACCACCACCAACAACAACAACAATTAAAGAAAAAGAGAATATAAAATTGAAAGAAGCCAAGGGGTTAGGGTACATGGGAGAGTTTGGAGGGATAAAAGGGAAGGAGGAACTGATGTAATTATAATCTCAACAATATTCTTAAAATCACCATACCAGAAATCACCTCCTTTTAAAAAATGAAATGACTTTTTAAATGTTTCATCAACAAAATTCAATGTATTTTTGTTATGTTACACATACAGAAAACTGGAAAGAAATCACTGTTATTTTCTTACTCCTTTTTTAAAAAACTGGGTACATTAAAGTGTGAAACATGGCATTCTAATATACTTGTCTTAATATACACATACACACAAATACATATATATTTGCACACATGGTGGTATGGATGAGAAATGTCCCCCATATGTTCATGTATTTGAACATTTAGCCCCGGTTGGTGGTGCAGTTTTGGGGAAGTTGTGGAACCTTTAGGAGGTGAAGACCTCCAGGGGGAGGGGGTGGGAATGTACCACCGTGGGTGGGCTTTGAGGGTTTATAACCTCATTTCACTTCCTGTGTGTTGGTGAAAAAGTAATGAGCCAGCTTCCTGCTCCTGCAGACCAGGCTTCCTGGTCTGTTGCTATGTTTCCCCCACCATGATGGACTCTGTCCCTCTGGAAGCAGTTGCCCCAATAAACCCCTTCTTGGTCATGGTATTTATTTATTTATTTATTTATTTGTTTGTTTGTTTGTTTGTTTATTTATATCTATTTATTTACTTGAGATGAAGTCTCTCTTTGGAGCTCTGGCTAGCCTGGAACTTTTATGTAGACTAGGCTGGCTTCAAAGACACAGAGATCTGCCTGCCTCTGCCTTCTGAGTGCTGGGACTAAAGGCATGCGCCACCATGCCCGACCCTTGATCGTGGTGTCTCATCAAAGTAACAGAAAAGCAACAACTGGGTGACCACATGACATGCTCACCCTGCAGAGCCAGGTCCCCAGGCACCCTTTGACCCTGTCATTCATTCCCACCTCTGTGTCCCCTCCTCCACCACCAGGAGCTCCCATTTCATTCTGCTTAAACTTATTTTAGACTTGAAACCCGAGAGACTCTTCATTCTTTTTCTTTCTAGGTCTGCTTCATTTCATTTAGTGTCATATTCTCTAGGTTTTGTTTGGAAAAATGAATAATTTGGGGGTGGTCCATGATGGTAATTATGGCATGATAATGTGAGTATACTTAAAAAATGGGTAAGTGGTTATCTTGGTTTAGGTTTTTATTACTGTGAAGAGACACTATGACCACCACAACTCTTACAAAGAAAACATTTAATTCGGGTAACTCACTTACAGTTTCAGAGGTTCAGGCCATTATTATCAGGATGGGATACACAGTGGCTTGCAGGTAGACATGGTGCTGGGGCTGAGAGTCCCACATCTTGACTCAGCGGCAACAGGAAGTTGACTGTCACACTGACTGAAGTTTGAGAAAATGACCTCAAAGCCCACCCCACAGTGACACACTTCCTTCAACAAGACCATGCTTCCTGATAGTGCTGCTCCCTTTGGGGGCTATTTTCTTTTAAACTACCACAGTGTTAAAACTTATCATGTTCACACACACATACATACACATGTACACACACACACACACACACACACACACTCCTTTCAATGAGCAACTGCATATAGCAATTAGCCAAACACCTCTTCAGGCAGACATGTTAGTTCCTGCCTGTTCCCATCAATTCAGGGCATCCAATCCCTCTTCTGGTGTCTGTGGGCGCTGCACACATGTGATACACAAACATACACACAGGCAAAACACTCATGCACATAAAATAAAAATAAATGAATCTTTATTAGAAGACAGTCTCCCAAAGGTGCTTCCTCGGGCCACTGACATCCCTGACTTGAACTTGGTCACACCACATCCTCTGTAGGAGAGCCTAAGAAAAGAGCCTGGAGGAGTTGGGGATTTAGCTCAGTGGTAGAGTGCTTGCCTGGCAAGCACAAGGCCCTGGGTTCGATCCTCAGCTCCAAAAAGAAAAGAAAAGAGCCTGGAGTGGTAGAAACCAGCCAGGCTGCCCTGCCTCATGAGGTAGGCGCCAATATGATGAACAAATATGTGATGGAGAGGTGGAAAAGATAGAAAAACGGAGTGGTACGTGCACTGTGGAGAGAGGCAGAACTGGAGACCGATGGTGGTGACAGGCTTAAGAGAGGGCTGAGGTCCACAGTGGAACATGTTGTTGTCCAGTAGGGTCAGCAGGTCGTGTGCAGCAGCCTGGAGTTTACACAGATGCAGACTCAGCTGCCCCCCACTAACACATCACTTGGCCAAGGGATGGCCTTGGCTCTGAGCAACAATGCCTGAGATCAGGAATGGTTCACTTTCTGAATTGGACCTCCTCCTCAATGGACCACCACAGTGGCCTGAGATGCCACCGGAGGCCATGTTGGTATCTTTGGTCCATGATGCTGCGTCAGGCCGTGATAAACTCCGAGATCCATGTGGACTTTTGAGCTCTATGCTGCTGACTAAAGCCATGTTGATGTCTGGGGGCCATGCTGCCATTGGGGACCATATTGATGTAAGTGTCCTGTGTTGCCACCTGAGGCTATGGTGATGTCTGGATCTGTGCTGCCACCAAGAGCCACATGTGGGTCTGTGGTCCTACTGTAGCCCAAGTCTACGTTGATGTCCACGGCCCAGGTTTGGTAAAGGCCATGTGGATGTTTATAGTCTGTACTGCAGCCTGAAACCATGTTGATGTCTGTGGGCTGTGCTGCCACTGAGGCCATGTTGATGTCCGTGGCTTAGGCTGCCTCTGAGGACCTGGTCTGGGACCGTGGTTCTACAGCAGCGGAGGGCCATTGTATTGATGATCTCTGTGAGTTCAAGGTCAATCTGGTCTACATAGAGTTCCAGGACAACCATAGAGAGCACTGTCTCGGCACTGCCCCCAAAACAAACAAACAAAACGCCAGGAAGAGAAAGAAAAACATTTCAACAAAAGCAGGGATGAGGGTGAGTGGGAAGGAACTAGAGACAGCTCAGGAGTTAAGAGCACAACTGATTTTGAAGAGGGCCCAAGTTCGGTTCCTAGCACACACATCAGCTGCTCACAGCTGCCTGTAACTCCAGCTTGGGGAGATCGGGCATCTAAGGGCACATTAGACACTCACATGTAACCCCCTCTCTGCAAACACATGTGCATGTAAACACACACACACACACACACACACACACACACACACACATTTACGTAACTATTACACTATTATATTCCCTTATACTCATAGAAAATAAATAGGAATTATGAGCTCCCAACCAGTGTCAGCCATCTACTTAAGGATCCTGCTGATACTGGCAGCGGGGAGACACCCAAACCTGGGGAACTCCCGTGGCCAAAGGTAGTGAGGAAGAAAGGAAAAGCAGATTTCCTCCACAGGAAATGGCCCAAAGAGAAGAAATCCCAGAATCTTTGGACCCTGCTTAAACAGTTGGGGTAGAAAGTTTATCATTACACTTTCATACTCTTTTGTGACTTAATGTATGAATGTGCTATGTCATGACTCAAAGGGGGTTAATGTTTTTCCCGAAAGCTTGAGAGTGAAGGCCTGGAGGCAGCAGCCTTTGAACAATTGCTCCTTGGGCTGGCTTACTCTCTCTCTCTCTCTCTCTCTCTCTCTCTCTCTCTCTCTCTCTGTCTGTCTCTCTCTCTCTCTTTCTCTCTCTCTCTCTCTCTTTCTCTCTCTCTCTCTCTCTCTCTTGATCTGTCCCCCCCACCTCCTTCTAAAAAGCTCAGCCCTTGCTGTTTTATGGTTGTTACTCAGTTGTAAAGCTGAAGCTACTTTGTCCGCCTAGCTGGAACTCGAAAAACACTGACACACTCTTTCTTTTCTGAGTTATGAAATTCCTGTGGCCCACAAAAGCCCATTAAGGGGCTGTCAACTAACTCAAAAGAACAGGAAGAGCCCTTAGACATTCCCATCCAGCCCTGCCTGGTCACATACCAGGAATCTGACCCTCAGCAAGGCTGGGAAGAAACACAAGGATGACCTGGGTGGCCCCAAGTCCCCCTGGCTCACTCTTCAGGGCAGACAACGTACAGGTATGTGATGGAGCTAACACATAAAATACCTCATTGTGTGTTCACTAAATAAATGTGGATGTTAAAATATAAAGCTCCAATTTTGTTCCAACTTGTCGCTCGGGCACATGCAAACCCTCCCCTGGCCCTCTTCTGTACTTCCTCTTCAGCTATGCTGTTAAATAGGGAAAATATGAGTACTTTTCTCCAGGATCTGAGTTCAGAGGTGGACAAAGGAGAATGACAGGCCATTAGACAGTCGGGCATAGCAAAGCTGCACCTCCTTTCTGCTCATCCCCTGCTGTTCTTACACACTTTCCATGGTTGTTTCAACCAGGGAAGAAATCGACAACCAAACCTTTGCGTGACCGTTTCTTAACTGACTTCCATCAGGAGGTTTAAATGCCCTGCTCTGTCTCACACCCATCTTTCTTCTTGTGCATGTGCTATGCTGGAGATAAGACCAGAGCCTTACACACGCTAGGCATGCACTCCCTGTTGAGTTACATTCCTGACCTCTGTGGTTTCTCCAAGTTTGCTCTAACTATACTGTACTGATACTTTTTTTTTTTTTTTTAAGTGCTGGGAGAAGGGTTGCCAGATAAAACACAGGATGGCTTGTTACATTTCAATCAAATAACAAAGGGGGTGTTCTTAAAAAGAAAATGTATTCATTGTTCATCCCAAATTCAAGTTCTACTGGTGACCTGTCTGTTTGCTGGCACTGGCACCCTTTGGGAGAGGGGTCAGCCCAGAGTAATAAGCCTGACCCTCCTGTGGCCCAGTTAGTGGCAAAACTTGTGTGTGTGTGTGTGTGTGTGTGTGTGTGTGTGTGTGTGTGTAAAGCTATGTGAGCCTGATGACTTCCTCTTTTCTTTGTCCTGGAGTCTCTTCACCAAGGACTGGAGGAATAATACCACACACTGATCCAGACTTGGGGAACAGACTTAGTGCCTCATTTCCAAATTCTATTTTGAATAATTTTGGCTGGAGTTTTGGTCCTTAGAATAGTTTTCATTCAGAAGAACTTTCTTTGGCATATGGTCCATGGATTGTCCACTGTCTTCCACTGGGAGGTGTGAGCTGTATAAGGGGCAGTGCCATAGCAAGTGGGACTTTTATCCTTCCTTTCCACTAATATTCCCAACACCTGGGCCAGGCGAGACAGCATGGGCAGTGTATTACAGTCCTTACTGCTGTGACAAGATGCTCAACATGGTTGTGTGAGGGGTGTCATGGCAGAGCAGCTCAGTGGTAAGGGGAGGGTACACAGAGTGGCTGGGTGACAACCAGTCAGGGAAGCAGACCTAGGCCAGATCTTCAAGTGGATGTGACCTCCCAAGGGCTCCTAGAGGACTGTGCCTGTCACATACCAAAGGTTCTACATCCCCCCAAAGCAGCAGCTCCATCTGGGGACCAGACATTCAAGCAAGGGAAAATTCTGAGAAAAGGCAGCTGTTCTTGGAGGCGAAAATACATTGTTTACAGGGATGGACACTTGAAAAAAAATCCACAGACTTCTTTTTCTGTGAGTCACAAAGAAAGATATGAGGGGAGAGAAAGTAACCCTTTTGAATGTGATAATTTTTCCGGGTAACAAGGACACACAAGACTCAGAAGTGCGGAGGCACCCAAGCTACTGAGCGACGGGTCTGTTCTGACCACCAGGACAGGGTTTCCAGGCAAGACCCTTAGAATTGTCCTGTATTCTTCTCTTTCTCCCCTACATGATATTATTAAAATACTAAGCAATTGGGGACAATTTAATCTGAGACTCTAAAACATAGCGCTAATATGTCAAAGACTTGTGTTGATATCCATTACTCTGGCAAAGTACCTGGAAAAGGTAAATAAAAGAGAGGAAATTTATGTTGGCTCTTCAGTCCACAGCCACTTGGTGCTATTGCCTCTAGGCCTTTGTGTGAAGAGACAGAGCATCATGGCAGAGTTGGCATGTGTGCTGGAACAAAGCGACTCATCTCACGATGGACAGGAGGCAGAGACAGACATGCCTCCTCTGGCAGGCTTCCTCCTGCTCCATTCAGGCCTCCAGCATGTTGGATGGTGCTAGCTTCATTCAGAGGACATTTTCCCTCAATTTCTGTCCCACCTGCCAGTCACCCTTGGAAATGCTGACACCCACATGCCCAGAAATGGACTTCCCTAACCTCCCAGGAGTCTCTCCATCCAATCAAGACTTAAGGACTGGACCACTGGGTTGTCAGGTCCCCACAGGCATCCTGGACTTTCCGGCCTGGTTTGTTCCTTTTAGTTTGGTTTCTTTGCTTTGGGTTTGTTTCTATTTTTGACACAGGGTCTCGAACTCCATAGGTAGCTGAGGATGACCTTGAACTTCTGGCCTTGTGCCCCTCCCTCCCTAGTGTTTAGCTATCAAGATGAATGAAATGCTCATCCTGGCAAAAGCTATGAACCACTGGATTAGGGGAGGAAGTGTACATGGGTATCTAGGATGGATCCTGCCTTAAACAATGGAGGTCGGTGGTGACTTCTCAGGTCCTCAGCATAACAGTGGATGTTCACCCTGCACAGTGGCAGGTGCTGAGCATGGACAGTTTTAAAAGGTCTCATCAGGTGAGGGTAGCCCAGTTGGTCTACCTCAAGTCCCACGCTTCCACTCCATTTTAGTGAAGATTAGAAGCACACACAGGAAGAGCATTCTTTCTTTCTTCCTTCCTTTTCTTCCTCCTCTTCCTCCTCCTCCTCCTCGTCGTCGTCTTCTTCTTCTCCTTCTCCTTCTTCTTCTTCTTCTCCTCTTCTTCTTCTTCTTTTTCAACAGGGTTTCTCTGTGTAGCTTTGTGCCTTTCCTGGATCTCACTCTGTAGACCAGGCTGACCTTGAACTCACAGAGATCTGCCTGGCTCTGCCTCCCGAGTGCTGGGATTACAGGTGTGCCCACCGCCCCCAGCTAGGAAGAGCATTCTCTATCATTCACTGTGTGACCCACAAGTGAATCAATCCCCTTTCAGCTGGACAGGCAGCGGGCTCACTCTGTGTCATTTGTTCTCTCCTTCTATTGCTTGATCCGGGTCTGATTTAAAGTGTCAGGTGCAGATAGCACTCAGTCATGGATGATTCTGGTCATTGACAGTTAAGCCACTGTGTGACACAAATTGCTAAATGGTCTTATTAATAAAAAAACAAACAAAAAAAAAAAAAACCCAGAGCTGGATTTTGGGGTGAAAACTGAGAGATCAGAGGAATAGGACAAGACACAGCCAACCTGACCTCACCAACTCCTCAGCCTCCAGAGAGAGCTACTTCCTACATATTCACACCTAGATGCCTTGCTGTCCCTGCCATCTCACTTTCTCTCTCCATCCAGCTACATCACTTCCTCTTTCTGCCCAGCTCTATCACTTCCTGTCTGTCTATCCAGACCTCCAGACCTCTATGGTTAATTAATGCTGGGATTAAAGGCTTGTGCCATCAGTCTGGCTCTGTTCCCAGTGTGATCTTGAATTTACAGAGGTCCAGATGAATCTCTACCTCCCAAATGCTAGGATTTAAGGCCTGTGCTACCACTGCCTGACCTCTTTGTTTACTATAGTGGCTGGCTTTTTCCTCTGGTCCCCAGATAAGCTTTACTGGGATGCATAAATAAAATATCACCACACCACTGCATTCAAGAACAGGAGGTGCGGCTAGAGCAACCGCTCAGTAGTTAAGAGCACTAATGACTCTTCTAGAGGACCCAGGTTTGATTCCCAGCCTCCATGGGGTGGCTCACAACCATCTGTAATTCCACTTCCAAAGCCCTCTCTGGCCTTCTTGGGCACCAGACATGCACATGGTAACACACATAAAATAAAAAAAACTAACAGGAAGTGGGAGAAGTCTTTCTTACATAATGTCAAAAGAGTGGGGTGTGACATTGCTTGTCAGCTTGACAGATTCTAGAAGGCAAGCCTCTGGGCATGTTTGTAAAGGATTAGGTAGATTAGGTTGGCCTCTGAAATCATCTTTGTGGGATTGTATAGATTAAGTTCATTGAGGCAGGAAGGCTCAATCTGAATGTCATCAGCATCCTTCCTTGGGCAGAGGTCCTAGACTGAATATAAAAGAAAAAATTGTGCTGTGGAAAGGGCTTCAGGGGTAAGGGCAGTTGTCAAGCAAGCCTGACAACCTGAGTTCAAATCCCAGAACTCATATAAAAGTGCTGGATGTAGTGGCTTGCCTCTGTAACTCCAACATGACTATGGCAAGTTTGGAAACTGATATAGGAGAATTGACTGGGAACTCAAATAAACAGCTTGACGGCAGAAACAACAATGTCCATTGCCTTAGGTTCCTAAATGCCAAGACTGCACTACTACGTCTGACTCAGAAGAAGATAAGTTTTTAAGAAAAGTAGCAGAGAGCCGAGACGACTCCCTGGATGAAGGACTAGCTGCATAAGCGTGAGGCCCTGAATTGGGATCACCAGAACCCATGTCAAAACCAGCAGTGCAGCCAGGCAGCGGTGGCACATGCCTTTAATCCCAGCACTCAGGAGGCAGAGCCAGGCGGATCTCTGTGAGTTCGAGGCCAGCCTGGTCTACAGAGTGAGGTCCAGGACAGGCACCAAAACTACACAGAGGAAACCCTGTCTCAAAAAAACAAACAAATAAACAAAAAGACCAACCGTGATGACAAGTACCTATAACCTCAGAGTTGGGTGTGGAGGGCATGGAAACAGATGAATCCTGGCGTTTCACCGGCCATCTAGTCTATCCAGACTATTCATCTAGTCTATCCGGCCATCTAGTCTAGCCAGACGGTGAGTTCCAGATTCTCTCAGAAACCCTGTCTCAAAAACAAAGCCATAAAAGAAGAAATCCAGGGTTGATCTCCAGCCTCTGTAGGCACACACACAGGCAAGCACTCATGAACACACACAGTGTATATACAATATACATACGTACACACATATGCACACACACACATACACACGCACACACATATATGAATGCATGCATGGGAAAAACAGAAGATAAAAAATGTCAGAAACCATTGCAACTAACAAGACTAAGAGTTGTCTCATGAGGCTTTGTTTTAAAAGAGACATAGATGATAAATAAATTGAGAGGTGATAATAAAGATAAATGATAGATGGTAGATAGAAAATATTGGTTCTTGGGCTGGAGAGATGGCTCAGAAGTTAAGAGCACTGACTGCTCTTCCAGAGGTCCTGAGTTCAATTCCCAGCAACCACATGGTGGCTCACAACCATCTGTAATGAGATCTGGTGCCCTCTTCTGGCCTGCAGGCATACATGCAGGCAGAACACTGTATACATAATAAATAAATAAATCTTTAAAAAAAAGAAAAAGAAAATATTGGTTCTTATATAGGGAAAAATGTACTCTTTAGAGTGGTAGCTTTCCCAAAAGTGTGCAAAGACTGTTTGCATTGAGAGCCTCACACTTTATTTCTATTTATTTATTTATAACTGTTTTATTGATTCTTTGTGAATTTCACATCATGAACCCCAATCCCACTCGTCTTCCCATCCCTCCATATCTGCTCTCTGCCCTTACAACTTCCCTCCCAAAAGAAAACAAAACAAAATCTCACCATGGAATTCTTAGTGTTTCCCGGTGTATCACATAGTCTACCTTTTTGCCAAAACAGCTTTACTTGCAAAAGTACCTTGTAATGAGTCATTGGTCTGGTTCAAGGCCTCTGGTGTCTGCTACATCATCAATACAGGATCCTCACCAGAACTCATCTCTGATACCCTGCTGTTGTCCTGTGTCGTGGACAGGACCAGCCCCTTTACATGATCCAGCAGTTCATGTGTAGCATGAATCTTAAAGAGTCTTTAATATAAAAGCAAACCCAAAGCCAGGTATTGGGGTCAATGCTGGAAGATCAGAGAAGCAGAACAAGCCACAGCTTCCTCACCTCGAAATTCCTCAGCTGATCCTGTTTCCTCAGACTGGGAGCCTCTGTGTCCTCATCCAAATGGATCTCAGCTGAATTGCTTCTCGAAAGCCCGAAAGCTTAACTAGACCTTAGTTCCTAGTTTTCACGCCTTATATACCTTTCTACTTCTGACATCACTTCCTGGGATTAAAGGCTCACTTCCTGGAATTAAAGTCATGAGTCACCATGCCTGGCTGTTTCCAGTGTGGCCTTGAACTCACAGAGATCCAGATGGATCTCTGCCTCCCAAGTGATAGGATTAAAGGCATGTGCTACAACTGCCTAACTTCTATGTTTAATATTATGGCTGTTCTGTTCTCTGACCCCCAGATAAGTTTATTGGTGTGCATAATATATCAATCACATTTCATGGATGGGGTAGATGTTGGGGGTGGGTCAACTCAAAGCCCTGGATCTGGGCCTGAATAGTGGCTGAGTTGGTCAGCTTGCCCATTCTCCTGTACCCACACCACCAAGGCCAGCTCTCCCACTTTGCCCAGGCAGCAGGTGAGGTGCAAGACCTGCTCTCCAGAGTTCTGCAGCTGGCAAGGAGCAGGACCAGCTCTCCCACACCTACACCACCTGGGCAAACTCTCCCACTCTATGGGGGGGGAGGGAGTGGGGTGGTAGTGGGGAGCTCTCCCAAGCTTATGGCTGCTCTTCTGAGTGCCTCAGCTGGTGAGGGGTGGGGCCAGCTCTGCACAGACCTTGGACATCAACAAGATCCCAGGTGATAGCCCAGACCAGGGACATCTGCATGGCCTTTGGCCGTAACATGGGCCAGGACATAGACCCAGACTCCTGCTGTTGCAGGGCCACAGACCCAGACATGGCCTTCAGTGGCAGCCCAGGCTGTTCACATCAGGCTGTTCCTCACCACCCTTATGTCTCTACTTCTGCCTCTCTTCATAAGGCACATCTCTTCCTCTCCCCTCTCTCCACCACATACTTGCTCATAGTGGTTCCTGGGGGGCCTTTCAGGTGTCTTCCACCCCTCCTGAGCCATGTGCCCCACACTCATTTTTCAATATTCTTTGAGTGCCTGCTCTGTATTGACAAGTGTTCTGGATATTTCAATGGAAGGAGGGATTAGCAGACAGATAAAAGACAGACAATGAAGGCAAATGAGATGGTCTACTGAGTAAAGGCATCTGCCCAAGCCTGACATGAGTTTGATCTCCAGAATTCATGCGGTGTGAGGAGAGAATGAACTCCTATAAGTTGCCCTCACCTCCTCATGTATACCAGGGAAAGCATATGTTCCCTTCTCCCCGATACAAACTAAATACATAATGTAATTTTAAACAACCACAAACAACACACCCTGGGTTCCCTCTTCTGTCTGATGCCTTCAGCACTCAGTCACTCCGGACAGGTACAGCTTCTGAAACTCAGGAAGTCCCCCACTTGTGGGCTGACAGGCTGCAGTCTCTGAGCTCAGCTCCCACCTCCAGCCATTATCTGTCCAGCTTTCCTCTCTCTCTTCCTCTTCCTGCTGTTCCCATCACCACCCACATTCTTGTAGTAACCCTGATGTTTGGTTCTAGTTTTTTAATCCTCTAGTAAGGTATAACTCATACAAAATATCATGAGTTTTCAGTTTGAGGGCACAAATATAGAAAACTACAGAATGCTACAGTTGGAAGACCTCCTGGAAAGCATCTTTACAATTCATTTATTTCTAGATGAAGAAACTGGGCTTCCACAAGGCTAGGACTTGCCCAAGGCCAAAAACCATCTGACATTAACACCTGGGTCTCAGAAACCTCTGTCATCCTGCTATGTGAACTATTAAAATAATCTACTTGGGGCTGGAGAGATGGCTCAGTGGTTAAGAGCACTGACTGCTCTTCAGAAGGACCCAGGTTCAATTCCCAGCACCCACATGGCAGCTCACAACTGTCTGTAACTCCAGTACCAAGGGATCCAACACCCATGGCAAAACAAAAATAATCTACTCAAGCTGGGTGTGGTAGCTGGTGCTAGCTTGCAGTCTCAATGCTCTGGAGGTTGAGGAGGGAGGATCATGGTTTGAAGCCACCTAAACTACACAGCAAGCCTGTCTCATCGGGAAGGAGGGAAGGAGAAAGGAATGGGGGAGCAGAGGCTATTCAAAGAGAACGGAGAGGTTCATTTTCCAAACCCATTTCTTATGAATGCCTAGTAAGAGTCAGAATTTTAAAAAGTAAAACAAAACAAAACTAAAAAGGACAAAGCCAGGTATAGTGGCACATCCCTTTAATCCTAGCAATTGGGAGATAGAGGCAGGTGGATCTCTGTGAGTTTGAGGCCAGCCTGGTCTACAGAGTGAGTTCTAGGCCAGCCAACCAGCTACACAGAAGACCCTTTCTCAAAAGGACAAAACCAAACAAACCGCACATAACCGTTCATCTCTGGGTACCATGACAAGGCTGGGATTTTGCTAAGAATGGCTGCCAGTCTGACCTGTGGTTGGCCAATCTGTGATGCTATAATGGGAATAGCCACTTCAGGAAGACTTAATGCTCAGAGCAGTCCATAAGAGCACCAAAGGTCTCCATCTATTTCCTATTGCTGTAATGGAGTATCACAGACTGGATAATTCATAAAGAACTATATTCAAGGTCCTAGATATCTGGAAGCACATGCCGGTATCTATTTGGCATCTAGTGAGAACCTTCCTGCTGAGTCATGACGTGCAGAGTATAACATGGTGAGACACAGCAAGGAGCATGAGAACTCCTACAGCAATTCACAAAACTAGGAACCAAGAATGGGTTGATCTTCGTTTGCCTCAGTCTTGTCTCAGAGGTTCCATCTACCTTACCACTCAACACCTGACCATGGCGGTCAAAGCTCATCATGCATTTTAGTTCATGTACTCAAACCACAGCAAGAAGCTTCCCCTTAATGGAGACTTTTCTGTGAAATTCTTTTTAAGCCTGCCTGAGAAGCCTTTCTCTGCCTGCCCAAGTAGACAGGAGCCCTTTACAGAAACAACCACCTTATTGTTTGTTTCACAAAATCCACTGCAGAAAGCAGGGAAAAGTTCAGGCCTCGAGTGAACCAGCTTGGAAGCTTCTGCTGGGCTTTTCTTTCTTTCAACACTCATTTTTTCTTTCTCCCTTTCTTTCTTCCTTCCTTCCTTCCTTCCTTCCTTCCTTCCTTTCTTTGCTTACTTATTTCTATCTATCTATCTATCTATCTATCTATCTACCTATCTATCTACTATCTACCTATCTACTACCTATCTATCCATCCATCTATCTATCTACTTATTTAATGGGGGTAGAGATCATGCGCCAGAGCACCTATGTGGAGTTCAGAGGACAAGTTGCAAGAGTGGGTTCTCTCCTTCCATCATGTGTGTTCCAGGGGTTGAACCTGGTCACAGGGCTTGGTAGTAAATATCTAGAAAGGTCAGAAAGGCAGGGGAGATTGGTGGACATGGAATAGAGGAGTGCCTCACCGGAGTCTAGCTAAAGTCTCTATACCTGAGAGTCAAGAATCAGCACAATTAAAATGGCTATGAAGTCTGCCTAACACAAAGACCTTTGTTTTGAGAGACAGAGATTTTATTTTATTAGTTTTTTAGTAAAAATTTTATACAATATGTTTTGATTCCCCCCAAATCCTCCCAGATATTCCTCACTTCCCTACTCACCCATCTTTATGTTCTTCCTCTCACTCCCCACCCCCATTGCAAACCCCTCCAACAAGAAACAAAAACCAAAAGCATGAAACAAGCAAACAAAAAAAGCTACAAAAATGAAAATCAAAACAAACAAGCCCAAAACCAGTACAACAAACCCAAAGCAAAACAAAAGACACAAAAACATGTCCACAAAAACATCGTCCACAAAAACATCACTGAGTTTGCTTTGTGTTGGCCAACTACTCCTAGACCTGGGGTCTGTTTTGGAGTGTAGTTGATATGCCCACCGGCACTCCTTTGGAGAAAACTGATTTTCCCTTTACCAGTGGAGACCAATTATAAATAGTTTCTTGGTTAGAGGTGGAACTTTGTGTTTACTTTCCTCTCTCATTGTTGGGACCCCATCTGGCTTGAACCTGTGCAGGTCTTGTGCATGCTGCCACAGTCTCTGTAAGTTAGAAATATATGTGTGTGTTACAATTATTTCATATTATAATCATATATATGTATCATTATTTAATGTTAACATTGGAATGAACCATGCTCAAGGCCTAACCATACATAATCTTTGAGTTTAACTTTGTTTTTTCCTCACTCTAAACGTGTAACTTTTTTAGAATCTCAAAAACACATTTATGAAGTTCAATCACAATCAAACGTATGTCTCGGTAACTCCCTTGTGATCTGGATAGTGAGGATTCCTTTGATCTCTACAACCTTCAGAGTCATCTGTGATCTCACTCAGAGGGGCTGGGAGGAACCTTGGCAACACTGTGTGACTTCAGAAGCCATCAAAATTGTTTATGTGGCTATTGTTCAGATCTGTAGACAAGGGTCTTGAGATGCCCACATTCACATTTGAGTGTTAAAAGCCTTTTCCTTAGCATCTTTCTCCATAAATTAATGCTCATACTCAAATCTATGCTAAAACTTAAAAAATGTTCATTTTTTTCTATGTGTTTGGAGTTTTGCTTGCATGTATGCACACACCACATGCATGGCTGTTGCTCACGGAGGTCGCAAGAGGATGTCGGATCACATGGAATTGGAGTTACAGACATTTGTGAGCAGCTATGTGTGTTCTGGGAAGTGAACTGGGGTACTCTGTGATCTTAATTGCTGTGCCCTCTCTTTTGCCCCATTAAAACTATTTTTTAAATAAAGTCCAACTTTGCCTCATACTGACTGTTGTGTAGCAGTTTCCTCTGTGGTCAAAACCTTCCATCTTGGATTTAGCTCAATGGTAGAGCGCTTGCCTAGCAAGTGCAAGGCCCTGGGTTTGGTCCTCAGCCCTAGAAAAAAAGAAAAAAGAAAAGAGAAAAAAAAAAAAAAAGACCCAGAATTATAAAGGGGGAGGGGGTTGAAACAACAGGAAGTTAACTATGTCTGGTCAGTTTCAGGACCAGACATAAGGACTTCTTGTTAGGATTCTGTACACATGCAGCTCAGGGTCTTGTCTGGCATCTTACGTCAGCAGGCAACTGCGTGTCCACTGCATGACTCTTCCGGACCCACTAGTGCTGTTTCATCTTTTCACTCCCCCTTCCCCGCAGCATATATAAGCAGTAAAGACTGCTAAGAACACTCTCAGACAAGCTGAGCTGCCTGGGCGAGGTTCAGACCAGGACAGCTACTTGGAAAGGACACTCCAACCTGTGGTGTCCTGTGGTGCTGCCGGCAGGCTGTGCAGTGTGCTCCATGTTTTCAGCTTTCATGAGCTGTCACCCATGTGGGGTGGCCTTTGATGATATAGCTGTCTTTGAGTTATTGTCACTACTGTAATAGCCCCTCATCCATTTGCCTGCAAGGAGCACCAATAAAACAAATTGATTCAACAAGGTAGAATTTGGTGTTATCTATACTTTGGTTTATTTTGGTCCCCTATCTGGGGTGAGTAGATATTTGTTCAGGTGTGTGTGGTGTGTGTGTGTGTGTGTATGTGTGTGTGTGCATGCATACACACTCACATGCACATGCATGTGTATACATATGCATGTGCAATTGAAGGTCAAAGAACACCTTTTTGTTGTTGAGAGGCAAAGTTTTCTCCTTCAACCATGGAAATCAAACTTGGGTTGGGTTGTCAGGTTTTACAGCAAGCACCTTTACTCACTGAGCTCTCTAGCAGGCCCCTCAAAATTCTTTACTCAAGAAGAATATGTTCCTGTATTTTAAGAGGCAAAGTATAGATGGACGTTTCCTGTCCCAACTGCCCAGTCCCAAATAACCAACTCAGAGGCTGAATATGAATTATAAATGCTCAGCTGATATCTCAGGCTTGTTACTAGCTAATTCTTACATGTAAATTGAACCAGAATTCTTATCTGTGTTTAGCCACATGGCTTGGTACCTTTTCCCAGTATGGCATTCTCGTCTTGCTCCTCTGAGTTTGATGACAACGCTCTGACTCCACCCTTCTCCTTCCTGTCATCCTTAGTTTGGTTGCCCCGTCTATATTTCCTGCCTGGTTACTGGCCAATCAGCATTTTATTAAACCAATTTGAGTAATAAATCTCTACAGTGTACAAGAGGATTATTCCACAGCAATAGAGAAATGCAAAAAATCCAACAAAGTGATGCAGGAGAAACAGTCTTGGCAGGAGGGTCAGAAGGGTCTCAGTCTTGAGTTACTCACCACACCCTCCTCCTTCAGTTAAGAAGAATTGACTGAGCAACTACAAAGGGTGTTCACTTAGTCACCAAGGACTTCAGTTAGCATCCTGGCTGGAACCTTTGCTGGCTGTACAACCTCAAGCCATAATTACATGGGAGATTGGCAGGATGACTGGGAAGTATCTTACTTATAACTTCAGCACAATCTGAGGGAACTAAATCAAATTGCATTTGTATTTGAGGGTCAAGGAATTTGTAAATACTTTGTGTTATAAAAATTGTTGTGTTTGTAAAATAGAGTTTAAGCTAAAATCAATCAAAAGATATCAGGAAGAACATTACATATTCATCATGGGAAAAATCCACCAAGGCGAAGTCTCGATTCTGAACATTTATGCCCCAAATACAAGGGCACCCACATATGTAAAAGAAACATTACTAAAACTTAAATCACACATCAAACCCCATAAACTAGTAGTAGGACACTTCAATACCCCACTCTCACCAATGGACAGCTCTGCCAGACAGAAACTTAACTGAAAAATAAGGGATCTAACAGATGTTATGACTCAAATGGACTTAATAGATATCTACAGAACATTCCACCCTAACACAAAAGAATATACTTTCTTCTCAACACCCCATGGAACCGTCTCTAAAATCGATCACATGCTCAGCTACAAAGCAAATCTCAAAGATTAAAAAAAAATTGGAATAACCTCCTGTATTTTATCGGACTACCATGGCTTGAAGTTAGATTTCAATAACAACAAAAATTACAGAAAGCCTACAACCTCATGGAAACTGAATAATGCTCAACTCAATCACCAATGGTCAAGGAAGAAATAAAGAAATTAAAGACTTCCTAGAATTCAATGAAAATGAATGTACAACATAACCGAACTTATGGGACACCATAAAAGTAGTGCTAAGAGGAAAATTCATAGCACTAAATACCCACATAAAGAAGTTGCAGAGGGGTTGGGGATTTAGCTCAGTGGTAGAGCGTTTGCCTAGCAAGCACAAGGCCCTGGGTTCAATCCTCAGCTCCACATGAAAGAAAGAATGGAAGGAAGGAAGGAAGGAAGGAAGGAGGAGGAAGGAAGGAAGGAAGGAAGAAAGAAAGAAGTTGGAGAAATCTCACACTAGCAACTTAACAGTACACCTAAAAACTCTAGAATAAAAAGAAGCAAACTCACCCAGGAGGAATAGACATCAGGAAATAAACAAATTGAGGGCTGAAACCAATAAAATAGAAACAAAGAAAATAATATAAAGAATCAATGAAACAGAGTTGGTTCTTTGAGAAAATCAACAAGATAGACAAGCCCTTATCCAAACTAACCAAAAGGTAGAGAGAGAACATTCAAATTAACAAAATCAGAAATGAAAGGGAGACATAACAACAGACAATGAGGAAATGCAGAGAATCATCAGGTCGCACTTCAAAAACTTGTTTTCCACAAGATTGGAAAATCTAAAAGAAATGGACAATTTTCTGGATAGGTACCACATACTAAAACTAAATTAAGACCAGATAAACAATTAAAATATACCTATAACCCCTAAGGAAATAGAAACCGTCACTAAAAGTTTCCCACCCACCCACCCCCAAAAAAAGCCCTGGATCAGATGGTTTCAGTGCAGAATTCTACCAGAATTTCAAAGAAAGGCTAATATCAATATTCTTCAAATTTTCCGCACAATAGAAACAATGGTAGTTTCTTAGAAAATTGGGAATCAATCTTCTTCAAGACCCAGCTATACCATTCTTGGGAATATATCCAAGGAATGCTCAATCATACCACAAGGACACATGCTCAGCTATTTTCATAGCAGCATTATCCATAATATCCAGAACCTGGAAACAACCTAGATGCCCCTCAACCAAAGACTGGATTAAAAAAATGTGGTACATATACACAATGGAGTACTATTTAGCAGTAAAAAACAATGACCTCATGAAATTTGCAAGCAAATGGATGGAACTAGAGGATATCATCCTGAGTGAGGTAACACAGACTCAGAAAGACAAACATGGCATGTACTCACTCATAAGTGGATACTATATGTAAAGCAAAGGATAACCAGACTACAGCCCACAGCTCCAGAGAAGCTAGGAAACAAGGAGGACTCTAAGAGGGATGCATGGATCACCCTGGGAAGGAGAAATAGATGAGATCTTTATGAGTAAACTGAGGATGGGGAGGCAATGGTGGGTAGGGGATGGGGGATGAGAACATAAGGGAACAGGGATGGTCGAACTGGAACAGGGATAGAGTGGGAAAGCAATGAAAGAGATACTGTGATAGAGGGAGACATCATGGGGATAGAAAGAAACTGGGTGCTAGGGAAGTTGCCAGGAATCCCTAAGGATGACTCCAGCTTATATTACTAGCAATAGCAGAGAGAGTGCCAGAACAGGCTTACCCCAGTAATCAGATTGGTAAATACCTGCATCACTCTGTCATCACAGAGCCTTCATCCAGTAACTGATGGAAGCAGATACTGAGATCCACAGTCAAGCACCAGGCCAAGCTCCAGGAGTCCAACTGGTGAGAGAGAAGTCCAGTCAAAGAGAGAGAAGAGGAATTCTATGAGCAAGGGTCATCAAGATCATGATGGAGAAACCTACAGAGACAACCAAACCAAACTAATGGGAACTCATGAACTTTAAATCAACTGGACTAGGCCCTCTACATAATCAAGGCAGTTGCGTAGCTTGATCTGCTTAAGGGGCTCCCTGGCAGTAGGATCAGGATCTATCCCTGGTGCATGAGCTGGCTTTTTGGAGCCCACTACCTATGGTGGGACACCTTGCACAGTCTTTATGCATGGGAGGGGCTTGGACCTGCCTCTCTACTGAATGTACCAGTCTCTGCTGACTCCCTATGGGAGGCCTCACCTTGTTGGAGGAGGGGATGGGGGGGGGGTTGGGGGAGAGAAGACTGGAGGGGCAGGAGGAGGGAAGAGAGGAGTATCTTTAGTTGGAACGTAAAATGAATAAAAAAATTCTTGATAAAAAAATAAATTAAAAAAATTGGTGTGTTTGAGTATGATTGACACATTAGAATAGGTGCTTTGCAAATGTGCAAGTGTCCGTTGGGACAATTGATTCAGGTATTATTCAAGTTCATATTCAGGAGTGAAGAATTTAAGAGAACTTCATATCCAAATTATTGTAAGTAGGATTTAACATATCAGATTTAGAATGACTTTGTGCTCAGGAAGCTTTGATTTATGACACTATGCAATAAAATCAGACATACATTGATAAGTAAAATATAAAAGCTCTTAAAATATTTAATTTTGCTTACAAATAGGACCAAGCTTTGGTCAACACTCTCTTCAGACTGGGTATGGTAGAGTACACATATAATCCCAGCATCTCTTCAGACTAGGTATGGTAGAGTACACATATAATCCCAGAATCTCTTCAGACTAGGTATGGTAGAGTATATATATAATCCCAGCATCTCTTCAGACTGGGTATGGTAGAGTACACATACAATCCCAGCATGCAGGAGGCTCAGATAGGAAGGTTGAAAGTTCAAGGCCCGTTGAACTTCCTCAAAACAAACTAAAACAAAGGCCTCCATAAGATAGTTGCGGAGTCTATTGGGCTTCTAAAAACAGAATTAATAAACAGAACTTAAAAGCCTAAGAAGGCATTGAGTTGTAAGATTTTACTTTACTATATGGAGTATTAGTAAAATTAAAACATTTTAGAGCTGAGGACATAGTTCAGTAGTAGATTCTTTGCCTGCATATGCAAGGCCTTGCAGTCAATCTTTAGCACCAAAAAACCTTTATTTTTAATTAATTAACTTAATTAATTCAGTCATTTCCCTACAGACAATAGGTGAGGGTAACCAACACATATGTTTCACATAGATTTCTGAGGTGAACTATTAAAAAGGTCAACTGCCAGGAAAGGATTCTGAGGACTCAAACATGCCCTTATTAGGGGGGGATGGGAATAGCATTGAGCTTTTCATGAAGCTTAGAAGAGAAACAGGTTGATTTTGGCTCAAAGTTGCAGATGGATAGAGTTCATCACAGTGGGGACGACATAGCAACAGGCAGGGAAGCCATGGTGACAGGAACGGTAAGCTGGCTGGATCACATTTTCATCCACAATCAGAAAACAGAGGAAGAGAACAGGAAATCAGGCTATACAACTTTAAGGCCCATATCCAATGATGCGCATCTTCCAACAAGGTTTTACCTCCAACAACTCAAACAGCAACTGTTTAAATACATTCACTTGGGGGGGGGGGGCATTTCTTATCCAAATCCCTGCAGGCCTCCCCTAGAAAAAGAGCTGCAGTTGCATCTGGGTGTGATGAGCAGTGACCACCCAGTGAGAGGACCCAACTCACTCAGAATCTTTACACTTTAACCCTTGAGCCAACACTAGCCCTGGACATCTTGCATGGAAAATAATGCAAGTCTTTATTGTCCATATGGCTCAGAGTTGTGGTCTTCTTCATCTGCAGACAACGCAATCTCGCTGGCACAGGATGTCATTTAAATCCAATAGACCATGCTTCCTGAACATTTATATGAGAGCAGAGCTGGGCTCCATGTGCTTCTAGCCACATGTCATTGGGCAACTTCCTTGACCTGAAAGTTTGCACTTCTTACTGAATTGCTGCAAATATGGAGTAGTAAGTAACACAGGGCTTTAGTAGCAGTTTCTCTAACTGAAAGATGGTATTTTTAGTGTCTGGTAAATTCCATTGTGATGAGGATGGAAGGAAGGGTCTACAGAAGTATCTTGCAGCAGTGCTGTGTGCAGAGCTATTTTAGTGATTGTTATTCCCAGAGTATCACAATGGACTACAAAGAAGTTTGGGGAGCACAGCAGTTGGATGTCTCCCAGCCTCAGTATCTGCGGTCTACACTACAAGGTCTGCTGTAGAGGCTGGGATCTCAAGCAATGCTGGTACGATAGATCCACATGCAGAATTTCCTTAAAAACATCTTATCGAGGGGCAGTGGTGGCGCATGCCTTTAATCCCAGCACTTGGGAGGCAGAGGCAGGCCGATCTCAGTGAGTCCAAGGCCAGCCTGGGCTACCAAGTGAATTCCAGGATAGGTGCAAAACTACACAGGGAAACCCTGTCTCGAAAAACAAAAACAAAAACAAAAACAAAAAATCTTATCATGTTTGGACCTCTCCCTGAGGATCTGAATTAGAATTTCTAAGGGTGGCTCCCATTGCAGGTCTAAAAACTTCTCATGTGGGAGTGTAACAGTCAGTTGGGTTAGAAGTCAATGAAATAGACATGGGGGTATATACTTGTGATCCCCACTCAGGACAGTGAGCAGGAAAATTTGAGTTAAAGGACACCATAGACCCTGTATCAAGAGAAAAAATAATTGAGAATCACTGATCTAGGACTCGAAATATTTAAAAGGAAATATGCGGGGGTTGGAGAGATGACTCAGTCATTAGGAGTGCTTGCTGCTCTTCTAGGGGGCTGGAATTCATGTCTGATGGCTCACAACCACCTGTTACTCCAGCTCCAAGGGGTCAGGTGCCCACTTCTGGCCTCCACAGGCCCATGTGCATGCATGCATTGGTATGAGCATGTGTGTGCAAGTACGTGTGTGAGCACATGCACACGCGCACATACACTTCAAATAAATCTAAAGAGCATATCATAAGACCAAGGAGCACTAGTTTGGGATGGGAAGAGGCAGGAGTTACAAGCATTATCCACAGTAAACACTGTGCAGTGTAGTTGAAAGTTTTCTCCAGTCCTGCCCAGCCTTCCTTGTTCCTGTTGTAAATTAAAGAGACCACCCACGGCAACAGTTACATTAGCAACCACAACACTTAACCTTTGTGCGTTGAATGGATATGTGATTCAGGGGCCCAGTGCTTTTATAAATGACGTTACTTCCTTAAAGCAGTCTTTAGAATCCTCACCAGGCTCTCTGTGCGACCCCCTGGTCAAGTCTGGCTAGCTGCGCAGTGATAGGGACCCAGGACCCGTCACAGTTTTGTTTGATTTAGAAGGACACTTTCTCATCTGCTCCTAGCCTTGGGTGGGGCTGGCTGCATTTCAACAGTTCAGATTTCAACCAAGGTATCTAAGCAACTAACATTTTCATCTTGCACACGTTCCCCACCTCTTCTGTCTGCTGGGTAATCAGAGGAAGCCGTCGGACTCCTGAAGCTCTTGGCGGTCTTCCCGTCTGATGAATATTTTAGTGCCTTTAGTAGCCCTTCAAAACTGGCAGTGTTCCCTCTGACGAGCCATTCAGGCACACGGGATAATTTGAACTTAAATTACTGCCAGATTTTGCATTTGTAAAAGCAACTTTGATAGCACAGTACCAACAAATGGATCTTGTCAGCCACAAATGGGTAAACACAGCTGTTTTCTTCACTCACCGAAAGGCTGGGAAACTAAAATGATAGGGTAGCCTGTGGGCATGTATTTAAGTCCTTACACCAGCTCTTCTAAAGTCTAAATAAATTAATTTTGCTTTATTGGATTAAATAAAGTACACTGGTATAAAAATCAAAGGTTTTAGAGGATTTTCTTAACTTCCTAAGATAGTCAAAGAGGTGCCTGATGCTATGTAACTAATTTATATGCAATCCCTTATTGAGTGGGTCAAAAAGAAAAATCCATTAAACTTTGTAAGTCGCAAGATCTCAAGGCTTTGTCTGCTCCTTTCTTTTTCTTTTACTAGCTACTCAAGCCGTACAACTGAGCCTCTTCCAAGTATAACTTGCAAAATCTCCCCTGGTCCAAATACCACAAAGAAGATAAATTTATGTAGTTAGAAATAGTCTCTAGACAGACATAAGTCCAGATGAAGGGTGGAAAACATATTTATAGAAAACATTCTTTTCAGTTTTATGTTTATCACATACTGAACTGTTTTCAAGTTTTAGTCTAATAAAAAATATCCAGCTCAAGGAGCTGGATGATGGTTCAGCAGTCACAGCGTGTGCTGCTTTTGCAGAGGACCTGAGTCCTGCCCCCAACACCGACATCAGGTGGTTCAGATCAGGGTAACCTCAGCTCTAAATGGATCTGATGCCTCCGGCTTCCTCAGGTGCACATGTACAGTGTTTTAATACCCCCATCCCAAACGCACATGCACATAATTAAAACTTAAATAAAATACTTAAGAGAAATAGCCTACCAATAAGATCTTAGCATAAATACGTAGTGGTTTTCACATTTCTAGGTGTTTTTGTGTTTGTCTAAGGTATGAGTCATTCATTTTCTCATTTGTTTATTCAATCTCCTATTGAATCTGCACAAGTGAATTAGGGTCTTGTTTGCTTTTTCTTTTTTGTTGTTGTTGTGATAAAACACCGTGACCAAAGCAACTTAAGGAAGGTTTAGTTTATTTTGGCTCACAGTTCCAGAGGGCTAGATGTCTATAACAGTGGGGACAATGTAGCAGCTGCAGCAGGCGGCTGGGAGATCACATCTCGACTACATACAGGAAGCAGAGAGAGCAAGCAGGAAGTGGGCCCTCGAACCCTGCCCTCAGGAATGACTTTGTCCATCAAGGCTTCACATCTTATAGATTCCATAACCGCCCTAAACAGTGTCACTTTCTAGGGACTCTGTTCAGGTACATGTGCCTCTAGGGGACATTTCTCATCCAAAGCACCACACTTAGGAAGAGTAAGATACAATCCTAACTCAGCTTACCTCACATTTTTCTGGGTAAGACAGGCATGTAAATAAATAACATTATTGTATGGAAAGGCTATAGAAAAGCTATTTCCAAACAACTATAGATTTGCTGGGGGAAAGGCTGGTTTAATGTGGAGAGTATCAGTGGGGTCTTCATAGAGAACCTTTTAATTAGCCTGAAGGGGTAAGTTCTACTTCTTGGGAAGAGTCATGTACATCAACAGTTTATACCCTAATAGCTTCCAGATCTCCATCTGCAGCCTAGACTTTTCCTCTAGGCTTTGGAATAGTATGTGAAAATGTTCACTGAAGAACTATACCTCACTTCAAAATCCCGAACAAAACTTATTTCTGTATCTGTGATAAGTGAATTTTGATAGTTGGCTGTGGTAGTTTAAATGTAATTAGCCCCCATAATCTCATAGGGAGTGGCACTATTTAGAGGTGTGGCTTTGATGGAGTGGGTATGGCCTTGTTGGAGGAAGTGTGTCACAGTGGGGGCGGGTTTTGAGGTTTCCTATGCTCAGGACACTACCCAGTATTTCAGATGACTTCCTGTTGCCTTCAAGACTCTTGGCTATTCCTCCAGTACCACATCTGCCTGATGCTGCCATACACTATGCCATGCTCCCCACTATGATGACAATGAACTAAACTTCTACCATCCTGACAACCTGAGCTCAGTTCCCGGGACCTCCAGGCAGAAGGAAGGGACTGGTTCCTGCAAATTGCTCTCTGGCCTTCATCCCAGCATTCTGGGATGCTCCTCAATATGAACGTACACACATGCACACACACAGAGTAAGTAAATACATAAATAAATATCATGTAATAAAATGTTTAGGAAGAAATGCAACTGTATACAGAAAGCACACCAAATAGAAATGTATAACAAAAGCTGCCCATGACCGTAAGAAATAAAATCCTGTCAGCACCTATTACCTCCTCACTATAGTCTATACCTATAATACCCCTGGCCCACACTAGAAATAGCCATTTTTTTAAACTTTTATGGAAACCACGTCTATGCTTTGCTTTAGTCTTTTTCACCTAACTGTTCATCCTTAAAAATACAGTTCAGTCTTGTTTGTTCCAAATTTTCATATAAATAAAATTATACAGTATCTAGTCTTTTGTGTCCAATTCTTCATATTCTGAATACAAAACACAATAAAAGATAGTTTATTTTAGAGTCAAATATGAGTGTTCATGGCCCAGGAACACACATTCGTGTTGCCTCAAATTCCATATTCCACTGTGAAAGTGGTTACCTGAGATGTTTGTGTGGTTGGTTTGTTGTTGTTGGGGATGGAGCAGTGTCTCACTATGTATCCCTGGCTGTCCTGGAACTCACTGTGTAAACCAGGCTGGTCTTGAACTCATAGAGATCTGCCTGCTTCTGCCTCCTTAGTGCTGGGATTAAAGGTGTGTCCTGAGATTTTATTAGCTGCAGAACGAAGAGAATCATAAATCAAAGCATTTATCAAACACATTGGCAGGAGCCTCAGATGGAAATTACAGCAAAGCAGCATGAGGGGAGATGGGGAGCATCACTTGTGGGTTTTAGATGTTACCTGATGACATTCTTAGCTGTGGCATCTCTGTGAGTTGGAGGCCAGCCTGGTATACATCAAAAGCTCCAAGTCAGCTGAGGCTACATAGGAGGACTCTGTCTCAAAAATACCATAAATTACATTTTAAAGATTTTTGATAGTGACAGGATGTTAGGTCAGACATGGGAAGGCAATGCAAGGAACTAAAAAAATGACCCAAAATGATTTGGCTCTGGTCTGCAACATTCTAGCACTCTGTAATCTTGAGGTCCCTCATCTGACCTTGTGGAATGTTTAACATGGATTGCTTTGCTTTTCCCTAGACTTGTTTCTGTTTTCAGTATCTATTGTTAAATTCCACTCTCTGATGTTTCGTTGAAGGTTCTCACTTTTCTGTTCACAAGCAGTCCTGATCAGAAAGCACTTTGTTTGGTCGGTGGGCGTTTGTTTTGCTTCTGTCTTTGGCTTTAGCATTAAGACAACGCCAGCTTTACTCATTAAAACACCATGCTTCTCTGCCTTCTGGAAGCTGTGTAGAATCAGTATTAATTATTTTAACATCTGGCAAATTTCTTTAGTAAAATCATCTGGTCCTGAAGAATCCCCTTCTTTGGGAGTTTTAAAATACAAATTTCAATTTTAATGCAGGAGCTCTAGCCAGCTCGAGCGTGGTGAGCATGGTTCTGGCAGGCCTGGCCATTCTCCTCCATTCCCTCTGCCTTGCTAAAAGCTCTTAGATGACATTCCAAAAGTTAGCCACCAAGGCCTATTGCCTTATTTGGCCACTTCTCTGGAGACCACCAAGGTCCAACTATCAAAGAATTGAAATCCAGCAATCAAAAGCCCCCTTTGGCTGCCTAATTAACATGCCCAATTAAAATGAAACACCTCATCCTAAGGTGGTGGTGGTGATGGAGGGGGGAGAGGTGGGACCCCTTTTATCTTTATAAACCGCCATTTTCCTATGGGCCAGGTCTGTCTCTCTCTATACAGAGGCAGTCCTTTGCCCCCCTCCAGGACAAATACCCCTTACCTCTCTGTCTTGACCCCTCCCCTTCTCCCTCATCCTCTAACCCCTGCCTTTGTCTCTTATTCCCTGCCCTCTGTCCCTCTGAGGCAAATAAATCTCCTTTGTACTAAGAACTTGGTCTTGGGGGTCCTGAGCCAATACCAACCTCTTACAATGTTACCTATGTACTAATATATTGTGCACCCTAAACTTGCCTGGGGATGGGAGGACAGAGCCAGCCACTAGATTAGACATAGAGGTCAGGTGACACACACCTTTAATCCTATCACTCAGAGGCAGAGATCCATCTGGACCTCTGTGAGTTCAAGGCCACACTGGAAACAGAGCCAGGCAGTGGTGGCACACACCTTTAATTCCAGTCCTGGGAAGCACACGCGCCTTTAATCCCAGGAAGTGCCGTGGCTAGGTGGAGATGTGAGGAAACAGGAACTAAAGTAGTTCAGCTGAGACCCTTTCAGGTGAAGATCAGAAGATTTCAGTCAGAGAATTTTTGTAGTTGGTGAGGTAATAATAGGTTGGTTGTGGCTTGCTCTGCATCTCTGATCTTTCAGCTTTCACCCCAATATCTGGCCCCAAGATTTTTTGTTATAAGACCATCTAAGATTCGAACAACTTACCTGTTTTTTATTGGGTGAATTATGGTAGGGTATGAGCAATGGAGTTATTTCCAATTTAATTTTATGTTTGTGCATCACGTGTGTGCCTGATACCTTGGCAGTCAGAAGAGGGTGTCAGATCCCTTGGAACTGGAGTTACAGATAGTTATGAACCACCATGAGGGGCCTCAGAACCAAACCCAGGCCCCGTGGAAGAACAAGCAGTGCTCTTAATCACTGAGCACTTAACCACTCTAGTCCTGACAGAAGTTTCTTAATTAGCCTTTTGATGGCAAGGGGTGATCTCTGTTTGCTTGCTCCCTCCAGCCCCACCCAGTCAGGCTGAATAGAGACATCTTGATTTTATTTATATTCAGAAACCCAGCTATTTCTTTGGTTGATTTCCTATATCATTTTCCTGTCTTTGTTTTCATTGATTTCTGCTTTAAACTTCATCTCCCTCTTTTTCTTGGGTTTCTTTGTGTTTGGAGGATTTCAGGGTTTGGTTTTGTTTTTTTTTTCAAGACATGGTTTCTCTGTGTAGCCCTGGCTTTCATGGAACTTGCTCTATAGAGCAGCCTGGCCTCAAACTCAGAGATCCATCTGCCTCTGCCTCCCGAGTACTGGGATCAAAGGTGTGTGCCACCACTGCCCTGTTTTTTGTTTTTGTTTTTGTTTTTTTAAATTTATTTTTACTATTTTATATGTATGAGTATTTTGCCAAACACATTCGTGTTTGGTGCCCAAGGAAGTAGTGAGCTTCCATGTGGGTGCTGGGAATTGAACCCAGGTCCTTTGCAACAGCAAGAAATGCTCTTAATCACTGAGCCAACTCTTCAACTAGTTTAGTTTTTTGAAACAAGGTCTTGCTAAATAGCCCAGGCTGGCCTTAAACTCTTTTTAAAAATGACTTACTTTTTACTTATGTATATATTTGTTTGAATGTATGCCACACATATGTGGGTGCCTACAAAGTCCAGAAGAGGGCATTAGACTTCTCATTTCTGCTGAACAGTGAAGGGAGTTCCGGGGCACTACAGAATATCCTCTGGAACCACCCTCTTGAGTATGAGTGTCTCACTCGTGCCCCAGTAGGACCTCTGCTGACAACAGAGGGTGACAGTGAGAGTCCACTCCCTAGTGGATATTCTCTGACAACAACCAGGTCCGGTATGTGGGGCTCTTGTCATAGTTGGAGAAAGCTAAGCTCCACATCTGCTTTTGCAGATAAGAGTGGTGTTTGGGTAGAGTCAGTGGCTAGGTGGCCCTTCCCTGGAGGCCTTGTCTAGAGAGAGCAGGCTTTGTTTTATCTGTGTCAGTTGGAACTTCTGGGTTGCTGGCTTCCTCAGGGCATTGGCTGGAGGAGGCAGAGGCAAGCCTAGGGAGTCACTATCTTCTTCCTTATATCTCAGGGTCCCTTGCCTGCCTGCCTTTTCTCTCTGCATTTCAGAGTTTTGCTCTGTGTCTTATGTATTGTGCTCAGGGATTAGCATTGTAGTTAATGGGAGGCATAAAGAAAAGTACATCCGTGTTTCATGAAGTATATATTTCCCCCCTTGTTTTTAGCATGTAAAGTAATTTGTGGTAGTTTAATTTGTTATTTTTCAACATTTCAATAGAGCAAAAGAAAAATACACAGTAGGTGGAGAGGCGACTCGGGCGCAGTTAGAGCACTGGCTGTTCTTCTAGAGGACCTAAGTTCGATTCCCACCAGACAATCTGTCAATCAAGTTCCAGAGGACCTGACTCCCTCTTCTGGCTTCCTTGGCACCAGGCATACTAGTGATGCACAGAAATATACATAGTAAAAACACCCATATACATAAAAAAGAAAAGAAGAAGAAAAATGGATGTTCAAGGGAAGCTGTGCTTGGCATTTTGAATTTTATCTTTTTCTTACCTAACAATAAATAGCAGAAAACTGCTGCAGTGCCCACCTGGAAGCTCCTGTATGTGTTCCAACATGTTTAAGGTAGGCTAATCTAAGCTATGATATTTAATAGTTAGGTGTAGTAAATGCATGCCCACCCCACCATATGTTATTTAAAGGACAGTGAAGGGGGAGTGTCTCAAAAAATTTATAAGTAAGAATAAGCCTCCGTGTGTGGTTTATTTAGGAGCTGGGTGGTGGGACCCCCAAAAAGAGTAAAAAAAAAAAAAAAAAAAAAAAACACCACCAACACTCTTCATCCAACAAGACCATACTACCTAATCCTTCTCAAGTAGTACCATTCCAAGCATATTGATGACCATGCATGCAAATATATGAGCCTATGGGGTTCATTCTTATTCAAACCACCACAGGGAAGAAAGGGTTTATTTGATTTACATGTCCATCATCAATCAAGGAATGCCCAAGCAGGAACTCAAGCAGGAACCTGGAGGTAGGAACCAAACCAGAGACCATGGAGGACTGCTGCTTACTGACTTACCCTCATGGTTTGCTCTCCATGGCTTAGTTGGTCTGCTTTCTTCTACACCCCAGAACCAGCTGCTCAAAGGTGGCACAACTCACAATGTTCTGGGCCCTTCTACATTAATCATTTATCAAGAAAATGGCCCATAGATATGCCCAAGGCAATATGATGGAGGCATTTTCTCAGCAGAGTTTTCCATCCTTCACAGATGACCTGGGCTTGTGTCATATTGACAAAAATCAAGCAGTGCATGTGCACATATAATACAGATACTCCTCAATGTACAGCAAAGTTATGCTCTTATAATTCCATTGTATATTTTTAAAATATCAGAAATGCATTTACCACCTGAGCATTGTGGAACAGGCCTGTGATACCAATATTTGGAAGGCTAAAAGCCATTTACTCTCTGCCTGAAAGCCCTGCCTATCCTTTCTTCTGCCTCACTATTGGCCGTTCAGCTTTTTATTAGACCATCAGGCACAGTATAACAGCTTCACAGAAAACTACCCTAGAGTCAGACTCTAAAGCACCTTAGAATAATATTCTACTACAGAAGTGTGTCTCTGGAGGTTGGCTTTGGGTTTCTGGGCCTATAAAGCCAGGCCCAGTGTTTCTCTCTTCCTGCTGCCTAAGCATCTGGATGTAGAACTCTCAGCTAGATCTCCAGTACCATGCTTCCTGCCATGATGATAATGGACTAAACATCAGAAATTGTAAGCTAGCCCCAATTAAATGTTGTCCTTTATAAGAGTTGCCATGGTCATGGAGTGTCTTCACAGTAATAGAAACCCTAAGACAATACCCTTAGCTACTTTTTAGAGGGCTTGAGCAACAAATACCTGTAAGCAAAGTCTGGAGATTTATTCTTGGCAATAGATATTGATTTTTGTAGCTTAATGGAAATTTGCAAAGACAGCTAGTGATCATTAGTGTTTCCTTATGGGAATAGTGAAATAGGTCGTGTATAGTTGGTTTTTTTTTTTTATATTTATTTAGACTGGCTCTCATGTAGCTCAGGTTAACCTCAAACTAGCAACATAGCCGAGGATGACCTTGAACCTCTGATTCTCCTGCTTGCATCTCCCAAGTACTGGCATTGCAGGCATACATGCAACATTCAGTTTTATGCAGCATTTGGAACTAAGTCCAGTCGTCACAAATGCTAGGTAAACATTCTACCAATTGAGCTACATTCCCAGTACCTGTGTGATCAGTTTTAAAAGTCTGACATAGCATTTTAGGTATGTTCTAATGTGGGAGGTTTTAATTTATCACCTATGGCTACAAATAAACATGTTCCTACACGATCTGCTCATGGTAGTCGGGGAAGCAGGATACATAACAGAACTTAGTTGATATTCAACTATGACATTTCTGCCTGAAGCAGTTTAAAGAAAGGTAATGCACTCTGCCCTTGTGGAAGGATTAGCAGGTTGCTGTTAGGATGAACGGAACCAGATCAGAGGAAAAGTCCACCATGAGATCATCCAAGGAAACTGTTCGTGCTCTGTAGAGCATGACCTGTTTTCCCTTTTACCCACTTGCTCAGGGAGCCTCTCATGGACCAAATGTCCAATGAAGTGTGCATTGTATTCTCTTCCACATCAGTTCAATCACAGAGGATGTGCCCATTAGGGGAAATTTCATTAAACAAAACACAGCACTAAAATATGAAGCCAATGTTAAGGTGAGTTGTGATTTTCTTGAGTCGCAGAAGCAAATCGGTTAATTGTTAAACATCCAAGTTAACATGGAACAAAATGATAAACCAATAATGAAAACACTAGACAGATAAGGAGGAGAGGAGCTGCTCTGTCAGGCCAAATGCAGGGGGGTACAGTAAGAACTGAATCGTATACCATTTGATTGTGATCTTAAGACCTGCCCCTCACCATTAACTTATCTATTATTAACAAGAAATGTAAAAGATTGGTCATGCCCAGCACTGGCAATAGGAGAAGAAAATAAGTCCTTTGATACATGATCAGTAGGATGATAAACTGACAAGCTCTTTGGAATGTGTTCTAGTTTGACTTTTTGGTTGCTGTGATAAAATACTCTAATCAAAAGCAACTCGGCTTACACTTCCAGGTCATTATCAAGGGAAGTCAGGGCAGGAACTCAAGGCAGGAACCGCAGAGAAACAATGCTTGCTGCCTCACTCTCTGGCTTGCTCACAGACCCTTAGCTAGCTTTCTTAGACAGCCTAGGACCACCTGCTGAGGGATGGTGCCACCCGCATGGCCTGGACCCTTCTGCATCACTTAATAATCAAGACAGTCCCCAACAGAAATGTCTACAGACCGATCTGAGCTGGGAAATCCCTCAACGGAGGCTTTCTTCTGAGATGACTCTAGGCTCTATTACACCAACACTTAAGGCTAACTATGACAGAGGGATTATTAAACAAACTCTACCAAAATTTAAAATGTACTTATTACTTGATCCACTAGTTCTGCTGGGATGTTATTACAAAAGTATGCCTTACTGTAGGCATAAAGATGTTCATTAAGCATTAATAATAGTGCTGGAGGGATGGGTCAGTAGCTAGGAGCACTGACTGCTCTTCCAGAGGTCCTGAGTTCAATTCCCAGCAACCACATGGTGGCTCACAACCATCTCTACTAGGATCCAATGCCCTCTTCTGTCATGCAGGCATACAAGCAAATAGAGCACTCATATACGGGGGGGAAAAAGCATTAATAATAATAATGTCGTAGAAGTCACCCCAAGCATGCTTATTTGGGAATCAGTCAAATAAATTGTAGTGTGGCTTCCTCATGTCTCCACAAATCAGGAATCAGAGAGCTCAAGCCAGAGGCATGTTTGGCCGTAACCTTTAAGACATTCCCAAAATCAACCCAGTTTTGTCAGCAAAACCATATCTCCTGAAGATTTCATAACCAGCCAAGAATGGCAGTATACACCTTTATTCTCAGCACTTGGGAGGCAGAGGCAGGCAGATCTCTGTGAGTTCAAGGCCAGCCTGGTCTACAGAGCGAGTTCCAGGACATCTAGAATAAGACCCATACCCAGTGACCTGCTTCTGCCAGATAAACCCCACCTCTTGAAGGTTCCACAACCTATCCAATAGTGCCAATAGCCAGGAAACAAGACACAAGTCTGTGGTGGACAGCTCAGATTCAAACCATAACAATATCTTTTTGTTGTTGTTGTTGTTGATTTATATATGCACATATCCCTGCACGCCAGAAGAGGGCGCCAGATCTCCTTACAGATGGTTGTGAGCCACCATCTGGGAATTGAACTCAGGACCTCTGGAAGAACAACTAGTGCTCTGAGCCATCTCTCCAGCCCAACCATATCTTTTTGTACTGCTTTCTACCATCTACATTTCTTTTTCTTTCCTTTTTTCCCCCTTCTGTTTTTCTCCCCCCAGATAGGGTTTCTGTAGTTGGAAGTTTTCCTGTGTCCTGCCCTATCCTGTGGCCACTCAGACTCAAATAAACACACAGAGGCTTATATTATTTTTAAACTATGGCCATGGCAGGCTTCTTGCTAGCTAGCTCTTATATCTTAAATTAACCCATTTCTATCAATCTATACCTTGCCACGTGGCTTGTGGCTTACCGGTACTCTACGTCTTGCTTCTCCTGGTGGCAGCTGGCAGCCTCTGCTTCACTTTCCTTTCTCCTCCCACTATCTGTCTTGGATTTTCCTGCCTGGCTCCATCCTGCCCTGCCATAGGCCAATGCAGTTTTATTTATCAACCAATCAGAGCAATACATAGTCACAATATACAGAAAGACATCCCACAGCAGCTTTCTCTGTGTAGCCCTGGCTGTTCTGGAACTCACTTTGTAGACGAGGCTGGCCTTGAACTCATAGAGAGTCTCCCAACTGCTAGGATTAAAGGCATGCACCACTACTGCCCAGCAACCATCTATATTTCTTGTTTTTTCTTAAAAAAAAAAAAAAAAAAAAAGATTACCTCACCCAATGAGCACAGTCAAATGTCTGATACATTCAAATAAGTTGATCAAATCCAAACTGTTAGAGTCTCATAATGTACAAGTTGAGACCTTCATAAGAAAATTGAGATCAGCTGGGCATGGTGGCACATAACTTTAATCCCAGCTCTTGGGAGGCAAAGGGAGGCAGATCTATGAGTTTGAGGCTAGCCTAGTCTACAGAGTGAGTTCCAGAACAGATAGGGCTACACAGAGAAACCCTGTCTTGAAAATCACACCACTGCCCCAGGGTAACTAGAAATGGACTCCTTAATAAATGGAGGTCAGTAAACCCTTCACTCATTTCCAAGTCTTATTTGTTGAAGTGTAACTCGCATTTAACAATATGCTGAGTCACCGTGTTCAGCTCAAATCTTCACACACACAAACACCTTACACCAGGCCTTGGCCTCTACCTAGATCAAGTACCCAGCAGACTTCCTGTGCCACTCAGAATAAATACACAATAGAGGTAGCCACTATCCTGGACTTTAACAAAAAATTTGTTTTTATGACTTTATTTTTTATTCTTATTCTATTTTTACTTATCTGTGTGAGTGTGTGTGTGTGTGTGTGTGTGTGTGTGTGTGTGTGTGAGAGAGAGAGAGAGAGAGAAGAGAGAGAGAGAGAGAGAGTCTATGTGGGTGTGTGCAGGTGGAAGTCAGAGGACATCTTGCAGGACTGTGTTCTCCCCTCTCTCATGGTGGATCCTAGATTGAACTCAGGTTGTCAAGTTTACCCACCATCTCCAGGGCCCTTTTATTGTTAAAATAAGAGCCATGCAGAGCAAGGCTGCTTAGACAAAGCGGGGCAAGTGTGTTTTAATCTATTTTATCCTTTCAAGTACATCTCTCACCGCCTCTTATCTTCTGAGCTTCTTTTTAAAAACTACTATGCAAAAGAGCTTAGATTTAATATATCTCCTTTAAAGAAGAATTGTTCTAAGGCTTCTCTATGGTTTATTTATGTTTGAACTTTTGGCGTGCTCTAGAGATCGGAGAAAACTTAACCAGGTGAAACGAGGAAATAAATTAGAGAGGGATTTTGACTTTTTACTTTTTGTCTAAGTTCTGCCTTTTCCTCCTGTTCTAGTCATCATCCCGTTTCCTCATCACTGGCCGGTAGCTCTGCAAAGTCATGGAAATGTGTATCTCGTGTCTCAGAATATTCCTGCTTATTTGACATTTAAGAACAAAGGCAGGGAGGTACTGGAGAGATGCTCAGTGTTTCAGAGCACTTTTGCTCTTGGAAAAGACCTGGGTTCAGTTCCCAACACCCACATGGTGGCTCACAACTGCCTGTAACTCCAGTTCCAGAGGATCTGACACCCTCTCCTGGCCTCTATGGGCACTGCATACACATGGTATACAGACCTACATGTAGACCAAACACTTTATACACATAAATAAAATTAAAATAAGCTTATTTTTAAAAAAGGAAAGAAAGAATAATTTAGCTAGAGTTTTCCTGCCTGGCCCAGTCAGGACAAATCTCTCTTACCCTCCAGTCCCACAGTCGCTCAGACCCAACCAAGAAAACACACAAAAACTTATATTGCTTACAAACTGTATGGCCGTGGCAGACTGCTTGTTATCTACCTTTTCTATCTTAAATTAACCCATTTCTGTTAGTCTATACTTTGCCACGTGGCTTGTGGCTTACCAGTGTCTTTACATGTTGCTTTTCATGACGGCAGCTGGCAGTGTCTCTCTTCAACCTTCTACTTCCCAGAATTCTCTTCTCTCTTGTCCCGCCTATACTTCCTGCCTGGCCACTAGCCAATCAGAAATTAATTTACACAGAGCGATGTCCACAGCAGAATAAGTGCAGGGAGATTGCAGAGTTTGAGCATAGAGACCCTAGGGAGGCAAGTCCTGAATGATTTAGGGGAATTACTAGAGGGCCAAAGTACCAACTTAAAGGTTCCTGAATTTGGACTTCCTGCAAAGGTCTGATTTGGGTAGAGTCCCAGTGCTCTTGAGGACAGCTTCTAGCCTGGTCATGAGCTAACTTCATGGGGATACCCCATCTACCGCTTCTGTTGTCTGTGGGGAATGAGAATATTTCAGTCCAATCTTTTTAGGTACACCAAGTGACACTGAGAAGCAGCCTTCAGGAGTCTGGAGTTGGCAATGGCAAGAACAGCCCAGCCCCTACAGCAGCCCTGACCTGATGGTATGGTCAAAGAGCTGGAACATGGGTTCAAAGCCTTTAAAAGTAATTTGTACAAACTTCATTTAATGTCACAGCAGACAGTGTCAGGTGGGGTGTGACATTACATTAGTGGTCCTCACCAGATGTCCACAATGTAGAAGCAGAAATAAAAGTATTTACTTTGGGTCTCGACTGTCTCACCACATCATATTTGTCCTTTAACCTATCTCCTCCAAATACCTTGACTGATTAACAATGAATACACGTTAGGAACAGTCCACACAAACCCCACTTAGTGGTAAACCCTTAACAGTGGTTCTCAACCAGTGTCATGACCCATTCTGGGGGTGTCAAATAACCCTTTCACAGGGGACACCTAAGACCATTGGAAAACACAGATATTTACATTATGATTCCTAACAGTAGCAAAATTACAGTTATGAGGTAGCAACAAAAGTAATTTTATGGTTGGGGGGGTCACCATAATGTGAGGAGCTGTATTAAAAGGTCGCAGCATTAGGAAGGTTAAGAACCTTAGAATGACAAAACATGCTATGTCGCCCAGGGTGGTGGTTTCAATGGGAGTGGCCCCCATAGACTCATGTGTTTGTATACTTGGTGGCACTGTTAGGAGATGTGGCCTTGTTGGGGGAGGTGAGTCATTAGGGGGTGGGCTTTGAGGTCTCAGAAGCTCAAGCCAGTTCACATCCTGTTGCCTGCAGATCCAGACATAGAACTCTCAGCTCCTTCTCCAGCACCATGTCTGCCTGTGTGCCTCCATGCTTCCTGCCATGGCAATAATGGAACTAAACCTCTGAACTATAAGCCAGCCCCAGTTAAATGTTGCTGTGGTCACAGCAATCAAACCCTAACTGAGAAACCCAGGAGGAGAGAAATAGCAGACAAGAGGCTGATGTTGAGCATCCTAGCTGCAGAGACCTAGAACCATCATGGGGCAGAACCCCCTCTTGTTCTGACATTCTATAGGAGTAGGAGACTCCCATGAGAAAGGAGGACCATGGTAGAGCTCACATTAGTCAATGGTGCTGTACTCAAGATTCCTGATTCCATCTGATTTCTTAAGTCGGGATTTTTGTGACAAGGTGAAGCAAAGAATAGAGCTCATTGCTCTTGACCATGGCAGGATTTTACATGAGAACCACTATGGCTGGCAAGATTGCTCAGAGAGTAAAGGTACTTGCTGCCAAAACTAACAATATGAATCTCATCTTCAGAACCCACATGATGGAAGGAGAGAACTGACTCCAGCAAGTTATTCTCTGGCCTTCGAATATGAGCCATGGCATATGATTGTAAGTAAATAAATAAGTAATTTAAAACAATAATTAAAAAAACAAGTGCTAATACATATCATGACACATTTTTCTGACAAAAATCTCTGTCTACCTCTATATATCCAATAGTTGGATTGAAACACACACACACACACACACACACACACACACACACACACACACATGCCCACACAGCCTCCCCGCCATCCCAGGAAACTAAACAACCATGTAAGTGACATTTCAGGCTGTTACTCAACAGAAGTTAGCAAAAGAACTGGGAAACAGGCATGGAATGAAGGCCCTGGAGCCTGGACTCAAGATGATATTTGAGGAAGCAATTATGAACACTTACAGCACAAGTGTCTATTAAAGCAGAGGAAGGTGGGGGGCATGGAGGAGTAGCACTCCACAGGAACTCAAGTAAGGGTATCATTGGAAAAGCTCCATCAATGCCACTTATAACACTTCTTATTATTTACTATATATGCCAAGCAGGACTTTCAAATGATCTAGACTGCTATTATAGGCCAGTTGGAATATATATATATATTAAGAGACAGCTGCCTAAGGAGAAAAACACACAGCATGAGCTCAGTTAGGAGCTAAGAAATAGCTAGCAACACAGCAGTGACAGGTCTGTCCCTTCTTAGTAAAAAGCCACTAATCAGCTTTTAGCTCAGGTTGACCAGATGGCTCAGTCTGTAAAGCAATGTCCATATAAGCATATAGATCTGAGTTCACACCCCTAGAACCCAAGTAAAAAGCATATTATGGTGGCAGTCACCTGAGACCCCAGGACTGGATGGGCAGAGGCATGTAGTTCCCTGAAGCTCATAGGCCAGCTTGCCTAGTCAAATTGAAGATCTTCAGGTTCAGTGAAACACTCAGTCTCAAAAACAAACAAACAAACAAACAAACAAGGTAAAGGGTGATGAAAGGTGACATCTGATGCTAGCTTCTAGCCTCTGTACACATGTGCACACACATGCTCACACTCACTACATGCCACCTCCTAGAAGACACCAAAGAAAATGCATACATCATCAGACAACTGAGACTCACCACCTGTCAGACTCCACCAGAAGAACACAGGAGGCACTAGAGATACAGGTTCTTCATGCTGGATGTTGTGGCTCATGTCGTTAATCCCAGCACTCAGGAGGCAGGGGCAGGTGGGTCTCTGTAAGTTCAAGGCCAGCCAGGAATCCATGTAAAATCCTGCCTAAAAAAGTGGGGGCATCGGCTTTGTTATTCTCATGAAATTTCATATTTATTTTTAGGAACTTTTGAAGAGGGTAAGATGAAACACTTTAAAGCCAGATCACAGAACATTCTGCTAAATTAAGTGAACAAAAGAGAAGGTGCACAGCAAACCCTATTAGAGACACCCCCATCCCTTTACCCACCTACCCCACCCCCAAACTCCCACCTACTTATCCCTCCCAGTACATTTTGTGCTGGGGATGGAACCCAGGGCTTTCTACACACTAGGCAAGCACTCAACCCACAGATCCACATCTCTGGCCCTATTTATTACTTAAAAACAAAGTCAAAGAACTTAAAAATGAAATTATAAAGTTTACAGCATGAGAGCTGGGGATGGGGCTCAGTTGTAGGACACAAGCCCTTCTGGTTCCATCCCCAGTGCTACTAAACAAGCAAACAGACAAAAGCTTGATGCTCTGTACCAAATACTTATTCCTGTGTCTTGTGGCTTTTTAGGAGGGAAGGGGCGGTGGGGGTGGAGGGAGCAGTGTCTCACTGTGTAATCCTGGCTACTTGGAGGCTTGCTATGGAGGCTATGTAGACTGGCCTCAAATTTACAGAGATCCACTCTTCTCTCACAAGTGCTGAGATTAAAGGCTTGTGCTCTAAATCCCGGTGTATTTGCCCTTTTAAGCATGCAATTAAGAGCAGCCCTTCTGAAATGTCCTTGTGACAACTCTTACATGAAGCAACTCTTACATCAGGTAGTGATACATTTTGGTACAAGGACAGCCACTGCAAGATCATCCTTGAATATCTATCCACATGTTCCAAGTCTGTACCTGCCATACATAAAAAGCTCATTTGTCTAAATAATATGGAAAGGCAGGGAAAGGGTTGATTTAATTCAGATTGTATAATTCATTTCCCCTTATCACTTTGGTCCTATTCCTCAACACATTTTTTTAAAATAAAAAAATGACTTCATATTTAATGATAGAAAGTGTTCCAAGGCAGAATATTTGTCAACATACCTTGAAGAAAAAGAACTGGTGAATCTTGAGTATCTGTAAGGTTCCAGTCATGAGGTGACAAATTTGCTATGGATCACAACAACCAGCATGCAGGGGACCCCTCTGAGAGGTGAGCTAATATTTTCTGCATTTTTCTGGTAATAACAATTAAGGCTTAAACTTTTTTTAAGGCTCAGTGATCTAGCTCAGCACGTTAAGATGCTTGCTACTAAGCCCGATGGCCTACATTTAATCCTGGAACTGATACAGGACAGAAGCAACTCCTGAAAGTTGTCCTTTGTCTCCACATGCATGTTGTGATGGGCACTCACAATAGGCTGGATGAGAAGAAAGTAATGAGCGTTGGAGCTGAGGCGGAGTCTACACTGGGAGTATGAAGGAGCATGTGCAGCTGGAAAAGGGAAATCAGCCAAATTCTAAGCAGGAAGTTTCCATTAAATCCTTAAAAGCAACGGGTACCTTCTGAATGAACAAAGCCTGCCTGAAGATAATAATCACAACCAAGCTGTGGCTTGGGGCAAACGGCTCGACAGCCAGGCCTAGGAGGTCAGAAGATCTGGCTTCACTCCTGGTGTCCTAGCTCCGGCCATTGGGTTCACAGGGTTCGTATGGTCTTCTGTCATTCAGTCCCACCCTCCTCCCTCTTCCTCCTCTTCCTTGGCCTGGCTTATGACAGAAAGCCAGACACTGACACTTATAAATCATTTACAATGCTATTTCCATTTTTCTTGTTCAAGATCCAATTTCTTCGGGGCTTGGCCACTAAGTTTCTCTCATTATTTCAGATTTCATCATCTGAAAATGCAACACAATCACAGTATGAACGGTGCTGTGTAGGTCAAACACCTCCAGAGTGTTTCATTCTCTTGGGTGTGTTAATAACTCCACCAGTAAATGAGCTCATGCTTGGGAAGAGCGAGTGTCCACCACACATGAGTGTGCGCTGCCGACCGGAACAGTGTGGGATGGATGTGAGTCAGTGGTTTCTAGATCTCCTTTAGGAGGTCTTCTAAGGAAAATTTGCCAAGCACAGTCCAGGGTTTTCTCCAGAAAGTCTGATTTTGGTGGGGGATTGGGAGGTGGTTAGAACAGGACCCTATCTTTCACAGGCCGGCCAAGCACTCTGGTGAAGAAAATTTTGGAAGGCCTAGGAGAATTACTGTATACAGTTGACCTCACAGCCTCTGCCCCCAACATAGCAGCCAGCACTCCCTTGTGCCGATGCCCTGCCCAAGGACTCCTCCTTCAAGCCCAGAAAAGCTTATAGCAGCATCTGCTTTTGTCTTCAACCCACAATAAGTCTTTTTCCAGGTCATACTGACCTGCCTTCTAATGTTACAAACACTAGATGTATTCTCTCATTGACCCAAAATTATTTATGTGGAATATAATTGTTATAAATTTAAATTCAAATTTATTTTTAGTTTTAATTGTTTTTCTTTTTGAAGTACTGGAGCTCAAACTCGGTGCCTTGCATATATGCTAAGCACATGCTCAGCCACTGAACTGTGTCCCAAAATCCTGGACCTAAATTTTACATCCATAGGGACTATTGCAAAGCATTGCAAGAGCTCCCAAGATATTGGTGAAAAAACTTTCACACTGCTTTTACTTTATATTCTAGTTTAAATTGACATGAGAGAAGGCTGCTTCCACTCAGTATAGATCTAATGAGCAATTCAGAGGGGACAAAGAGACATGATCATGACACCCTAAGGATACAACCATCAAAATCCAGACTCTAGGAATCTCTAGAGTTAGTTTTCCTGAATCTGTGGTCCATGAACCAGAAGCACTGGGCTCTGTATTAGTCAAGGTTCTCCAGAGAAACAGAATTGATAGAATGAACATATATATGTATATTAAATAGATATGAATACATAAGTATATTAAATATATATGAATATATATATATATATGATTTATTAGACTGACTTGCAGGCTATGGTCTAGCTAGTCCAACAATGGCTGTTTACCAGTGGAAGGTCCAAGGATCCAGTAGTTGTTCAATCTATGAGACTGGATGTCTCAGCTGGTCTTCAGAAGTATGCTCCAACAAAGGAATGGACTTGTCAGTGAGAGGGGAGCAAGCAGGCAAAGAGAGCAAGCTTCCTTCCTGTCCTTTATATAGGCTGCCAGCAGAAGGTGTGGCCCAGGTTAAAGGTAGATCATTCCACCTCAAAAAGTCTAGATTAAAGGTGTATCTTTATTGGTGAAATTATTAAGGCCACTCCACATAGTTAAAAGGGAGGTTTATTTTGTGGGGTAACTTACAAATGAAGGGATAGGTTGTAGGGTCTGGCAAAGGTATGGCGCAGTCCGGCGGTGTTCTCTGGAGAACTCTGCTTGGTCTACCTCCAGTGCCCAGGGTCCCAGAACTAAGCGAGACCTCTCCTCTTGATCCTGGGTCTTCAGCTTCCTCCTTCAGCCCCACCTTGTAGGCATGACCATTACTGAAGCCTCAGTGGGGTTTGGAACTTCCAGGCCAAGGCTGGGATGGCTACCCACTACATCTCCCCCTTTTGTCTAAATAAGAAGGTTCTGACCTAATATAAGACTATATACAAAGAAATGGTTATCAAATATTGTCCAGGAGTAATGAGGGATAATGACCTAGATAAGTTAGAATTACAATAAATGCAAACAATATCAAGCAAAAAACACATACTAAAATCCAGGGAAGTCTAGAGCGTGGGTAGGTGCCATGTTACAAAGATCATTCCAAAAGGTGTCCTATCCTAAAGAACCTGAGTCTAATACTTAATATATTCCATCTAAGATATTATGTATGTATATATACTAAGTTGTAACTATAACTGCTAGTTTTCAACCTCATCAAAGATCTGAGAAGGAATATAATAATACCTGAGAAATGGGAGAAGGACACAAGCAACTTTCGGAAATCTTGCAGACAGACAGAGACAGCTGGCAGCCTGGACTGTCACCTAATGTTCTCAGCATCGTTGGTGCATTCAAATTGGCTACAGGCCTATCTGTATCTGACAGACCATTTTCAGAAGCAGGAATTCTGAAAGACCATCTTACCCTGTCTTGGCAAAGTATAGTGGTTGCTTTCCTTGTGTCCCGCTTGTCCAGAAAGGACAGCATTTGTACTGTCAGCAGTTGAGGCAAGGGCAGGTCTTTGCCCAGTAGGCCATTTTGTGCCAAGAAGACAAACTTCTAAATGGAAATGTCTTAGAAGCCCAACATTCTCTCGGGATCAAATTGGTGCTGCCAGGAGCAATTGTGTCTCACATCAACAGAATTCTAAGTTATTTAAATGCCATATTCTCTAGGTCCATGAAGTGTTTGAAGATTACCTGTCCATCTGACCTATATATTTATAAATCTGGATAACCTATCTAACATAATTATAGAGATGACAAGCATAGGTGACAATAAATCTATAAGTCTTATCTACCTAAACAACCTAAGGACTAAGGCTTCCTATAAATAAGGCAAACAGTCTGTAAGCAAATGTACAGTAAAAAGACAATGGCTTTAAATTGTGACAATACACAAAATATCTTTAACAGAGGTAGGAATGTATAGTGCAATATGCAATATGATAATAATCCTAAATATCTATCAGTATACAGAATATCTTAAACAGAAGTAGAACATACATACAGTATGACAGATATAAATTTACATTTGTATCAATATACAAATATTTCAAATAAGAGTAAAAATATGTGTACAATATAACAAACATAGTTCTGTATTTATATCAATATACAAATTATCTTAAATAGGAATATAAAAAGTTTATCTTTGTATCAACATATAAGAACTCATAACAGTGCAAATTATCTAAGGCTGCTATATTACTAAATTTGTTTACTAATGTATATGATAGTCTACCATAATATCTTATACCTATCCATTACATTTCTTCTTTTCCCCCCCCTTTTTTTTGAGACATATTTTCTTTCCTTGAGGAGAGTACTGAGTTTAATAGTTTCTTCCACCCCCAACCCTAGAACCATTATCCATAACCCTCAGAAATATGAAACCTTAGGGAGAAGGGGCATCGTTTCCTTAGAATTGCTTCATGCTGTTTAGGGGTGATGGTATCTCTGTTGGGTATTGTGAGAAAGCTCAGATAGTTAAATCTCAGTTAGACTAACTGTAGATTCTGCAGCAACTCTCAGAGTAATGAGTAAGATTGTCTGAAATTCTGGCAAGAAGTGTAGTATGATGATGATTACTATGGCATCATTCTGGATTGGGTAGAGTTGTTGTTGTTGGGGCCCCATCTTCCTTTTGGAGACTTCAGAGGTTGCTATCAGAAAAACTTATTTTTTATAAGAATGGAAGGTTTGGATTTAAAGATGTCATGACATATAAGAAAGGATTTCAAGAAATCAAGAGTAAGCATGGAGAAAATTAGAATCTTGAAGACAATGGTCCCTTATAATTGGTTTCCTTTTGTCTCACATCAGAGGGCTCTTCTGATATGGGACTGAAGAATCTCTCAACTTTTTTTTTTTTTTTTTTTTTTTTTTATCAATCTGCTTGGGTTTAGAGAAGTAGTGAGCCAATTCCATCTCCAAAGCCAGCTTGGTTTATAATTGAATTGGAACCACAACTATTCTAGATTGATAGAGAAATAGATGTTAGACAGTGATATCTTACCCTGTGTAGATTGGTACCAATAGATTATTTCTTTCTGATGTAAACATCTGGATACCCAAGGCCTTATGATTTCTGGAAGATGGGTATTTCCATTATCATGGAACGACAAAAACATAAACCTACCCCAACCTTTGATTGTTAAATTTTTCTTACAACCTGAAGAGATGTCACATTGGTGGATGATCTTTTACTTCTCCTCATCAAGGGGTTTCTCCTGTTTGAATCAAATTTTTATTAATTTTGTTGGTATCCATAGCTTTTTTTCTCCTGTGGAAACAAAAGCAAAACCCCTTCCCCAATGTAGGACATATCCAGGTTTCCATTCTGAGGTCAACACATCTTTGAAATAAACCGGTTGGTTTAGCTCAGGAGTTTTGTCTGTCGTCCAATGTCTCTCCGCAGCTGTTGTTCCTTTCTCATCATCATTGAGAAAATTCAAGGTTAATAAAGCACTATGCAATCTATTTCTAGGAGTCATTGTTACCTGTTGCTGTTTATTTAGCATATCCTTTAAAGTTCGATTGGATCTTTCTATGACTGCTTGGCCTGTGGGATTGTGTGGTATACCTGTAACATGCTTTATATTGTAATAAGCAAAGAACTGTCTCATTTTATTGGAGACATATGCTGGGGCATTATCTGTCTTAATTTGTACAGGTATTCCCATGATGGCCATAACTTCTAATAGGTGTGTAATCACAGAATCAGCCTTTTCAGAACTCATAGGAGTTGCCCATTGAAATCCTGAATAGGTGTCAATGGTATGGTGTACATACTTTAATCTTCCAAATTCTGTAAAATGAAACACATTCATCTGCCAAATTTGATTTCTTTGTATACCTTTTGGTTTGCTCCCTGCAGGTAATGGAGTTTGGTTATAGAAGGAACAAGTAGGACATTTTCTCACAATATCCTTAGCTTGTTGCCAAGTAATGGAGAAATCCTTCTTCAAACCTTTGGTATTTACATGGTGTTTCTTATGAAATTCTGAGGCTTCTAGTACATTACCTATTAGTAACTGATCAATCTCATCATTATCTTGTGCTAGAGGTCCTGGAAGACCTGTATGGGATCTGATATGTGTTATATATATATAGGATGTTCCCTTTTTCTGATGATTTCCTGCAATTGTATGAATAATTAAGTTAATTCTGTATTATCAGGAATAAATTCAGCAGTTTCAATATGTAAAACAACTCTCTGCATATTGAGAGTCAGTGACTATATTGAGGGGTTCTGTGAAGTCCATCAGTACCATAAGAATGGCATACAGTTCTGCCTTTTGTACAGAGCTGTATGGACTTGGTACCACTTTACTTAAGTCTCCTGATTTGTATCCTGCTTTCCCTGATTTATTTGCATCAGTATAGAATGTGAGGACTCCAGAAATTGGCTTGTGTCGTACAATGTGAGGAAGGACCCATTCAGTCTTCTTTATGAATTCTATCCTCTTGTTTTTGGGATAATGGTTGTTAATCTCTCCCAAAAAGTTACTGCAGGCTCTCTGCCAGTATTCATTATCTTTCCATAGTGACAAAATTTCCTCATTAGTTAAAGGTACTACAGTTTCTGCTGGGTCCATTCCTGTCAACTGGCGAAGTCTTAATTTACCTTTTTGAATCAAATCAGAGATCTTTTATATATGTCTTTAATTTCTTATTTGGTTTACATGGTAGGAATATCCATTCCAATATAATATCTTCCCTCTGCATCAAAATACTTGTGGGGGAATGTCTGGAGGGGACTATGACAAGAATGCATTTAAGTTCTGGATCCACACGATCCACATGTGCTTCTTGAATTGTCTTTTCTACTAGAGCCAATTCCTTCTCAGCTTCAGCTGATAATTCTCTTGGACTATTTAATTCTTTTTCCCCTTCTAGAGTATTAGCCAAATTTTTTAGTCCATCTTTGGGTATTCCCATGATACCCAATAAGTTGGAAATGCTATCTAACAACTTTTGAAAATCATTAAGAGTCTTCAATCGAGCTCTCCTCAGTTGTACCTTTTGGGGTCTAATTTTTTGTAACTCTATCTTATATCCTAAGTAATGCTCAGTCAGTAGAGCATGAGACTCTTAATCTCAGGGTCGTGGGTTCATGCCCCATGTTGGGCGCCAGATATTGGTGAAATTATTAAGGCCACTCCACATAGTTAAAAGGGAGGTTTATTTTGTGGGGTAACTTACAAATGAAGGGATAGGTTGTAGGGTCTGGCAATGGTATGGCACAGTCCGGCGGTGTTCTCTGGAGAACTCTGCTTGGTCTACCTCCAGCGCCCAGGGTCCCAGAACCAAGCGAGTGCTCTCCTCTCGATCCTGGGTCTTCAGCTTCCTCCCTCAGCCCCGCCTTGTGGGCATGACCATTACTGAAGCCTCAATGGGGGTTGGAACTTCCAGGCCAAGGCTGGGATGGCTACCCACTACATATCTTCCCACCTCAGAAGATCCAGATTAAAAGTGGATCTTCCCACTTCAAATGATTTAATTACAAAAAGAAATTCCTCACAGGTGTAGCCAGCTGCATGGGTTTTAGTTAGTTCCAGAGGTAGTCAAGTTGGCAAAAGAACCATTACAGGTTTGCCTGGGGATTTGCCAGAAACACATCTTAGATCACACTCCCCATCAGCTGACTAAAGCAGAATCCATTTTTTAAACGTGAGGTCCAGGTAATTGGTGAGTATTTAAAGTTTAAGACCTGTTATTGTAACCAGAGAAGATACCCTGGTTGTTCAAGAAAATTGAACATAAGGAAGAGAAGCATAAAGGACAAAAGAGGCTTACCGGAATGGCTCAGCAGGTAAGGGTGCTTGCTGCTAAGTCTGATCACTTTCAATCCACAGAACCCATGTTTTAAAAAAAAGTCAGAGTGTGGTTGCATACTCTTGTAACCTTTGAAGTCAGAGACTAGTGAATCCCAGGGGTTCCCTGGTGAACCAGCCTAGTCTACTTGACAAATTTCAGGCCCGTGGAAGACCTTGTCTCAAAAACAAAAGGTGGGCAGCTCCTAAGGTTGTCCTCTGGCCTCCACTTGAACATACCCACATATGTGTGTATACTTGCAGATACATAGGCATAGCTGTGAGCATGTAAGAGAGCGCCTGCACGCGCGTGCGCGCACACACACACACACACACACATACACACACACACACACACACACACACACACACACACACACATGTATTATTAAGATGTCAGTTAACAAAAAGCTTCTGGGGACCAAGCATGAGGGTTAGAGTTCCTAAGCTTAGAATGAATGAAAATACAGGCAGGTGTGGTGGCCGCCTGTAACACCAGCATCCAGGAGGCAGAAGCAGAGAATCACAGGGGCAAAGTGCTGGCCAGACTTGCTGAATGACTTGTGAGCTCCAGGTTCAATGAGACCCTGCTTCAATAAACGAAGTGGAGAGCAATGGAGGAAGACATATAACATCAGCTTCACATATCCATCCAAACACATGTTCACACATGTACACCTGCAGCTGTATGCACATGCGAACCCACACACATGCAAACACATACGTACATTCTTGTATTCCACTGTCTCACACACATGCAACAAAGCAAGCTCTTGCAGAGCAAAGAAAGCACCAAAGTGCAGAAATAGCCTACAGAATGGGATGGAATGTTGGCAATGCGAACGAACAGTTGCTATCTAAGAAGCTAGTGATGGCTCAGCAGTTAGAAGCACATACTGCTCCTGCAAAGGACCTGAGTTCGGTTCCTAGCACTCACACCAGGCGGCTCACAAACACCTGTAACTCCAGCTCTAGGGGCTCTGACACCCTCTTCTGAACCGTGCTGTAGGCACCCACACTGACAGGCACATACCCACACGCAGACTAACACGTGCACATAATGAAAACTAATAAAAATTCATTTAAAAAAGTTGATATCACATCACACGTGGTGGAGAGTAGCAAAACTAGACACTCATCGGCGGCAGCAAGAACAGGTATAGGAGCATGGCTGAGGCGGACAAAGGAGCATGTCATTGCCAAGAAGGGCAGTAGGGTGGTGTGCAGCAGCCTGGAACTCGAGCATGCTCTGATCGTGAATGTGGGGCTCAGCCACACCATTGCCCTGGCTCTGAGCAACAACAAGATATCTGAGATAAAGAATCATTAATTTTCTGGATTAAGCCTCCTTAAAAGACCTCCATGGTCCATGATGCTGCCTGAGGCCATGTTGGTGTCCACGATCCATGTTGCCACTGGGGAACCATGATGTTCATGGCCTATATAGAGGCCTGAGACCATGTTGATGTCTGTGGTGATATATTGTGTACCCTAATAAAGCTTGCCTGAGGATCGGAGCCAGCCACTAGATCAGACACAGAGGCCAGGCAGTGGTGGCACTCACCTTTAATCCCCAGTACTGGGAAGCACACACGCCTTTAATCCCAGGAAGTGACAGCAGGGCAGAGAAAGGTATATAAAGAGTGAAAAAACAGGACTTCACTCTCTTTCAGCTGAGGATTTCCTAGAAGTAAGAACTAGTGGCTGGCTGCACTCTTTCTCTGATCTTTCAGCTTTCACCCTGATATCTGGCTCTGGGTTTATTGTTGTTGTTATTATTATTATTATTATTATTATTATTATTATTATTATTAAAAGACCATCTAAGATTCAAACAATAGACGTCCATGGTCTGTTCTCCTGTTGGAGGCCACGTTGATGTCTGTGATCTGTGCTGCCACTGGGAACCATGTTGAGGTCTGTGGTCCATGCAGCTACAGGAAACCATATGGAAGTCCACAATCCGCCCTGCTGCTGGATTTTATGGGTAGGGGAGCTTCTTTTGTGGTGGTGTCAATGACTGCAGACTCATAACTGAGAATGAGAGACACTGAAGGCTTCTGTAACAGCCGCCCCCCTCCAAAAAAAGAAGAAATGGTCCATACAGGAAGCTATTGAAGCTTAAAAACTGACAAAGATAAGGAAGTGTAGTTTTTCACAGTTGATGACTTCTGGTGTGTGTGGTGGGGAAGGACTCAGTTATCTTCAAGGGGTTGGCCGCTGGGAGTTTGACCATGACCCAATGAGTATATGGACAACACAAATTGGACTTGGTGTATTCTTTTGTCTTTTTTGGGGGGGAGGGTGCAAAGGTGAGAGGGTGGGGCTGGGGGGAATGGGAAGCAGGTGTGATAGGGGTGCATTATATGAAATTCCCAAATAATCAATAGGTATATTATTTTGAGGGGAAAATAAAGAAAAAAAGTTTATATATGAAATATATAAGGACCTATAAATATTCGATAGCAAACAAACAAAAATCTTATCACTCTAAATAGACAATTCTCAAAAGATAAAATATAAATGGACAAAGATGTTCAACATCACCGGTCATTATGAAAATGGAAATCTAAGCCACAGTGAGATTGGCTCTAGAGTATTGCTTCATTTCAGAGAGCCATAAATGACAATCACAGACTGGACATTTCTAAGAGCTGGAAGGAGTGATTTTGAATGCTTTTATCACAAAGAAGTTATAAATGTTTGAGGAAAAATATGCTTAAACTAACTAGAGCATCACACATGTAGACATTAACTACATGGTACCACATTAATATATATATATATATATATATATATATATATATATATATATATATATATATATATATATATATATTCATTTCTTGTGAATCCGTTAAAAATACAATAAATAGCTGGGCAGTGGTGATGCATACCTTTAATTCCAGCACTCAGGAAGCAGAGGCAGGCAGATCTCTGAGTTTGAGGCCAGTCTGGTATACAGAGCTAGTCCCAGGAGAAGCAGGTCTACTCAGAGAAACTCTGTCTTGAAAAAACCAAAAACCAAACCAAACTAACCAAACAAAAAAACCAATAAATGAATGAATTCACATATAAAGAGTCTTTCTTTGTCCCACCAGCTCCCAAATAATGACATAGAGGCTTCTTATTAATTGTGGAAGTTTGGCCTATAGCTTAGGCTTGTTCCTAACTAGCTCTTTTAACTTAAATTACCCACTTATATTTATCTATGTTATATCATGTGACTCATGATTGTTACCTCTCCTCCTGCACATCTTGCTTGCTCTGTGTCTCCTGGCATCTCCATCTTTCTCTTCCCAGAGTCCTTTCTGTCCCCAGAAGTCCCACCTATACCTAGCTATTGGCCATTCAGCTATTCATTATACTAATAACAGCAATACATCTTCATACAATGTACAAATATTCCACAATGGTCACAGTTAATTTTTAAAAATTATATTTATATGTATGTGTAGGTGTCCTTAGAGGACAAAAGAGGGTATCAAATCCCTTGGGTCTGGATTATAGATATCTTTGAGTCACCCCATGTGTGTGCTTATTAACAAAATGAAGGGCTGGCAAGGTGGTTCAGTGGGACACTTGTCACTACCAAGCCTGAGAACCTGAGTTTAATCCTTGAGATCCACAAAGTGGAAGAAGAGAATCAACACTTAAAAGTTGTCCTCTGGGGGCTGGAGAGATGGCTCAGGGTTTAGGAGCACTGGCTGCTCTTCCAGAGGACCTGGGTTCAATTCCCAGCAACCACATGGTAGCTTACAACTGTCTGTAACTCCAGTTCCAGGAGATCTGACATGTTCACACCAATATTCATAAAATAAAGTTAAATAAATTATTTTGAAAAAAAAAAAAAAAGTTGTCCTCTGACTACCACAAGCATGCACTGGTGTGTGTGAGCACACAGACACAAATAAAAGTAAATGTTAAACAAATGCTTACTAGGTGGGGTTGGTGGCACACACATTTAATCCCATTACTCAGGAGGCAGAGGTAGGCCAATCTCTGAGTTTGAGGCCAGCCTGGTCTACAGAGTGAGTTCCAGGATAGCCAGGGCTGTTACACAGAGAAACTCTGTCTTGAAAATAACAAGAAGAAGAAAGAAGGAAAAAAGAAAAAATAGAAAGAAGAAAGCCTTTGGGTTGAACATTGCACATGAGCATGTTTGACTGACATAAATAAAACAGAGCAATAGGGAGTTGAGAAAGGACAAAGAGCTGAGTAAACCTAAGGCATCAGCCAATCACAGATCTTCTACAGATCTTAGAAAATGGCAGCTGGACCATCCATAAGTCAGATGCTAATTGGTGACAGCTATTCTTGTCCCATGTGACCTCATGTTCAAACAGAGTCCAGTTAGAGCCCAGATGGCACTGGAGGAGCTGCTGTGTGCTATGAATTTCTCCCTCTCTCTCTTTCTCTGTCTCTCTGTCTGTCTCTCCGTATGCGCGCACGCGCACAAATGCACACCATAGCATGCATGTGGAGGTCAGAGGGCAATTTGTATGGATAAGTTTTCTTGTACCATATAGGTCCAGGGGATCCAACTCAGGTCATCAGATTTTCAATTTAAAAATTTTCAAGTCTGGTCATTTAAAAAAAAAAAGTTCCATAATCACCCTAACAAAACAATGTATTTCACAAGACTAGCTCAGTTTAAAAGATGGTCTCTAGAGGAGTTCATCCCTTTACATAAAGCAGTGAAATCCCCTTTCTCACTTTAGTTTGAGGGAAGGAAGTGTAGCAGGCCCATGCATTATGGTTTACTATTGTGATGTTGAAGTACCGGTGTCCATGTATGTGCCAAATGGTTCTGGAACAGCATGGGTTTGGAAACTCCTGATGGCAAAGCTGGGGAAAACACAGTAAGAATTTGGGGGGACTGAAAGCCACCTTCCTGACCCTGTCAACAGGACACTTACATGTTTGAAAAGATGTGGACTAAGGTTGGAGTTTCAGAGTTGAAAATAAACAAGCCGGGCTGGAGAGATGGCTCAGAGGTTAAGAGTACTGACTCCTCTTCCAGAGGTCCTGAGTTCAATTCCCAGCAACCACATGATGGCTCACTGCCATCTATAATGGGATCTGGTGCCCTCTTCTGGCTTGCAGGCAGGAAACTACATACATCATAAATAAATCTTAAAAAAAAAAAAAAATAAGGGGGGGGGCGGTTGGGGATTTAGCTCAGTGGTAGAGTGCTTGCCTAGCAAGCACAAGGCCCTGGGTTCGGTCCTCAGCTCTTAAAAAAAAAAAAAGAAAGAAAGAAAGAAAGAAAGGAAAGAAAAGAAAAGAAAGAAAACAAGCACAAGGCCCTGGGTTCAATCCTCAGCTCTTAAAAAAAAAAGAAAGAAAGAAAGAAAGAAAGGAAAGAAAGGAGAGAAAAGAAAAGAAAAGAAAAGAAAAGAAAACAAACAAGCCACGGGAAGATAATCAAGAAGTAGGAGGGCGGTGCACCACCTGACAGCCACCTCTGCTTACACTCCTCAGGCAGCCAGAGCAAGGGGGAAGAGGTTTGTTGTAGCTCACAATTCCAGGCTATAGTCAATTATGGCGGGAACTTGAAGAAGCAAGTCACGTCATATCCATGATCAACAGCCGAGAACCATATGCTTAGTGTCTAGCCAGCGTTCACCACTCATATAGTCCAGGACCCCAAACCAGGGATTGCACCTCCCACTTGCAGGCTGGGTCTTCCCACATCAGTGAATTCAAACAAGACAGTCCCCCACAGACATGCCTGCAGGACAGCCCGAGGCAGACAACCCATTGCTAAGACTTTCTTCCCAGTGTTTCTATGTTGTGTCAAATTGACGATCAAAGCTAACTTTGATTAATTAACACTGAGTAAATTTAAGATACAAAGCAGCAGGAAAAAAAAGAAAGAAATGATACAGGTTGTCACCCTGAAGAAAGGATGTGAGCAGATGGGAGAGCCACACAGTTCCTCCTGATGGTGTGGTCTGCTCGTGTGTGCATGTGTGTGTGTGTGTGTGTGTGTGTGTGTGTGTGTGTGTGTGTGAGAGAGAGAGAGAGAGAGAGAGAGAGAGAGAGAGAGTGGAGGGTGAATAAGGAGTCTCAGCAGACTGATCAACACACAAGCTTCCCTTTCAAAGAAATGGAAAGTCAAGTGGCTGTGTTTCTCGCTGTCATTTCTGATCTCCGTAGTACAGGAAGCCCAAAGGAGAGAAGATGCCCTTGGCCTGGCCGAGCCCACCCCGCTGTTATCTGCCAGCCCCCACAACTGAGCGTCCTTGAAGCATGCCACCCATCAGGAGATAATCCATTTTGTTACATCCCTGGGGGTCAGCCCAGCAGTGAAGGAAGTTGGACAATGTCTTTGTATTTTCTAAATCCATATCATCTTTTCAAAGAAAACTGTGGCACCAAGAGTTTTAAGATTGAGGGCCATTCTGATTCTATTCTGGTCAAGTAGCCAAGTGGTGGAGGTGACAGCCACGTGGAGGTAAAGAGAGGACTCACAACCAACACTATATAAGAAGAGAATGAATATATAAACAAAGAGATCAGCAAGGATACTAGCGATCCTAGTCTTCATAACTGGGGAGAGTGTAGAAATGCTTACTTCTGGTTTCTTTAAAATCGTCCAATCTGTTTCTTCTTTGTGACTATTTGATTGCATCCATATGTCTTCACCTTCATTCACCCCTGGCCCAGCCTGCCGCCTTGAGGGGCCGGCTCCATTTGTAGGTCTTCCCAAGGCAGTCATCTTAGAGCAGCCACGGGTTGTTCCCTCTGTCTGTGTTCCTCCCTCTCCCTTCCTCCATCCCTCTTTCTCTCCTCCTTTCCTGCCTGTTGGCAGTACATCATGGACTTCTAGACAGCTAGTGTGTCTGCATTGCCTGCTCTGATCAGCAAGCCCGTGAGGTGGAAGGAGCTCTTTGTTCTTGTTGGGTTAATGTTCTGTGGAGAGATGGGACTGGGGACCCCGCTGTCTTTTAACAGACTCATGAGCAAGGTGGAAAAAAAAAAACAAAAACCCAAACATGGTACAGTTTAAGAAGTATGTTGCAAAATAAAACAAGTAAGAAATCCCCTAGTGCTCTTTGAGTTAGGAACTAACACACACAAGTGAGGAAGGAGAGACACAACAAACCTTTGGGGTTTGGGAGGAGTTTCTCAGAATCACTGATTAAAGTTGGCTGGCGTAACGGTTTTCTAAGATTGCTCTCTTTATACAGACAAAAGCAAGCACCATTTGTCTCTGTGTTTGGAAATTCTTGTCTTTTCTTACATTCAAGGTTTGTGGTCTGTCCTGGTTTTCAGATAGTTAATGTCCCCCACAGGATCCTGTGATGAAGGCTTGGTTCCCAGCTGGTGGGGGCTATTCTGGAAGCTAGTTCTAGCTTTAGAGTATGGTGTCACTGGGGCGTGGATTTGAAGGTGGTACTTGGTCCCTTCTTAGAGCTCTCCACTTTCTGCCCACCATGTGGTTTTTTCTCTTTTGGTTTTTTGAGATAGGGTTTCTCTATGTAGCTTTGCACCTTTCCTGGAACTTACTTGGTAGCCCAGGCTGGCCTCCAACTCACAGAGATCCGCCTGCCTCTGCCTCCCAAGTGCTGGGATTAAAGGCTTGTGCCACCAACTCCAGGCATCCATATGCTGTTCTTATCCCATGTTTAGGACCAAGCAACCTCAGATCGAGCCCTCTGAAACATGACTCCAAACATGTCCTTTCTCCTTAGATTTGTTCTCTTAGGAACTTTGGTTATAGATACACAAAAAGAATTACCATAGGTCCAAAAGGTGTGAAAACACTTTTTTTTTTTTTTTTTTTTTGCAACCCAGGTGTGGAACTCAAGGATAGTTTCACCACTACCACCACCACCACCATCAAGCTCTGGAGTTGGGTAGGCAGGCCAATCCCACCTCCCGATAGACTTAGAAGATGAGAGCACAGGGGCCGAGGAAGAGCCTGGAGCGGGAGACGCTTCCACTACAACTGGCTGTGACTTCACAAGGGAGAATAGGGGCACTGGACTGTTTGTTTGACATAGGAGTTCTCCCAAAATGCCTTTAGCAAATGGACCCTGCCCCCCCCCACCCCCAGTGTGGACAAGGAATATCACAGACATTTCAAAAACTGGGTCTATGGTGGAAATTCAATCTACGGCTTTCCATTGTTCCGAGTCTGGTTGGGTTCTTAGTGTTGCTGAGGTGACTGACCAGCATGAAGGCCAGCAATGGGACTGCAGAGGAAATAAGTGTCCTTCTCCAGCAAGCAGGGTTTGAAGACTAGCTTGACAGCCTCCTGGGGTGTTACACACTGAAGTTGGACAACAGCTGTCTTTCATGCTAATAAACAAGAGAGCTGACATTTACTACACTGTACTAGACAAAGAAGTAGTGAGTGTGTGTGTGTGTGTGTGTGAGTGTGTGTGTGTGTGTAAGTGTGTGTGTGGTGTGTAAGTGTGTGTGTGTGTGTGTGTGTGTGTGTGGTGTGTGTAAGTGTGTGTGATCGAGCCCAGGGCCCCGACGACATGCTAACCTAGTGTTTTACCAGAGCCTCATCCCAACCCTAAAGGGCGGTGCTATGGTGCTTCCAGAGAGAAGGATCAGTTTTTGTATTGTGGTTAACACCTGACTATAACAAAGCTTCATTAGCAAGAAAAGGGCAAGCAAAGCACGGAAAAAGATACTTTGAGAACGTATAGTCCGCACAGCCAAAGTCAGTTTGCCCCAAGACAATTAGAAACGTGAGCGCAGGAAAGCATTCGGGGGTATTTTCTCAGCACTAACTACTTCATCATGCTCCTTCGGAAGGGGGGTCTGAAAGGAAGCATTGTGCCCGGAGAACCCAAGACAGCAGAAGCAAGACCCGAGGGATTAGGGGAACTTCCTGAAGATATGTCAAACGACTTCTCACATTTAAACCTACCGCCTCGTGTGCATCCCATAAAATATTCCTAGCCCCCTTTTGCCAAGCACTTGAGTCTTCTGTTCATTTCTCATTTTCCTGCTATTATTCTGATGATAGTTCCAGGAGATGGGGGAGGGAATAGCGACAGGAAGAAGCTGTCTCATACGCCAGTTGTGTTGTCTCAGTACATTTTATACACCTCGGCTGCCTACAGCCTTAGTCTTGTCCCTCTAAAATAGACATGATAACAGCAATAACGTCCTGCTCAAATGCTCATGTGACCAAGGAAGTGGAACTGAGTGAGGTGGTGTCTGTAAGCCCTGGCTACTTGAGAGAGGAAGGTCAGAGGATAGTTTGAGCCAGGAAGTTGATGCAAACCCAAAAAGGAGAGAGAGAGAGGAAGAGAGAGACAGAGACAGAGAGAGAGACAGACTGACAGAGACAGAGACAGAGCTGAATATTCTGTAACTTTCCAATCACTAAACAAGTATTTATACGTGAATTAATGGTGGCTGGCTGGAAGGAGGGAGGGAGGGAGGGAGGGAGGATGGGAGGGAGGAAGGGAGGATGGGAGGGTCTTGCTATGAGTATTTCTATAAAACGAATCCCAGAAACTACCCCTTAGATTTGGAATGTATGGATGCATGCATTTCCTGTTCTCTGTGAAGAACTCTGGGACTCTGAAGACTGCAGCCATCATCTAGCCAAGGCTTGGTTTACTCCAGTACCAGGAACAATAGCGCCACCTAGTGACTCTCCTAGTTACTGTCTCTAAACCATTGAATTCGCCAACTTTTTAGAAGAAAGAGCCACTTAGACAAAGGAGATGTGTGTCATCTGTGAGTGTCACCATTTTTCAACCTCAGGGCCCTTTCTTCAAAACTGAAGTATGTGATAAACGCTCACATCCTCAACCAGTCTCCCAGGTTACATTCTCAAGAGATCTCTCCACATCAGGTCTTCCAACAGGTCCTATGTTCATATTTCAAGGATTGTGCTTCTATGGTAGGGCATAACATATTTTTAAGTAAAAATGTAGTATTATTTTACTTACACATATGGGTGTTTTGTCTGCATGCATATCTGTTTATCTGGTGCCTCAGAAGAGGGAGTAGGGTCACCTGGAACTGGAGTCACAACCAATTATAAGCCTCTGTACGGTACAGGAAGCAAACCTGGATCTTCTGAAAGAGCTACAAACGCTCTTAACTGCTGAGCCATCTCTCCACCCGCTGTAAGGCATAATATTGATAGAATCATTTATCAGTCTAGACAGTAATATGCATATTGATTATGTTAGAGCTCAGAAAAGTAATAAATACCCTGCTGTGTACTGCTTAAGGATTTAGCTCAGTGGTAGAGCACTTGCCTGGCAAGCGCAAGGCCCTGGGTTCGATCCTCAGCTAAAAAAAAAAAAAAAAAGATAAGAAAAGAATGTGAATGGATCATCGTGAAAAGGCAGAGGCAAACTGAGGTTTGCTCTGGGAAAAAAAAAAGCCTAATTGAGTCCAGGAAAAGAGACCAAAGGTCCATACTGAGCCCAGAGCAGCTTCTGCCCCGGGCTGTGACCTGTAACCTCTAGAGGGTGCTCTCTGGGAGAGTTTATCTGTATAACAAGACAATTTTTGTCGCTGTAGATTTCTTCCCTGCAGCCTTCCAAAAACCAGTCAGCACTTCTGCTCGCTCCTGAGCCTCAGCCCCTATTCAGACTAGATGACAAACACCTGGCCTTGAGTCGCCTGTGAGGCCATAAAGGTGCCTGCAGATAGATTTTTACACGTTTCCTATTGTCGATCTAGCCCAGTGTCCTGGCTAGTTTTACGTCAACTTTATACAAGCTACAGTGTGTTTGTTTTTGGTTTTTGGTTTTTTTTCCCTTTTCCAGAGCTGAGCTAAATCCCCAACCCCCTAGAGTGTTGTTTTTAATCTAAGTTGTTCTATCTACCAGTAAAGACTCAGGAGTCAGGGGTGAAAACCTGCTAGATCAGAGAAGACGAGAAGCAATCAGCTGATCTTCCTTTCTGGCCAGAGACCCAGCAAAAGAGCATCTTTCCATCTGTCTCAAACCAAGTCCCTCCCTTCTCCTTCCTGTGAGTCTCTCCGTCCATACTCCTGGCTTCTCCCTCCTCTCTGTCAATTAGTCACTGGCTCCACCCCCTGATCCATGGTTAATTTTATTAACACAGTCTTGGAGTTTCACAGTGTGATCAGATATCCCACAACACTAGAGTCACCCGGAGAAATGCCTCCATAAGGTCTGGCTGTAGAGCATTTTCTTTCTTTCTTTCTTTCTTTCTTTCTTTCTTTCTTTCTTTCTTTCTTTCTCTCTCTCTCTCTCTCTCTCTCTCTCTCTCTCTCTCTCTCTCTCTCTTTCTCTCTCTCTCTTTCTTTCTTTCTTTCTTTTTTTTTTTTTTTTTGAGACAGGGTTTCTCTGTGTAGCTTTGTGCCTTTCCTGGATCTCACCTGGTAGACCAGGCTGGCCTTGAACTCACAGAGATCTGCCTGGCTCTGCCTCCGGAGTGCTGGGATTAAAGGCGTGCGCCACCACCACCCAGCGAGCATTTTCTTAATTTGTGATTAATGGAGGAGGACGCAGACTATTGTGGGTGGTGCCATCCCTGGGATAGTGGTCCTGGGTTCTATAAGAAAACAGGCTGAGCAAGTCATGATGAGCAAGCTGGTAAGCAGTACCCATCCATGGCTTCTGTGTCAGCTCCAGTCTCTAGGTTCCTGCCTTGCATTAGTTCCAGCCCTTACTGCTTTTGATGATGAACTGTTATATGGAACTGTGAGTGAAATACACCCTTTCTTGAGATGCATTTCATCGCAGCAATAGAAACCCTAACTAAGACACCCCATTAGTCACGTTATTGAGTTTTAAAGAGTAGAGGGAAATTTTAACTCCCTTTTAACCGGAAAGCATCTTGATTGGTCGATAGGTACCAATTATTTAACTGGGAAATTATAGGCTTAATGTTTTAGTCAGAGAGCTCAGAAGCTAGACTCTTGTCTAGTGAGTAGGGTTGAGCAAACCAGGTAACTTCTGTAGCTCAGTATTCTTACTAATAAAATGAGCTAACAATGCCTACATTATCCATGTCCTAGAGTTCTGAGAACAAAATGCAATGACTGAGGCTTTTATAACTTCTAGACAAGGATAACAAGCTAGTGGTGTCATTTCTGATCATCACTTTCCGGGGCCACTCCTGGAGGCAGTTGTTTACCATACTTAGGACAGAGTGATATCAAAGGAACCGGGTCCCTTCTAGGGGTTCTCAGATCCATTAGTAAGATGACTTGAGGACAGACCCATAGGGGAGCTTAGGGACAACTTTATTAGGTTGAAAATAAAAACCCCAAGAGAAACAAGTTGTAAACCCAGGCAGCTGCCTGGAAGAGGATGGAGAAGAGAAAGAGAAGCTGTGCTGTATGAGTTGAGACTGCACAGAGGGAGATGAGCCCTATGGTGGACAAGCAGCCACGTGACAGAGGGCAGCTTTAGAGAAAGAGAAAGGGCCAGGTGGTGGTGGCACACACCTTTAATCCCAGCACTCAGGAAGCAAAGCCAGGCAGATCTCTGTGAGTTTGAGGCCAGCCTGGTCTACAGAGCGAGATCCAGAAACCCTGTCTTGAAAAACAAACAGAAGGAGGAGGAGGAGTGGGGAGAGGAGGAGAAGAAGAAGAAACCCAAAGCCCCAGAAAAAGCATGCGTAGGTTCTGGTCAGCACCCAAAAGGAAGACAGAAGAGAAGAAAGAAAATGGTTATGCCTTTCTGAGAGTCAGGACTGAGAAAAGTGGGCAGACCCAACAGAGCCTCACCACAGCTTATGAGCACCAGCAGAGGGAGGGGATTCAGGACAGGAGTACAGTAGCTCATTGAAGGGATGGTTATTCTCCTACCTCTTTAGCATAGTTTAGGGTGGACCTGGCCTAAACTAGTGAGATGGGGTCTCATATAGCCCAGGCTTGCTTGGAAGTGGCTATGTAGACCAGGCTGGACTGGAATTCCAGTAATCCTACTGCCTTCTGCCTCCTGAGTGCTGGGATTGAAGGCCTTTGACATCACACTGACTCTGGGTTAACATTTTTCCTCATTGAGACTTATTTTATTTATGTGCCTGTGTGTACATATACCCACAGAAGCCAAAAGTGGTTATTAGATCCCCTGAAGCTGGAGTTACAGGCAGTGTGTGGGTGCTGGGACCCCATTCCTCCCAGGATGATATTGGAGTCAACACTAAGGGTTATTTATTGGACACTGATTTTGCTACCTCCTGGTACCCTACACCAGTTTTTCCAATCTGTTTTTTAGCAGTAATGAAATGAACTTACAGACGGTCATAACAGGGCACAGCTAGACTGGAGGTCAGTGGGCCAAGGACAGCTATGTCCCCATTGGCCCAAGCCAAGTGGCTGCATCTCCTCTGGGTGCTGGCTACAGCTCCCTAGCTGGCCTTACTTCATTGTCACTCAATTCTATGCACAGCAACGAGTTTTTCAAATATAAACCATGTTATTTCCCTACCTAAAGCCATGGATTCCCCTCCTAGACTCTACATCGGTGACATCCTTGAGTTGAGAGCATCTCCGTGTTCTATTACTGCCACTGTGCCTTGAGAGCTGTCTCCCGAGTCTCATCCCGGCCTGACCACGTTCTACCATGCAGTCAGTGTTCTTTACCACCACACAGTATTTATGTGCTGTTATTTATCATGCCTCTGCCTAGAATCTGAGCCTAAGATCAGTGGTCTTGTCTTCCCTGCCTATCTTGGCCTTCGGTCAGCAACACAAGAGCTTGCTGGGTAACAGGTACTGGATAAATGGATTGGTGTCTTTTTCTGCCTTGCCTTACCTACACGACAATTCCCTTGGTTTTGTGACACTTCCTAGGGACTTTGAGATTCTAAGTGGAAATGGGAGCCTCACACGAACGCTCAGGATTCATCATGGTTCTGGAAGGGAGCTTCGGCTTTTCTCAGCTTCCATCAGTGAGTAGTCGTTTCTCCTTTGGCAGGGTGCGAACGCTCATCTGGCTGCAGAACAACGTTCATGCCCACCTGAGCCGGACACTGTCTCATTTAAAGGCGAGAGGAGAGCTCCATTAGTAAAAGGCCAGCCAGAGGAAGCAGACCAGAGCACCGCACCAAGCTACAAGCCAGGCAGCAAGCAGTGCACGTGCAGATTTTGAGCAACGTGTTTAGGAGAAATAGGTGCCGTCACTGAACTTCCTCTCTCCAGCACTTTTAACTGTCTGCCTTTCTCTCCTTCCCTAAGTCTCCACTGCAACTGTCTTCAAGCACATTTACAATTGCTTGTAATGTTTTCCCTCTCATTTTTTTCACTGAGGTTTGAACACAGGCCCTTGCATATGCTTGAGCACAGGACTCCCCCCCCCCCACACCCCCCCAACCCCCGCCTGTTCATCTTTGTCTTCTGTTTTCTTCCTAGGATAAATCTTCTGAAAATTTTTCCAAGTAATTGTCTTACTGCAAGATGATTTTAAATGTCAACGATGACTACTGAATTCTGAATTCAGTGAATGGAATTGTGTTGGCATTTTTGGCTTTCTGTAGACCCTGGCTAGTTAGTAAGACAGAACCGTGACTCTCACCAAGTGACCCAAGCGTCAGTCACTCGGCTTCTAGGAGTTTAGCTCTCACCCCCAACCCCAACTGACAAAAGAGGGCAAGAGGCTAGGGGTGTGGTTCTGTGGTACAGCGTGCTCAGAGCCCTGGGTTCAATCCCCGGCAGCCACCTCCACTTCCAGTACAGTTAGTGACAATCCATCTCATCAGACTGTTGTGAAGACGCTGTGAGGACCATGGAGGTGCGATGGGGCACACAGTGAGCACTCACGTCTCCAGAACTTACACCATTAGCTAATGAAATATCTGTTTTTCTAGACAATACTCTATACTTTCTACGAAGTTGGAAACTTGAAGAAAGGACTACCCCAAACTATCACTCATTTGTTTTATACTCCACTTGAGTCAGCATAATCTTTATTTCAAAATAACATTTTTATTATATAAAAATGTAAAAAATCCAGCAAAACCAGAAATACGGATGTATTTTCCTGGGCTTTCACATTTGTTGATTTTTATTCGCATCTCATTTTCAACACAATTTACAACATTGTCCCCATTTCCAGTCTGATTATACAAGAGCTAATGAAAGAAAGGCCGGAAATAAATACATTAAAAAAGAGGCAAAGCTGTGAAACTCAGTGGCATGCAGTAGGTCCTAAGAAGGGGGAGAAGTGTCTGAGAAAGGAAGTGAGCAAGGTAACGCCGGAGAAGTTTCCGTGAAGCTCTTCAGTCGTCCTTGTCTTTCGCTCCGTGCTTGAGGATGCGTGTGAACTCGATGTAGTTGAAATTCCCCTTTTTGTCAATGGGGGCCTCCCTGTACAGCTCGTCCACTTCCTCATCTGTGAACCGATCGCCCATGGTGGTCAGCAGCTCCCTCAGGTAATCCTCCTGGATGGTGCCTGGAGAGAAACAAAACATGAACTCACAAATACTTCATTGCACGATTCTACATCAATCCAGCCTTATGTTTCAGCAAAGTCGTCATCTACTACACTGCTGTGGATATCGCTCTGTATAAATAAAATGCTGATTGGCCAGTAGCCAGGCAGGAAGTATAGGCGGGACAGCAGAGAGGAGAATTCTGGGAAGTGGAAGGCTGAGGCAGAGACACTGCCAGCTGCCACCATGACAAACGAGATGTAAGGTACCAGTAAGCCACAAGGCACGTGTCAACTTATAGACTAATAGAAATGGGTTAATTTAAGATAGAAGAACTAGACAGCAAGAAGCCTGCTGCAGCCATACAGTTTGTAAGCAGTGTAAGTCTCTGTGTGTTTACTTGATTGGGTCTGAGCAGCTGCAGGACTGGCGGGTGAGAGAGTTTTGTCCTGACCTGGGCCAGGCAGGACCAGGAAAACTCTAGCTGCACTACACACTACAGCCACGGCACACGTAACTGCACCACTGCTTCCCAATCACTTCCAAGGTTTTTATTAATACTAAATTACTTTAAAAGCTTCAAAACAGCGAGATGGCTCAGTGGTTAAGAGCACAGGCTGCTCTTTCAGAGGTCCTGGGGTTTGATTCCCAGCACCCAGAGTGGCTCACAATCATCTGTGACTTCAGTTTCAAAGGATCTTATGTTCTCTTCTGACCCCTGATGGCACCAGGTACGTACTTGGTAACACACACACTCACACACACACACAAAAGAAAAGCAAATCTTTTTAAAAACCACAGTAGAGAAATATGAAGTTAAGTAAAAATTAAGTGGTAGCTGCCCAGAACAAAAGGCAGTGTCACCCAGAGCAGTGGTTCAGGGAGAAGAGCATGGCCAGGAATGGGGAAGTCAGAGACAATCGAGGGAGACTCCAGGGGATGCGTGAGGCCAAGCAGGGGACAAGGAGAAACGATGAAGAAAGAAGGCAAAGGAGAAAGGTGAAACTTGAAAGGCTTTCACAAGAAAGCCCGCTTCTCCAAAGGGCAGGAAAATGAAGACAAAACAGAGCAAAGCCCTGAGGTAACCCCAGGGACACACACAGAACACTTCAAATGCTCACACTATTAACTATGCCTTTTAGTGAAACCAGGTTCTCTGAAAGAATAGTTTTCATTCTCTAAGATTTTATAATGGACCCTAAATTCTTATGATGTTTCCAGGAAGCTTGAAGCCAAATTCCAAGGTGAACAAGATAAGCTGCAGTTTTATGACTTACAACAGAAATGTGGCAAGGACATTGCTGGTGTATTGCCCATTTTAAAGCAACAGGACTTTCTTTTTGTTTTAATTAGAAGAAATGTTTTGTACTTTAAAAATATGTCCTAAAATGAGGCTGGACACAAACATGCTAGCAGCATTTACCCGTTGCTTCCTCATCAAAGCAAGCGAAGGCATTTCTGATGACATCTTCGGGGTCTGTGCCATTCAACTTCTCACCAAACATGGTGAGGAACATGGTGAAGTTGATGGGGCCCGGGGCCTCATTCATCATGGCATCCAGGTAGGCGTCGGTGGGATTCTTCCCTGTAAGAGTGCACATTCAGACAAAGGAGAAAACCAGTTCATTTGGATCATCCGGCTACCAAACATGTTTTTGAAATTTTTTTATTGCATTATTGTGTGTGCATGCACCGTATCCCATGTGTGGAGGTCTGAGGACAAAAAACTTTCAGGAGCTGGTTCTCTCTTTCCACAAGGGCTCCAGGGATCAAACCTCACAAGCTTAAGACATAAGTACCTTTCCATGCTAAGCCATCTTGCCAGCATTTTTACCACTTTTCGTTAAAAATTAAAGAACACATTAAAAAAAAAAACCTCAAAAGTCTCAAGTTTTGACGGAAACATCACACTCATATGTTGTGTGAGTCTATATTGGTTCATCAGGGGTTGTTAATTTAATACCAGCTATTAAAAAAAATCAACACTAATATTTCCAATTATGATACAGTTGCATGTGAATTGGTATGCTTCAAAATTATTTATAAGCTGATCATTTGGGTTAAAACTACCAGGTCAGTTTGGGACTGGGAACAACTTCTGAACGGTATTAAAGAAAGCAGGGTCAGCTCCAGGTCCTTCTGCATGAGGCTGTCTGGAGTCTTCTTTTGCTCTTTTTTTTTTTTTTTTGAGGGGGGCGGTCCTCTACCAGGTTGGCCTCAGATCCTCAGAGAATCTCCTGTCTCATCCCCCTGCATGCTGACGGATGAGAGACTGCATGTATGAGCCACCATGCTAGACTTGAACTAGGGTGCTCAGTCTTGTTTGTAAACAGAAACCTGGATCTCAGCTCCTACTGAAAACGATTCTTAGGATGGCAGCTAGACATCTCCAGTTCTCCTCACAGGAAAGATCTGACACCCAGTTCACAAACTGGCCTGGAGAAGTGGAAGAACTGGAACACGGGCCCATACAGCCTCCTTTAATCTGAACCTGTGAGAGGGGCTGGCTAAAGTCAGGATCTCAAAGGTCCCATCAAACACAGAGCTGACATACACAAAACGGGTATGTTGGCTGGCTCTGCAGATCTAAGGCAGCATCTTAGAACTACAACAGACTAAGAACTGATGACAGTCCAGTCTAGAACCGGGGTGACATTTAAGGAATGCGTGGACGGCTATGTCGTTGCATGGCAACCCTACCTCACTACACCTACTTAACTCTGCACTACAGGAACCTCGGAGCGGGTAAAAGTAAAAACCCACTTCCCTGTTTGCAGATCAAACCCAACTCTCTTGTGTACTCTGGGCATAGAGGGCAGGGATATCTGTAACCCAAAGATTCAAGAGAGTTTTCGGAGTGAAATAGGAATCTAAAATGGATCTTTAAAAAAAAAAAAAGTGTGTATCTGGGGTGGGGATGTGGGTGGGTGTAGGGGTGTGGGTGGGTGGGGGTGTAGGGGTGTGGTGAGGCGGTGGCGTACATCTTTAATCCTAGCACTCGGGAAATAGAGGCAGGTCTGGTTTATAGAGCGAGTTCTAGGACAACTACTACAGAAACCACCAAAAAACGAAACAAAGTGTGTGCGTGTCTGTTGGCCAGTGCTGTGGAGCACATGTGGATGACAGAGGACAATGTCCAAGGGTCAGGTCTCTCCATCCTGGGGCTCCCACTGAAGTCACCAGGCTTGGCAGCATGCACCTTTACCTGCTAAGTAATCTCATCAACCCCCGCTATGGTTTTTAGGGAAAAAAAATTCAATTCCTTCCTTCCTTCCTTCCTTCCTTCCTTCCTTCCTTCCTTCCTTCCTTCCTTCCTTCCTCCCTCCCTCCCTCCCTCCCTCCCTCCCTCCCTCCCTCCCTCCCTCCCTTCCCTTTCTTTCTAAATTATAAAAGCATTATTGTGGAAATCTCTTTTCCAGGGGTCCATTTTTGAGCAACACTGTCCTTCCTTCCCAGGCAGCCATGTTAGTTAGGAGGTATCCCTTTGTCCCTTTGTTCATGACCTGTCTTCCATTCACAGGATATTACCCACAGTGTATTATTTGCTGTATTTGTTACTATGACTTCTGATCTTTTGCACATAGCCACCAGCATGCACGCACGTGCACACACACAGACACAATCTACTTAGCTAACAGGAACAGTACCTGCCAGGTTCCCCCATTAGAGCTGATCCCCCTCACACCGGGCCCAGTCCTGAAAAGGCCCCTCCCACACCTCAAAGTTTTCAAAGGCTGTTTGGGACAAGAACTGAATCACAAACAAATGAGTTGGGATGGATTATCATCAGGGACAATGCACACAAAAGGCTACCTAGAGAAGCCAGCATGTCATGCAAGTCTTCCTTGTCAATGAAGCCATCCCGGTTCTGGTCGATCATGTTGAAGGCCTCTTTGAACTCTTGGATCTGGGACTGGTCAAACATGGCGAACACATTGGATGTTGCGCGCTGAGGGCGCTTCTTGGTGGTTTTGGTCTTGGCCTTTTTGCTCGACATGGTGGTGGTCTAAATCTGGAATTAACTGAACAACAACAAAAAATACGTAATACATAAAGCAAAAATGGAACACATACACCGCCCCTTAAAGTTAGTGAATAAAAAATTATCTTTCTTTATCTTTCTTTCTCTGTGAGTCTCCCGATGTAGTCCTGGCTGGCCTGGACTCCCAAATGCTGAGATTGAAGTTTCGTGTCACTATGCCCAGCTAGAGTAAAAGCATCTTAATATAGAAATTTACTTCAATAGGGCAGGAGTAAGTACATCCAAGCTTTATTTTCAATGTGACAGTTGAAGTGGATTTAAAAAGTACAGGTTAATAGAACTTATCGATGTATTTTGCATCACATCTCCCAAGACTTTTTCTTTCTTTTTTTGTTTTTTTTGAGACAGTATGGGTACCTCTGTGTAGCCCTGGCTGTCCTGGAACTCACTCTGTAGACCAGGCCTGCCTCTGCCTCCTGAGTGCTGGGATTAAAAGTGTGCACCATCACTGCCCAGCAAGACTAATTTCTTTTAAAGATTTAGCTTTTATTTTTAAATTACGTATGTGTGTGTTCATGTCTGTGTTGGTATGTGCACATGAGTACAGGTGCCCACGGAGGCCAGAGAGGTGTTGGGCCCCTGAAGTTGCAGTTATAGGTAATTGTAAAAGCTCCCATGTGAGTTCAGGACCCAAACTCAGGTCTTCTGCAGGAGCAGTGTGTGCTCCTGACTACTGAGCCATATCTCTAGCCCCAAGACTAATTTTTGTTTGTTTTTTGAAATAGTGTTTCTCTGTGTAGCTCTGGCTGTCCTGGAACTCACTCGTAGACTAGGCTGGACTCCAACCTGGAGATCTACCTGCCTCCGCCTCCCAAGTGCTGGGATTAAAGGGTTATGCAACTACCACCCAGCTCCCAAGACTAATTTTTATCCATTGGACTTTATAGAAATATATAAAACAGGGGCTGGAGAGATGGCTCAGCAGTTAAGAACAATTCCAGAGGACTGGAGTTCAATTCCTAGGCACCTACATGGCAGTTCACAGCTGTCTGTAACTCCAGTCCCAGGGGATCTGACACCCTAACCCAGATATGCAGGCAAAACACCAACACATAGAAAATAAAATAAATAAATCATTAAAAAATATAATTAACAATAACAGGTAGCTGAGTACTATGTGCCAAGCATGTCTGTCTCCGAAGGTACAAGTTTCCCTCACACAAACCTCTTTCTCTTGCTAGGTTCCATTTTCCCATTTATCCCTTACAACAACCAAACGTGACCAGAACTTTTATTATTTCCACTTTACTACCAATATGAAATAATCTTTAGAACCCCAGTTTGCACCATCAAAACATACTATTATAATGTACAGTGTGAACGAAGTGGATAGTGTGCACAGGACGAAGATAGCCAGATATGGTGCTCGCCTTTAAAATACATCATCCAAACCCAATTTCCTCTTGTAGGTATCCGAGCTGGCCCTGCACTTCCCTCATTTGACAACTCTGCACATCAGTTACTAGTTAACTGCTCTCACTTCCTCATCTTCCCAATCATTTCTAGAACTTCCACAAATGGCTTTGGTGTTACCCTCTAACACTCTACTGATGGCCATCAGCAATTTAACTGTCAAACAGAATAATTTCCATTTTTTTAAAATACAGGGTCTCATGTAGTTCAGGCTGGTACTGAATTCACCAAGTAGCTGAGGATGACCTAAACTCCTGAGTTCCCACCTGTCTCTGGAGTGCTGAGATTATAGGCATGGTATAGATCCTGGCTGCATTTAAAATCATGTAAATACTGCATGTAACTTGACAGATATCATATACAATGGTGTATACCATACAGTCTTGGTCTGCAACAGGCTATTCTACCTGGCTTTGTGTAAGTAAACTCTATGGTGTTTGCAGAGCAATGAGACTGCCTAACAAAGGAACTCTCAGAATGCATCCCCATTACTAGACAGTGTGCAACTGCAGATAAGACCCAATACTATGCACTTTGAGTTAGAAGTTAAGTTCAAATCTAAGTCACAGATGACTAGCTATACATAACTTTGAAATCTTACAGATATCAGGGCAGTTTTTTTAGAAATATTTTTGAGCTTTTATTATTTTTATATGTAGAGTATTTGCCTTCTTGTACAGTCTGTGCACATGTGTCCAGTGCCCATGGAGGCCAGAAGAGGGTGCTGGGTCCTCCTGGACTGGAGTTACAGATTCATGTGCATCTCCATGTGCTGCTGGGAATTGAACTCAGGTTCTCTAGAAGAGTAGCCAGTGTTCTTAACCAATAAGCCATCTCTTTAGTCCCTGAGGCCAACTTTTAAAAACATTATTAGTAGTAGTATGGGTGTTTTGCTTGCATGTAGTTGATACACCACATGTGTGCAGTGCCAGACCCCCTGGAACTGGAGTTATATATGGTTGTGAGTTTCCCGTGTGGGTACGGGCAATCAAATTCAGGTTCTTTGGAAGAGTAGTCAGTGCTCTTAACCACTGAGTCACTTCTTCAGCTCCAATTATGATGATGATAATGACTATGATGTGTGTCTGAAAGTGCAGGGGAGTGTGTGGAAGGGAGAGGCCAACTTTCAGGAACTGTTTCTCTCCTTCCACTGTGGGATCTAGGATCAAACTCAAGTTGTCAGGCTTGCATGGCAAGTGCTTTTTACCCACTGAGTAATCTCACCTGCCCATGGCAACTTTTGATCTAGTGTTTTATTATATCTCTACAACTGCCCTATGAGATAGGCACTGCCTAAGTTAAAAAAAAAAAATCAATGTTCCTGTGTATTAAATAATTCAAGGTTGTTCAAAGGGAGGTATATATAACCTTTGCCCTTAGCTCCTGGAATGTGATCTCTAGGCTCCCTGATATTTACTGTCTTAGGTCACAAGGATGATCTAACTATGAGTTATGATGGAAGATTATGGTCGTATGGTATCAGCTTGACTTCTACCAGGGCTGGACACTGAGGTCAGACATGTGGAGAGTTGAGTATACCCACACAATAAGTCCTAATGTCCCTGATAGGCAGTTTCTGCATGCTGTGACCCATCACTGCTAGGAGGAGGTGACACTATGACTTCACTAGGACAGACACCTGAAGCTCTGTGTTAGGAACCCTCCTGGATGCTGCCCTGCAGGGAGAACCGAGGCTTTCAGTGAGATCCAGCAAATCATCAAACCTGAACATGGTCGCAGGGACACCTAAACTTATAACTGGTGTGAGAAGTGAGGACAGCATTGGGACGACTCCCATCGGTAGGCCCAGATGGAGAGGGTTTATTTTATCTTACAAGCCTCAGGTCATACTCCATCACCAAGGGAAGTCAGGGCAGGAACTCAAGTCCAGACATTGGAGTGGTGCTGCTTACTGGCTTGCTCCTTACAGCTTGCTCAGTGTGCTTTCTTATACAACCCAGGACCACCCACAGTGAGCGGGGCGTCCCACATTAATCATTAGTCAAAACAATACTTCACAGACTGGACTACAGGCCAATCTGATGGAGACATATTTTCAATTAAGATTTCCTCTTTCCAGATTATGTCTAGGTTTGTGTCAAGTTGATAAAAACCAACCAGCACTGTAACCATGTTAGTTGTCAACAAAAGGAACTTGGGCTTTGGACTTTCTATAAAGATAATATTTATTCTCTTCCGTCAATCTAAAACACGCTCCCAAAGCGTACTGCTTAGTACGGTTTTGAAGTACTCTAGTTTCACGGTCCTGACTCTCAACAATCCAGTGCCTTGCCTTCTCCACGTAACTGTCCTGAATAAATGTCAATTTCCTTCTCCTCCCTGTAATTTAGCTTGATATCTGACTGTAGTTATATTCAAAGTTAAATGAAAAAGAGAATGTGGGGGTTGGAGATTTAGCTCAGTAGTAGAGAGCTTGCCTAGCAAGCGCAAGGCCCTGGGTTCGATCCTCACCCCTGGCAAAAAAAAAAAAAAAAAAAAAAAAAAAAAAAAGAAAGAAAAAAGAAAAAGAAAAAGAGAATGTGATCACTAGCAAGGCACTGACTTTTCTCCCTTTGGCCTTCTTTTTTTTTTCTGGCTGCTGCTGCCGCTGCTGTGGCCTTGTCTTAGTTAGGATTACAACCTTGGTGATAAAACATCATGACCAAGCAGGATGGGGAGGAAAGGGTTTATCTGGCTTACACATGGGGCAGGAACCTGGAGGCGGGAGCTGATGCAAAGGCCATGAACAGGTGCTGCTCACTGGCTTACTTGCTCAGCCCAATTTCTTGTAGAACCCAGGACAACCAGCCCAGGGATTGTTGTGGGATATTACATCACACTATGACACTCAGAGACTGTTGATAAAATTAACCTTGAATCCAGGGCAGAGCCAGCGACTGGCTGACAGGAATTAGCCATTGAGAAGCCAGGAATTTACATAAGATAAAAGTCTTGGGGTTGGGGATTTAGCTCAGTGATAGAGCACTTGCCTAGGAAGCGCACGGCCCGGGTTCGACCCTCAACTCAAAAAAAAAAAAAGTCTTATTTCAAGATTTAATAAATATTAGTAGTCTGAAGGCATAGATAAGCTCTACGAACCAATCATATTGCAAACTCACTAAAGAGTAACATTTAAAAAATAATTTGCGGGTTGGAGAGATGGCTCAGTGGTTAAGAGCACTGACTGCTCTTCCAGAGGTCCTGAGTTCAATTCCCAGCAACCACATGGTGGCTCACAACCATCTGTAAGGAGATCTGGTGCCCCTCTTCTGGCCTGCAGGGACACAAGCAGGCAGAATACTGTATACATAATAAATAATAAGTTTAAAAAAATAATTTGCCAATTGTATCATGTTGAAATATCCTACATTAAACACTTTTGAGGTTAATTAGAGTTCAAGACGGTAATGCAAGATAGGGCTAAATGCAAGGATCAGATTAGGGAGCTTGGTTAGTGAAAAAGAACAGGTGGGGGGCAGCAGTCTGATGCTCAAATGAAGGAGGAGGGGAAGGAGGAGGCTGAGAGGTAAGAATGCAATTACTAACCAGCCTTTATCAAAATATGTGGTAGAACAAGCAGCCGACTGTAACAGCACTCTCAGTTCTCTCTAAGATTTTTTGGTACAACTCTCTTATGTCTTGGGTATGTACTGCCTTTTTCCTAAGCATTCCTTCCTTAATACTTGTGTTTAAATCACTATTAAAAGTGTTTGTTAGCCGGGCAGTGGTGGCGCACGCCTTTAATCCCAGCACTCGGGAGGCAGAGGTAGGCGTATCTCTGTGGGTTCGAGGCCAGACTGGTCTACAGAGTGAGTTCTAGCTACACAGAGAAACCCTGTCTCGAGGAAAAAAAAAAGTGTTTGTGTACCCACACAAATGTGTGTGGAGGTTGGAGGTCGAGGGTGGGTGTCTTCCTCAAATGCTTTCTACTTTAATTTTTGAGGCAGGGTCTCTCACTGTACCTGGAGAATTCACTGACTCCAGGGATCCCTGCCACTTTGCCTCCCTAGCACCAGGAGTTTATGAGTACTCATGTGTCTTTTTATGTGCGGGCGAGGGATCTGAACTCACAGCCTCATGCTTGCATGGCCAAGCACTTTACTGAGTGCTAAAACTGTTTAAGAAACCCAACTTTGAGCCAAGCATGGTGGCATGGTGGCACATGCCTTTAATCCTAGCACTCAAGAGACAGAGGCAGGTGGAACTTTATGAGTTTGAGCCAGCCTGGTTTACAGAATGAGTTCTAGGACAGCCAGGGATACATGGTGAGATCCTGTCTCAAACAACCATCACCACCAGAAACCCAACTTTGTTACACATACATACATACATACTTTCTCTCTCTCTCCCTCTCACATACACAATCCACATATGTTGTTTAGGGTCGTACTATGTAGCCCTGGCTGACTCTGAATTTATGATCCTCTTGTCTCTGTCTCCTAAGTGCTGGGAGTTTTAGATTTCTTAGCTGGGGATAGAATTCAGTGGTAGAGTACTTGCCAAGATGTTCAAGGTCCTGGGTTCAAACCCCAGAAGTATTTTATATATGTGTATAACTATAAAAACTAAACATACACATCAGCTGAAAAGTGAGCAAAGTATCCAAACTGCCGATCTGAAGAGAAGTATGGTCCAGGAGAAAACAGCCCTTTCCCCCTGCTTTCTGAGACAACTCTCTTGGCTTCCTCGACTTTCTCACCTCCTACTCACTCTTCAGCCCACAGCAAGCTGGCCATCTCTGTCACAGCAACTGCTCCGAGCTGACAACCTCAGGAAGTCTTCCAGGGCCTGTCTACTGTGTTCGGCACTGTTTATGCTGGACTGGGGGATGCTGTACTCCGCATGTATGGTCTCAGATCTACTTCCAGGACTGGCCCTCCTGGATTGTCTTCTACTTTGATCTCCACTCACTTACGCAGGTTCCTCACGTCCTGGCATTTCTGACAGGGTTTCACTAGCCATTCAAGGCTGGTATAGGGTTTTCCAAGCTTGGGCTTCCACAGTGCTGGGATCATGGCATCACACCTGGCTCTTATGTAGAATGTTTTTATAGCCTCTAAGCCAGTCTCTGCCTCTTAGTTGCATCAAAATTTCCCTACATGGCTTAAAAGCTCTTCCTTGGATGATCTCAACTCTCACTGTTCTGGCTCAGAGGCCTACACCTCCAGGCTAGCACGTCACCTTGAACTTCAGATTCATATCCGACTGCCTAGGAAACGCCCATTTGGACATTCCACAGACACCGCAAAGTCAACATGCTGAAAACCGAGTCCATTATCCTCTCTCTCAACTTTCCCGACTTCCGGATTTCTCAGTCTACCCACTCACCCAGCCAGGAAGCCAAGTCATCCTCCACAAATCCCTCCCTAATAAATCCCTCCTGTCTCTTAAATAGTCTCAGATGTGCTCATCTTCCTCCTTTCTGACACCACAGAGAGCCCCATCTTCATCATTCACGTAGACTAAATTCCAGCTTGAGACAGAGCGACCTCACATTCCTGATCCTGCCTCTCCAGTGTGGGCATCACAAGCATGTGCTACCATACTTGGCTTTTTTTTACCATTGTGTGTGCCCACACATGCAGATGGCTGGATGTCAGAGGCAACATTTGAGATTTGAGAACCGGTTTCCTCCCGCCACAAGGGTTCTGGGATCAAACACAGGCTGCCAGACTTGGCAGAAACAGCCTTTATGCACTGAGACATTTCTTCAGCCTTATGTATACCTATTTTATATATATATCTTTATTATCAGAAGAAAAGGAGTCACAAGCAGAAAAAGTTTAAGATGCTCTGCATTAAATCAAACTGCTCAACTTCCAAATGATGCAGCTGAAGACCAGACATTAAATAACCCCGTCAGGATCAGCCATACTCAAACCCCATTGGACTCCCTATGTCGTGCTAACCTCTCTTCTGGTTAGTTTAACTCACTTGAAACCTTTCCAAGTTGCCAACAGAGACAAACATGGGGTTCTGAGCAACAATTCTTCTCTACATTCAGATCACAGATAAGTAGACTTTTCATATAAATCCAAATGATAGCAGAGAACCAAAGGATGGTAGGACTGCACAGTGAGCGACGGACAGGCAGAAGGTAAACCCTGGGATACACAGTGCAGCAGGTCAGATACATAATAATAGCTTCTATTAGACATGATTTAACAGAGAAACCTTTATGGTCAATTACCAATAGAGTGTTTTGTGTGTGGGGACTCATCTAACCCAACTCTTTACCCTTAGACTACAGTTACAGATGAAAATATTCACAATAAAACATAGCCCAGGGTGTAAATTACCTGTAATAAAAAACAAAACACATTGCTCTTCAAACACTTTACTATTCTCTACATTCCTAATGCAGTGAACTAAGGGTGCTTGTGTTCTCAGGCCACACTGTGGGCAGGGGTGCAGGAAGGAGCTGACCACAGGCAGGGGTGCAGGAAGCTGACCATGAACAGAGATGCAGGGAGCTGACCCTGGGCAGGGATGCAGGGAGCTGGCTTCACAAGTGATGTAAATGTCTGATATCCAAGTCAAAGTGAGGGCTTTGTATATAATCTTGTATTAGGTTAGAACTTTCTTATTTAGACAAAAGGGGGAGATGTAGTGGATAGCCATCCCAGCATTGGCCTGGAAGTTCCAACTCCCACTGAGGCTTCAGTAATGGTCTCGCCCACAAGGCGGGGCAGAGGAGGAAGCGGAAGACCCAGGATTGGGAGGAGGGCTCTCTCTTGGTTCTGGGACGCTGGACGCAGGAGGTAGACCGAGCAGAGTTCTCCAGAGAACACCGCCAGACTGCGCCATACCTTTGCCAGACCCTACAACCTATCCCTTCATTTGTAAGTTACCCCACAAAATAAACCCCCCTTTTAACTACGTGGAGTGGCCTTAATAATTTCACCAATATCTGGCGCCAATAGGAACATATCATTAACGAGCAGAAACCTATGAGTTTCATTCTGCCTGCAAGGCTTCCCCAGGCTTGGAAAGATGCTCAGAGCACAAGTTGCAGAGGCCTGTGGCTTCCAATACCCCTGTGATGCTTTCCCAAGTATTTGTTATCACCATATGGATAATAAACACTGCTCTGCCAGCAGTAGGTCATGTATCAGTCATCTCTGAAGTTTATAAAAAATGATGCCTGAGTCTTAGTCAACCCTAACAGAAAGAGGATGTTGGGAGGAGGGAGGCCAAGAATTTAGTTTTTAAAATGCACTGGGTGGGAGCTGAGAAAGGGTTCATTGGTTAGGAGCACTTGTTGCTCTTGCAGAGGACCAGGGGTTGATTCCTAGCACTCACATGGAGGCTCACAACTACAGTCTGTGACTACAGAGCCTGTGTCTCTTGTCCCAGGGGACCTGACACCATCTTCTGACTTCCACAGGGATCAGGTATGCTCATGGTGCGCAGATATACATGCAGGCAAAACACTCATAATCATGAGATAATAAAATAAATAAAATTTTATAAATGCACTTCGTACAGCTAAGGTTGAAACCACCTAGTCCACTCTGGCTGTAAATATGTCCAGTTTCTCTGGCTTCTCAAAGTTGGTCATTATGAGTAAATGGAGATGCAGGAGGCCTGGATTCTAATTCCAGTTCTGACATGAGTGGTTGCTTGACCTTTGGCCAGTCTAGCTATTCCAGACCCCATTTTCCTCATCCATCTAAGAGGTGGCTCATGGGCTAGGAAGGTGGCTCAGCTGGTGCTTACCCTTTGAGCATGAGGACCTGAGTTTGAGCCTAGAATTCCTGTCTGGTGATGCATGCAGGCCAGTGGGAGATGATGTCTTAAAAAGGTGAACACACCTTAAAGAGGATACCAGAGAAGTCCTCTGGCCTGCACATGCATGTGCACATACATACATATACTAAGAGGCAGCTCATATCCAATAACTGGCAGCCAGCAAATTACATGCAGTCTGTAGGAGGGTTTGTTTAGTACCCTCCAAGACAGCCTTTAATAATGTTCCTTCAAAAATTAGCTTGATGTTTAAAATGTGACTTACTTAAAAATCCAAATTTTAGATAACTTGAATGACTGCAGAATGAACTAGACTAGCATCCCCCTCCCTACCCCCCTCCAAGTTCATGCTACCTGCATGGTTCCTGACGGCACTGAACTTCCTTCCCCCTCTTACCAAGGGGGTAGTGCTGGGGATGTCTTTCTGAATGTGTTGCTCTGGTTGATAAATGAAACACCGATTGGCCAGTAGCCAGGCAGGAAGTATAGTCCCAGGTGGGATAAGGAGAGAGGAGAATTCTGGGAAGACTGGGTCAGGAGTTGCCAGCCAGACAGAGAGGAAGTGAGATGTAAAAGTACCGGTAAGCCACAAGCCACGTGGCAATTTACAGATTAATAGAAATGGGTTAATTTAAGATATAAGCACTGGATAGCAGGAAGCCTGAGCCATTAGGCCAAACAGTTTAAATAATATAAGTGTCTGTGTTTATTTGGGTCTGAGTTGCTGCAAGCCAGGGCAGGACTGGAGATAACTCCCGCTGCAGAGTAGGGAGACTCCAAGATGACTCTCACACAGCTGTCATTGTCCAGCTACCCAAATGTGAAAAGAGTGACCCATGAACAACAGAGCAAATGGTGGCGGTGAACTGTCACAACAGACATTACACCCCTTGCTTGCTCTGCTGGGAGTCAATAGGTAGATGCTAGAACCAGGCAGCTGGGAGCTGAGGCCTCCTACCAATAGCCAGCAGCAACTGGCCAGCCACGTGCATCAGCCTGCCGCATTGGAGACAATCCTCCTTCAGATAAAGGACAACCACACCACACTAAACTGCTTGGAGAGTCTTGGCTTTTAAAGACTGGAATTTATTAGCCAGGTGTGGTGGCACACCCCTCCGATTCCAGTACTCTGGAGACAGATCTCTTAATTAAATTCAAGGTCAGCCACAGTTAAGTTCCAGGACAGCCAGGGCTATCAGATCCTGTCTCAAAAACATAAACAACAATGAAACCCCAGGTATTGCCTTATAGATGCTCAAAACAAACTGAAGAGTATCAATGGAAGGGCAGCAATGCACTGTTATGTGATTTCTTTAATAATAACGAGGTTTCAAGATTAGAGCCACAGAATTCTAGAGAGTTCAAATGGACCAGCCAGGTGATGAGGGCATTCCCCCCCTCCTCTCCTTTCTTTTCTTTCTTCCTTCCTTTCTTTTTTTGTTTGTTTTTCGAGACAGGGTTTCTCTGTGTAGCTTTGCGCCTTTCCTGGAACTCGCTTTGTAGACCAGGCTGGCCTCGAATTCACAAAGATCCACCTGCCTCTGCTTCCCAAATGCTGGGATTAAAGGTGTGTGCCACCACCACCCGGCCAACAAGGGCATTTTCTGTTTCGTGTTAAGAAGATGTGACCAAGACAGAATTTCCGCTCTAGTTTGGCAGATCCTCTTAAACACAAGTCTCCTCTCCGTCACCACATCCTACATCCTGCTCCTCTACTGCTTTGCAGGTTTTTCTTGCTTTCTAATTGCAGCTTTCTTCAAAGTTCTATGCTTAAACGTGCTTAAATACTGGTTGAAAAAACTTGTATCACAAAGGTACCACTCAAGCTGGGTGTGGTGCTTCCCATCTGTAATCCCAGCACTCTCCAGGCTGAGGCAAGAGGATTGCCACAGCTCAGGGCTAGCCTGAGCTACACAGTGAGTCCCAGACCAGCCTGGTTACAGAATGAGGTTTTTGTCCCAAAAACTGAACCAAATGACACAAACCATAAAATCGAAAAATAAAAGCTATCACTCCATTCGAGTCAATTAGGGAGAAAAGGGTAGAACTGGCTTTGAGGGCAAAGGAGTCCAAGGCGGGTGTTCAGCACCCACTTTGAAGGGGTTGGGGAATCACAAGCACCTGTAACTCCAGCTCCAGGGGATCCAACGCCCCTGGCCTCTGTGGGTACCTGTATTCACTCATTCACATGTACACACCCCACCTCGTACACATTATTAAAAATGAATCTTTATAAAACAGAGTTTTAGTCAAGTCAAACACACACTAGAATGGTAGCTGAGCCACCAGGACAGACATCCCCGGTGGGGCTGTGGAGTGAGGGAGTGGAGTCTTCTTGTTTGGCAAGACAGTTCGTAAGCAGATTCACAGGCGGAGGAATTGGAAGTGAAAAGCACATAGCGGCTCCAGGGTCAAAACTGGTCTTTTTAAGTGCAGTTTCTTTAGCTTTCCCAAAGTCTGCTGGAATCTAGAAATTCCACACCGACTGCCATGCCTAGTTATTGTTCTTTCTAATTACGAGGATCAAATGACCGGACACAGGAACAACAGTCTGAAGCCAGCCAGCAACCAGAGAGGGTTTAGTCTATAATCAAATTAAAACACTTCACGAAATTAATCTCATAGACTTAGTGACATGTAATTGTTTTTATGCTACATACGTAGGTTTTTAAAAGTTCCATAATTATCTTTCTTTTTAAAGAGCCAAACCCAGTTTTTACAACTTTTCTTAACACCAGGCGAACTTCCCCATAGGTATGTTTTCACACTGCCACATACACATACAAGTGTCCTGATATCCCTATCATTTCTAAAACGTACAAATCTAATGACTTCTGTAACTGTGTATGCTCATGTAATAACCCAAGTAGGTTACAAATGTTAACAGCATTCCAGGAAGTTCCCCGGAAGTCAACTGTGCACCCCACCCCGCCCCAGGCAAATCTTGGGTTTTTTTTATTTTTATTTTTTTTGGTTGTTGTTTTTTCTTTTCTGTCTTGAGACAAAGCCTTCCTACATAGCCCTGGCTGACTTCAACCTCAGAATCCTCGTGCCTCAGCTTCCAGGTGCTAGGGTTAGAGGTTATTACAGATTACCTTGGCCTGCTCTTGTCTTGAGTTTCTTTTAAATCAAATGACAAATGTATACTTGTACAGGCCTGGCTTCTTTCTTTTTTAAAGATTTATTTATTTATTTTATTTCATGTGTATAGGTGCTTTGCCTGCATGTGTAAGGATGCCAAATTCCTTGGAACTGGAGTTACAGACAGTTGTGAGCTGCCATGTGGGTGTTGGGAATTGAACCCAGGTCCTCTGGAAGGACAGTCAGTGCTGAGCCATCTCCCCAGCCCAGCCTGGAATCTTTTAATGCAGTATTTTTGAGACTGACCCACTGTGTTGAGTTTATGAGTGGTCTTCCTCCTCCTCTTTTAAAAAATGTTTTTGGGTGTGTGGGGGATCAAACCCAGGGCCTCAAACATATTGGGCAAGTGCTATACAACCAGTCCTTTATTCTTTCCTACTAATTAGTAGAATTACATTGCCAGTACAACTTACCAATATTTTTAATTTTTTATTTACAAAGGCTTTTTACAGCCTTTTGCCTTTCTACTTGGATTATAGAGTCTAGAAGACGAGCCTGCACATGGCAGGTGCCAAATAAATACTAGGACATACATATAATTAATTTCTTCCCATCAAAAACAAATTGCATACACAAATGTTCATGGGAAGGCAAGTGTTAGATTTGAGCACTCCTAAAATAAGGCTTTTTCTAGAGTCAGCATACATACACTTAGCCAGTCTCGTTGTCAAGAGATCCTTCACAAACTCCACGAGCTCCCCCTTGCTCAGTACTGGGAAAGAATAGTAACAGAGGACAAGCTACAGGTGTGCCAGGCTACCAGGCACTGGAGTGAGCATGTCACACACATTAATATTTAACCCTCACAATAGCTTATAATGTAGACTCTGTTGTTATCGCTACTTCCCATGAAGCTAGACAATGGTAGAATCCACTAGAGAATCCGGCCACAGGACGTGTCCACCAGCCCCTTGTGTCCTTTGTATCTGTAGCTGCCACATGCCCACCTTGAAAACTTGAGTTGAGGTGACTGGCAAGGCTAACGTGTACCTCAGGGCTCAGAAAATAATAATGACAACGGCAAGTATGACATTTGCCATGCTGAGCACTCTGAATTAAAGAAGCGCCTTTTAGGTCTCCCTGGCCTCCCTTCTCCTCCGTGCAGGCCCTCTCTCCCTTGTGAAGTCTGAGGAGGATCTGAGCATGGGAAGCACCTCCACGAAGAATGGAGCAGCTAGGGTTACTTTGTCTGGAAACAAATCTAGAGTTCATACCACACTCACAGCCCAAAGGAACTGTCCTTATATCCTGTTTTCCAAGCCAGGTTACTTCCTCTAAAAATGCCAACTTGCACCCACTCTCAGCCCCTTCGAGCTTGCTAAGACTCATTGGTTTTCCTGTCTTTCTCAACCTCTTGCAGAAAGTAAGTTTTGAATACCCTTCCTCCTGTTATCTGGCTACTGCCAGTGACTATGGACTCAGTGATCAACCTTCAGAGCGTAGAAGGAATTGGCATTGTCTGCCATGTGGAACTAGCCAGAGCCCAAAGATGCTGGTAACTAGGGTATAATAAAACTCATCTGTAGACAGCTGGTATCTTTCAACATTGGGAGAACAGGGACACTGGCCCCTTCCTTCGCTCTCCTAAGCTTAGCCACCATCACCTGGGGATCTGTCCTCCAGAGGCTGCTGCTCAGTAAACTCAGCCTCATAGAAGCATACACGAATGGAGAGGCAGCCATCAAAGAATTATTTAACTTAGCAGGAACAAGCAAAAAGCTGTGCACTCAAAAGTGATCAGGTGCCTCTGTGTGTGTGTGTGTGTGTGTGTGTGTGTGTTGTGTGTTGTGTGTAGTGTGTGAAGTGAGAGGGAGGACAGAGAAAACTGGTGGCATCAGATGCATTCCTCAAATGATGATCCCAGGGAAATGACCTCACCACTTTCCATGACCACAAACTAAAAGGGTTTTAGATGGTCTGGAGGGGTCTACTGAACTAGAAAATGCCGTGGCTTTTTCTCCAAACACACAGGACTACAGCAAAGCCATCTTTAACCAAAGCTGTCAACCCGATGCCCTAAACATCCGTTCTTCGTGTTAATTTTCTTATAGAGGAATTCAAGTGACTCCCTAAGACCTCTTACGCAATTCATTTCTCTTCAATTTCTCAATACACCTATAAAAAGTCCTAACTTAGCTAACTACCTTATTTTATTTTATGGGCTCTAGGCCCAGAACCTTTTATACAAGAACCCTACCCTTCCTCATTCCCAGCTATTATTCATTATTGTTCGCTCCATTCGGCTGGTCTCCCGTGCTTCCTGTACATATGATACGATACCCATCGAGCCGAAAAACACCCAGCACTTCCTCTTGGAGCCCTTGGTCGGTAAGTTCTCAGTTCTCTCCAGCTTTCTTTGAATCGTCCTTCTCTTACAATGAACTCAATCTTTGCAAGACACAGGGTTCAGTAAGACTGTATGGAAATCGGCCCGTTTTAGCCTTTGCTAACCACGAACTCCGTACAGACTGCCGGCTTCCTTAGGCAGGAACTGTGCACCAGCGGACTTCTCCTCCCCCAAAGCGTCTCCAACGGATGCGCGCAATGGGCGCTAACACACCGCTAGGACCTGAAGCCTGCAGCTGCGGCAGGTGCAGGCAGCCGGGTACCAGGTGTCAATCACCCAGAGGACGCCGGGCCTGTGCACAAGATCCGGAGGCCTCGGGCAGGATTCGCCAGCCCAGGACCTGCGCCAGGGCCTCATCCTGAACCGCCTCCTCTCCGCCAGCCTGACCGCCCCGCTGCCCGGAGGCTCCAGGCGCGGCCTGGGGGTACCGCGCGGGGCCGAGAGCCACTCACCAGCTCCGAGGATGCACGTACCAGAGGACACGACTGCGATCAGCTACTGCGACCAGCGGAGGGGTGCGGAGGGACCGTGGCGGCGCCGCACTTCCGGCCCGGGGGCGGGGCGGAAGGAGCACCCGCAAGCTCGGCGCTACCAACCGCGGCAAGGGGGTGCACAGGCTAGCATTTCGCGGGGCCCGGGGCCCGGCGGTCGGCGGCGGTGACGAGCCTGGTTGTGCGGCCCGACAAACTAAGCCTGGGTGTCCACGAGTACGCGTTCCCCGAGTCACCTGCACGGCATCCCCCTGCCGCAGCCGCCCCAGCCCGCCGGCCTCCCCGACTTCCAGCGCTGGTCCCGCGGCCCTTCCGCATTCCTCGGCGGAGGGCGGAGCGCCAGCGCTGGAATTTGACCCGGGTGGGCCGCGATCCGCCCTGGTTTTGGGGTCCCCTGGCGCCGGTGGCGGCCAGTCCGAGGTTGCTTGATTTAGCAAAGGGCAGTTGGCCTGATTGAACTGAGTTTTAGATAAACAGTTTTCTAGAGAAGGAATGTAATACGGAAGAGGGCGGTGGCTGAGCACTCCCCCGTGAGCTCCAAGAAACGCCTTCGCTGGTTCGAAACCGCACTCCAGCCAGCGTGCTCTTTACTTTCTCCCCAGTTACTTGCAAATTATCAGGGCTCAGCCAATGTCTGGTTCATTCAGCTTTCAGTCACAAGAAAAGGTTTGAGTTATTTTAAAGACAGGATAGAATTAAGAGCACAGGATTTGTTCTAGATGCTGTTCATGATTGTATTCTTACGGACAGTTTAGCCCCCTCATATTGGGATAATCTAGAAGAGTAGGACTATTTTGAAATAACGAAGGTAGTCAATTTGGCAGCAATGTTGATTAAGCACTTTTTCTTTCTTTCTTTCTTTCTTTCTCTCTCTCTCTCTCTCTCTCTCTCTCTCTCTCTCTCTCTCTCTCTCTTTTTTTTTTTTTTGCCTAAACGTGCCAGGTACTGGGGAGACAATTAAGAAGGTCTTCTCTCTGGAGTCTGATCAGAAATTCCTAGAAGGTAGGAAGACCGGATGTGCCCAGCACCGAGAAGTACTTGCAACACAAAAACAAGTTAGGGGCCAGCAAGATGGTTCAGCAGGTAAAACCTAACTACCTGAGTTAGATTCTCAGGACCCACACAGAACCAACTCCTGCAAGTTGTCCTGAGTTCTGCAAGCACCCGGGACTGAGCAATTCCCTCCCTCTTCAAAGTACGGAGATAAAATGTAAAATTAATAGGCACCGGGTGATGCCGATATGTCTGTTCCGGAGTATTCTTTCCCTTTGATGCTGTTGTCTGTCCTTAAGCGTCATTGTTTAAATAATGATGTTTATTATAAGTTTGTCACAGAACTCTTCCAGTCTATTACTTCCTAAGCCCTCACCCTACACAATGTAGGATCAGTTACTAGGTGGGATGTGGAGGCGCGTGCCTTTAATCCTGGCATCCCCGTGGCAGAGAAGCAAGCAGCAGGGCCTTGAGCTCAAGGCAGACTTTACACAGCAAGACCCCCTCTCAAAAAACCAGAGTGAGGCTGGAGGGATGGATCAGTAGCAAGAGCACTTGCTATGCAGGCAAGAGGACCCAAGAGTGAATCCCCAGCACTCACATATAGGCCAGATTCCCCCTCTATAAACAAGACCTCATCTCTAAGAATAGGTCCTTGGAGCCCTGTTTTTCCTTCAGGGGTTTTTTCAGGGACCTACTTGAGCAAAGTAAGAATAACTACAATTTGAATATCCGCTGCATTCACATCCTTTTTTCCACGTTTCTAATTTTTGTAGCGAACTGAGAAGGGGGCATTCCTATTTCAGATGAGGAAGCTGGCAATTTAGACCACAGATCTACTTGGGCAACAGGTGGGGTTAATTCAGCCACACCCAGCTCTAGATACATGTTGCTTTTAATCATAAAAATGTCATTATGAACAGCGTTCGTTCATTTTATAAGTGAATAAACAAAGGTTAAGCAGCTTGCCCAGAGCCCTGGCGTAGCAAAACTAGGACCTGAAAATGCAGGTCTGCCACAGCCAACATTGTTCACTACCGTTTCCCTAGGGTTTCCACATTCAAAACCACCCAATGACTGATGCGTGCCAAGTCTGGTGGGCTCCTTTAAACTCCCCTACACTTTTCTGTGACTTGCTAACTACCCTCCTTCTTAGTCCTAGAACTAGCTCTCTGTAGCTGTTTTTGTGGCCCACACCCCTCAAAGCCTCTAGTCAATGTCTACTTGATTCTTAAACTTGTCCTTGCTCTCCTCACATTTTGTAGAAAGTGGCTCCCTTCTCAGAATCTGCTTCCACCTTTTTTAAAGAAGTTATTTATTTATTATGTATACATTATTCTGCCTGCAGGCCAGAAGAGAGCACCAGATGCCATTAGAGATGGTTGGGAGCCACCATGTGGTTGCTGGGAACTGAACTCAGGACCTCTGGAAGAGCAGCCAGCACGCATAACCTCTAAGCCATCTCTCCAGCCCTCCTCCACCTGTCTTTTATTCTGGTCCTCAACCCTTTGTCCCAGTCAACTCACTTCCTGCCCTTCAGTCTCAAGTTCCCTGATCACATTCAATTTGGGCACTGGAGTCCCAGTGGCGACATAACCCTAAGCAGGTGGCAGGGAGCTGCCCCATGGGTTGCTTTACTGGGGCTTCTGAGCTGGATGGTTTCGAGATCTTTCTCATCATGGAAACTTCAGGGCCTGGTTCTGCAGTCCAGTCTGCTGCTAGAGAAGATTCTTGCAGCTATTCACTGGCAGCTGTTTTTGCTTACACAAAACCCAGCTACTACTATGAAGAGAATCCCTACTAGCAAATTAAGAAGTCATTCCATTCAGGACTGACCACCTCATGTTCCTAACAACTATTTAAGAGTTGCCCAGATGGAAATGATGTTGCAGGAGATAATTTTAGTAGTACTTTTTTTCCTATAGTGGAAATAACTTACTCCTCATTGAAGATATGTTAAAGCAGAGATGGTAGGTTTGGGTTTGGTTTTGTTTTCAGTAGAAATGGAAATTCAACAAGACTAGCATCTAGTGGATAAGCTGAAAAAGGTACTTTGCTGAAAAAAAATTCAAGCAGGAAATTGGGACAGATGTCTGTGATTCTAATCTTGAAGGAAGCAAAGAGTTACCAGTCCCCCACCCCCACCCCTCATTCTACTCACTAGCTCTCTAACCTGCTGCTCAAAGGCATTCCAGAATTGTTTATCACATGAGGTAATGGTTTCCTTCGAGGACAGTCTTGTTGAAACAACCCCCTCCAACCCCCATGATTCAAACCCTTTTAACTTGGGAATTTTTGAAACATTAGAAAACTAAACAGAACAAGTGTTTTCCCCAATTAACTCAGCAACAGTTCTGAATTATCACAAATAACAGAAGTTATTTTTAGGATCGAAACAATGACCTCACTTTCCCAGGCATGCAGCCACAGCTGTTCTGACTGTGGGTAGGTCAGGAATGTCTAAAACTCATACATGGGCTCATGATGAATCTCTCTGCATAAACAAACATGGTCTTTCAATAGGGGTTGCTATAATAAGGAAAAACTGTACACAACAAAAAAAAAAATTCTATGTGTATTTCCAACAGCTGGAAATATAACAGAGAAATCTTTGTTAAAAGCATTCCATAGAACCTTTAAAGCTGAGATAGTTTTAAATAGAACAAATGAAAAGTGGTATATTCAGTGGCCTGATCTTATTTTAGGTGGCAGGAAGTAATGTACCAAAGTTAAAAGTGGGAAGCAATAAAGCAAGAGTGTCAAACTCCAGTCTTCTAAGCTACTCAAGGGATCACAATTCTGCAGGAATTATTTTCAAAATTGAAGACCAAGTCGAGGGAACCCAAATAGGGCAGTTAAAATCTGATTTCCCTAGGAGGGGAGAAATAAACAGGAGCAGAGGAAACCAGGACTGCTTTAAAAACACAAGGAACATTGGAGAGAGTCCGAGCAAGCTTGGCTACGTCATTTACCTCATCTACCCTGCTTTCAAGACACAAGAGAAACTAAAAGTCACGTGGGAAATAAGTTTAAACGACTAAGTATTTTATCAGAAAGTTTAATTATCATTCAGAAAAAATTGAGTGGATAACTTTCTCTGAAAAAATATATTGACTCTGTGTGGGTGCAGTTATACACAAGGGGGACAAGACTGCCTGTAAGTAATGACCTTCCTTTTGACTCAGATAACGACAGAAAGTCCCCTTTCCAGTCTGATTATAAAGGTACATGTGGCCCAAAGAGGCTGAGATTATATAAATACAAAACAAGAAAGGAAAAAGCAGTAAGCTAGGGCATGTAACAGGTTCTAGGAGGAAAATCTCAGAAATACCCCAAGTGGCAACAGGGAACATTTGTCTGGATTTGAAGCTCTTCAGTCGTCCTTGTCTTTCGCTCCGTGCTTGAGGATGCGTGTGAACTCGATGTAGTTGAAATTCCCCTTTTTGTCAATGGGGGCCTCCCTGTACAGCTCGTCCACTTCCTCATCTGTGAACCGATCGCCCATGGTGGTCAGCAGCTCCCTCAGGTAATCCTCCTGGATGGTGCCTGGAGAATAAAGAACCGAGGATCAGAACACCCACACCCAACTGCACAGTCTATGTATTTCCACTGGCCCTAGTACAGAGACAACCAGATGCTAAACGGCATTACTCTGTTTTGTCTGCCCACCCCACATCCTTCTTTTTGGTGTTCAGCAAGAGGCTATACCTATTGTACAAGTCAATAGCAATCACCTGCTACCTGACAGCATTTTCATAAATCCACCTGCCAAAAAGAATGTAATTACTTACAGAACAGAAGCAGGACCCTGTTTCAGCCCTGATTTCTTTTCTAGGACTGGGAATTTTAAAGAGCTCCCCAAGTAACTTGTGTGCATAATGATTAAGAACCTTTAATATATTAAGGCAGAAAATAAATGAAACAGGTTTAATCATAAAGCAAAAAAGAAAAGACTAATACACTAAGAATGTATTTCATACAAAGTGAGCTCAACAGACAAAATGAGAAATAAAGAAACCCTAATCCCACATTTTAAAAAGAGATCCCTAAAATCTTAGAAGTGCAGCTTTGTAGAAATCAATCATCAACTTCAGTCAACTCACTCGATTGGTACATAAATTAACACAACTAAAATAAGTCAACCATGAATGTGTCAGGAGACAGACACAAGTAAATCTTGGTGTATGGAAAGTAAAACTCACTGTTTTTGAGGAGCCAAGAGAAAAGTCTACAAAATCACACTCACATGTGCTCATGTGTGCCTCTTTTGTGGTTGAGGGCCATTCTATGGGGAGTTTGAAAGCTAGAGTGAGGAGCCCATGCTTCCCTTGGCTGGCCCTGACAACCACCAGCATTTAAGACTAGCCTATGTAATGTAGGACATCAGAGGTGAGTCGTCCCTCTCTACACACACTGGCTGAGCCACAAAGTAGAAATCTTAGAAAATATGCCCATATTTTCTACTTTTGCCAAAGGACCAGGCATTCCTATCGTTAACACTTTTTGTTTTAATGGTTTGCTTTTTGGGATATAGTCTTCTTACTGGGTAGCCCAAACCCATGATTCCAGCCTCAGCCTCCTGACTGCTGGGCTTACAGACGCCAGTCCCGCAGCAGCACACCTAGCACTTGATTCTCCTCAGTCAACTGGATGCCAGCAGCACGCTGGGCACTAAGGACACCATCTCGTCTCCCCAGTTCATCCTCACAACAGCTCTGTGAGACAGGTCATATTATTGCCAGTTTCATCAAAAACAAAAACAGAACTGTACCGAAGTAACCTGCCCTGAATCACATAGCTATCACACACTGCGCTATTCTGGAGTTGAGAGAGGCCCAACAGGCAAACACAAGATAGTACTGTGCTGTGCTATGGTCTGTAACAATTTACCAGGTTCCTCTGGTCAGTTACTCATTTAACACAGTACTGACAGCCAGGACCCCGGGGAATTAACCTTTAAATAAGAGCGTAAATATGTTTCCCAAAGAAGCTGCAAATGGAACCAATGAACCTCTGAAAACTACTAATACTTAAGGGGAGGAGGAGTAAGGTGAGTGATGAGCGCACCAAAAGAAAGGTGCAAAGAAACCTTCTTCAAAAAGTGCTAATTCACTACATTTGAAGTACTGTACATTTTGTTACCCAACTACAAACGACTCTGTGATTACATTACCCCTGACTTACCCGTTGCTTCCTCATCAAAGCAAGCGAAGGCATTTCTGATGACATCTTCGGGGTCTGTGCCATTCAACTTCTCACCAAACATGGTGAGGAACATGGTGAAGTTGATGGGGCCCGGGGCCTCATTCATCATGGCATCTAGATATTCATCAGTTGGATTTTTTCCTAAACAAAAGGAGCCATATTCATAATCACATTAGGAAATATACCAACTATTAATCACGGTAAACATTCTGGCAGGAAATAAAACCACTATATTTGCTATTTGGGTTCATGACAGCAAAACTGTGGGGAAGTTTGAAGACATATAGTTAAGTATATAATATTCCAGTGAGATGCTAAAAGGATTAGTACTGCCTTTCATCAAGATCTCTCACTTTCTCTTTTTAAGGATTTATTTTTCATTGTGCGTGTATGTATGTATGTATGTATGTATGTATGTATGTATGTATGTGCTGGTACGTGCAAATGTGTGCAGGTGCCCATAGAATCCAAAGGAGCAGGAATGCCCCTGCAGATGGAGTTACAGGTGGTTGTGAGTTACTGAATGTAGGAGCTGGGACCCAAACTCAAGTCCTCTGCAAGAGCAGTATGCAGTCTTAACTCTCAGTCACCTCCTCTTCAGCCCTCACTTTCTTAAACACCCACCCACAAACATGCACACACACAGAGTCCTGCAGCCTAACCCTCAGGTAGGTACAGGTGTCTGTCCCAGTGGGAAACACTGTTTCAAAATTAATCACAAGCCGGGTGGTGGTGGCACATGCCTTTAATCCTAGCACTTGGGAGGCAGAGGCAGGCAGATCTCTGTGAGTTCGAGGCCAGCCTGGTCTATAGAGCGAGCTCCAGGAAAGGCACAAAGCTACACAGAGAAACCCTGTCTCAAAAAAAAAAAAAAAAAAAAAAAAAAAAAATCATTTAGCTGGCTTCATAGAGCTTTAAGAATCATGAAGAACATGAAGGAAATTCTACCCAACACATCACACTGTAAGTGGACATTACCCATGGAAGCCAGCATGTCATGCAAGTCTTCCTTGTCGATGAAGCCATCCCGGTTCTGGTCGATCATGTTGAAGGCTTCTTTGAACTCTTGGATCTGGGACTGGTCAAACATGGCGAACACATTGGATGTTGCGCGCTGAGGGCGCTTCTTGGTGGTTTTGGTCTTTGCCCTCTTGCTCGACATGGTGGTGGTTAAATCCTAATTAAGAAAGAATTCAAGAGAAATAAAATCAGTATCTGAGATTACTAAGTATGAATCATAACAGTGATTAACAAAGATAAGTGGAATTATCTTTATATCAGTCAGTGGTATGTTTCAGTGGGGTAACATAACTAGGTAAAAACTTCCAGCTATTCGGGACTATCACCCCAACAACCAAACTAAAAGGGAAAAACTAGTCTTGAGTTTTGAGTTCATTCACTCTTAAAGTTGAAAGATTTTTTTTATAAAAAGACCATCACTTATGTCAAAGCTCACCAACCAACATCATGTCAAAGCTCACAGCACATCAAAACTGCACATCCCTAGTGCTACCATGGGAACCTAGCAACAAAAGAAAAATAAAAACCAAGGAGAGGTGTATGTATCTATTTGTGTGTTGGGGGACCTCAGATACATGGGAAACAATAGCAGTTCTTATACATTAGCACTACAGGGTTGCTAGGAGGTACTAATTCATGTTCAAAAGCCTAGCCTTTTGCAGCTCACTCCCTAAAATTGCAGTTCTAATCCATCAGAGAAAGAATGACCAATGGACAGGCCTCCCTCTCAATCTCTACTGACAAATGCTGTTCTTCCATTCAGAAAACATTTCAGATTGCACTCTCATTTCTGGATTCAATGTAGTTCAAGAACATTTTGCTGAAAGGCCAACCATAAAAGCATAGAAACTGAAGTTAATTCACCAGGAGTTAAGTCTTACAGACTGTACTTTATACAGACCTGTTCTGTACTCAACACTGGATATAACTAAGACTTCTCTTTTGAAATCAGAGCACAAGTTGTAAGGCAATTTCATTTAAAGAACACCTTAAAAATCACAGATACTATCTTTGCTCTCTAATAAATTTATCCCTGTAAAACTTAAAAGAACATCTAATACATAAGATGAAAATATATTTTTCCTGTGAACATTCAACTTAAACAATTAATATAAAATGTTTGAAGTGGAAAACCCCATAGCTATCAGATAATAAAATTCTAGCGTACCATTCTTCAGAGGCGAGGTGGAGATGACAGCCTGCAAAGTCCCAATCAGCAAGACTAAGTCCCTGCTGAATTATATTCCCCCAGGCAGGGCTAAAACAGGCACTACTGACTCCGCTCTGACCAAGATAACAATTTTAAAGCTTACGTTCTGAAAACAACATTTAGCCACGATGCGCAAAGCACCATGCCCTTGCTCTAAAAATAAGCCTGTGGACTGCAAAGAATGAACCGCTACCTAGATTCCAGCACCCAAAGTGACCCTTAGAATGTTTCCTATGAGTGAAAAAAAAAAGAAGCAGCTATTTCTGACATTCTTGATTACACCACATCAACAGAGTACAAACAATCAGGAAACAATCAGAAAAGCTCTGCTCACATTACTTTATAATGTCAATCTGGTTTCAGATTTTGGTAGGAAATTCTTAAAAAATTGGTCAGTCACAAACCCAGTTCATCTACTACAGCACACTAGGCAGTAGAGCAGAATGCCTTTGGAAAGATATTCTATATTCTCATAAATTCTCGGCAATTGCATATTCTCAGTTTTCCTTTTATTTATCCTTTAGGAGACTGTCTTTTATAACCCATTGAAAGCATTCCTGAATGCGCATTTAAACTCTAACATATTTTGGAGGCTATCCATCTCAATTACTACACAAAGTTATATTCTTCCCTCCTGCTCGAAATGGTTAATGACAAGGTGTTATGGAGAATATTATTACTGCCTCTTAAAATGCACTCAGGAACTTCAGTGAGAGCTGAGACCAGTGAGTGCCACATACTTACTAGTCTATGTCTCTTCAACAGTTTAAGCATAACATGCCTTTGCAAGTCAAAAACCGTCTTCAAAAATAGCCTGTATTGTATGACAGCATTGTTTCCCTTCCCCCAATGACACAGGAATGTCAGTTATTTTAAGAACAGAAGAACTAATGAGGACCACAGGTCAAATGGCCGACGAAGGTGAATTTTTAATCTACGAAATCTCATGTAAAACTAAATTTGATGGGGGTACTCTTAAAATCCCTTTATAAAAATGCTTAACATGTTAAAAGTAACATGTAATTTTTAAGAATATATTTCCAATTATTTAAACCATGAATTTAAAAATTAGTAAATGCACTCTTTTCGTCTCCGGCCACCATCGGGAAAGGAGTGCTGCCATGTCTGCCCGTCTACAATGGTGGTTTGGAATTGCTCCAGTTTCCTGATTAAGAGGAATAAGCAGTACAGCCCGAGCCCAATAATCTGAAGGTTGGCTACAACAGGCTGATTCACAACAATACTGTGGGAGTGCAGCCCGCAGAGGAACACAAAGGGGTCGTGGTCATGAAACGAGATGGGTCAGAGAAAACCAGCCACTTCTTAGTTAAGGACCACCATCAACAAGAATGCACAGGGCACCATCAACAGCCTCAGGCACATGATCCGAAAGAACAAGCATGGACCTGATCTGTGCATGGTGGCCATCCACAGGACCAGTGCCATCCTGTGAAGCCAGAAGCCTGTGGAGAAGAGGAAACAGACCATCCCACCAAGAGTTCCTGAGCCCCACACTCCAGAAACAAGAGTCCACTGACTTCTTCAAGCACACACACACACACACACACACACACACACACACACACGACAAAAATTAGTAAATGCATTACAAAATAGACGAAAATATCTTTTTCTTGATGTTTTATTCAGCATTAACAATAACTTCACCCAGAACTTTAGCCCATCCCATGCTAAATTCAAATGGCTGTATTAGGACCAGCTAATTATATTAATACATATCAAATGTTATTAGCATTGAACACTAGTCAAAAGTTAAAAATGTAAAGCACATGTGTGACCTATCTTAAAGAAGTTAAAATATAGTTGGAGAGGCAACTATAAAGAAATGCATTGATTAGTTCAACTTACAAAATGAGCTACATACTTCCCATTCCAGAGGTATGACGCTCAAGTTAAAACAATGCATAAAAATAATGACATAATGAAGCTGGGAATGGTGGTGAATGTCTTTAATCCCAACAACAAGAGGCAGAGACAGATGGATCTCTGTGAGTTTCAGGACAGCCAAGGATACATAGTGAGACCATCTCCCAAAAAAAGGAAGAAAGAAAGAAAAATAACTCATCAGGATGCATACAATCATCAAACAATGAGAGTTCACAACTGTTCACTTATTTCTACAAGATCAGAGAGGAGACTAAATAACTCACTGCATTATCACTTGGAAATTATAAACTATCTTTAGAATCAAGAGTCAGATGTTCATCTTAATTCAAGGAGTTAATTCTGTCCAAATCTGATGATGTAATAATGTTGAGTCAGATACTCCCCAGGCCTCAACTTTTTCAAGCAGATGAGATGGATTCAAGAGCTTATCTCCCAACACAGAAACTTGGAGCTTCACAGCTGTGAGATGGTCAGCTACACATCAATACAAAACAATAGAAGTTGTTTATTTCTTCATACCAAACTACAAGCATGGCTGGAATAAACTTAGGTAAAGGGATCACAGGGATGCTGTGATATCAAAGAGATCATGTTTGACAGTGGTAGATTTCTCTTTGCTGTGGTTCTAAGACATCATTCAACTATCTCAAAAAGTGAAGCTAGAAAGCATAATTCTTATGTTAGTTTAAAAAGTTAGAGCAAAGGGAAATTTTACAATCGTTGTAACTATTTTTTATTTAGGGTGCATGAGAGGATCACCTGAGATTACTTTAAAACCCTTTGTGAAAGATCTCTGAAGTGAAACTTGAAAAGAGGCAAAATTTGCAGACTGGCCTTCTGGCAAACACTTGAGGACACTTGAGGGTTTCAAAGCATCAGGAAGAGAAGGAAAGACAGTCAAAGGTCGTCAGGTTGATCTCTGTTTAGGGATGTAAGAGCATAACCTTGTTTTAAGCTAAGACATTGCTACAGCAATGACTGTATGGTGTGGATTGTTTGTTCTGCAGTTCTGGGGATTGAGCCTAGGGCCTCACATATGTTAGCTAAGCACTCTACCACGGAGCCACACCCCCAGCCCAAGCAATCTGGTGTGTTAGCAGTTTGCTAGATGGGAGCCTCATGGTCAAGGAAGATGTCAGACTATGACCCGGGAAAAACAAAAAAAAAAACATCCTCAGAGAGGCTTTCTACACATACCAAGGGCAAAGGGAATTTTCAGAATCTTTAGAAATGTAGAATTTACAGAAACTACAGTATCTTAAGTTTTGAAAAAGCTAAAGCTGGGTGTGGCAGTTCACAACTGGGAATATAATCCTAGTACTTGAAGCAGGAAAGACCATCTCAAGTTTTAGGCCAGGCTGGGCTACAATTAAACTCTATCTAAAATAACAACAACGAAACAGCCTATAAAACATGTGAAGGAGGACCAATCCATACTTTAGACATGAGACTGCCTAAGTTAAAATAGTTGAAGCTCACACTCCTAAACTGGTAATACATGTAAAAGATGAAAAGATGTTCTTTAACAGAACATCTAAACTAAGCATACTTAGGAAATACCATCTAGCGGAAAACTCTCGTAAAACTGGGAAATCTATCCTTTAGAAAACCCCCATCTCAGAACCTCGTTGGGTGCCAACACCTAGGTATTCGGCCTGCTTCGAACTCCAGCTCAGATCTGTCTCATTTAATCAGTGCCATTTTTTTTCCATGATGAGATTTTTGTCTGTGTGTGTGTGTGGGGGGGGGGGGGGCTGCAAATTCAGTTTTTGAAAGGGTTATTTTCAAGTTGGTGCTTCAGTCCCAAGGAAAGTCAAGTTTTCATTTCTTAGGCACACTTCCGGTTGAGAGTCAGATCTCCCAGACAGCCACACCCAAGAGTTCTGAACACCTTTTAAAAAGTCAACCAGCTGCCAGGATGACTTGTCAACTACGCCTCACTTTTGAAGATAAAATTGCTTTTCTATTTAATCCTCATCAAGGGCCATCCACAAAAAGAAAATACCAGCAATTTTAGTAAAGATTTGCTTTCTTCACCTTTTGATACAACTTTTGCATTTAAGAAGTTAAAATCTTATGGGTTGGGATTTAGCTCAGTGGTAGAGCACTGGCCTGGCAAGCGCAAGGCCCTGGGTTCGATCCTCAGCTCAAAACAAAACAAACAAAAAACCCAAGAAGTTAAAATCTTAACTTAAGATCGATCTCTCTAAAGATCTAATAATATATTTTATGCATCTACTGAACGACTCTAACTAAAAACACTCCTCTGTAAAGTCGACTTAGTCCCCTCGAGAAGCAAATGAAACCCCAATCTCCTCCCTGCTCATGTATCACTTAAAGCAAAAGTTCTGATTAGAGGAGTACACACTGAGCCGCTAATTTGAATGGGTTCTTCCTACTGCACGCAGCCGCACAGCTGCAACAGCAGCTGCAGAGGGTGGCTGTGCTACGGCTTTATCTGCAAACTCTCTCCAATCTGGCAAGTTTACGTTAGCAACCAAACATAGTTCCCGAGTCAGCTCCGCAGGGCTCTGGTTTCGCGGGCCGGCAGGCGCGCGGCGCCAGCGAACTAAGCAACATTTTCCAAGCTCCAAGTTTGGCAAACAGAACAAAGTCTGCGTCCCGGCCGCCCCAGCCCGCCCCAGTCCCGCGACTTTCGAACCCACAGCCGCCAGCCTGGGCTCAGCCCGGGATCGCGCAGACACACCTGCCCAGGTGCGTTCCCCGCCCCGCGGCTCCGGGCTGCCCCGCGCTCACCGCCGCCTCGCGGGGGACACCCTCTCAGGGCGGGCCACACACGCCCCGCGGCCAGCCCCACTCACCCTGCTCAGCCGCGAGAATAAAGGGTGTCTCCGCGAAGCCCCGCCGACCGCTCCCACCGACTTAACAACTCGCCAGCAGCCCAAGAACCGCCACTTCCGGCCTCTGCCAGCAGACCGGAAGTGAGCCTAGCCACCATTCTCCGCCGCCTCCGTGGGCCAGCACTGACCGGAGGGGACCTCGGGGAAGAGGCCCGAGCAGTTGGAGGACGCAGGGCGCCGATGGGGAGTACAGGGCGAGGAACTTAGAACACAAAAACCCATATAGAGGATCTCTTGTTCTAAGGACTGACTCTTCGTCATTTTTTGCGTCCCTTCTTGAATTGTGGTCCTGCGTCCCCCCCATCCTCTCAGCAGATGGTTGCGTCCGTCCCGTAGCTTTCCTTTGCCCGCATTCCAGAGCTAGGAGAGAGGCGGGGACCCGGGACCCAAGTCCTTGTAGGGAAATTGCGAAGGGAGCGATGCCGCGGGCGTCACGTGACTGGCATTGGCTCCGCCCCCGAGCTCCAGGCGTCACCGTCCGGCTGGAGTGCGCCTGTGCAGGAAGTTTGTGTGACTCAGGGTCTAGGTCAGCACCTCTAGGGCTGGTCAGCGCGGGAGGGCGTGTGCTAGCGACTGGAAAAGTTACGAAGTGGCCTTTTATGGAGTACCTCACTCTTTCCACGTGGGAGGAAACACTGAATTTTCAGGGCCCCAGGGTCCAGTTTAGAGTTCATGGATTCAATATCGATTGCTCCCTCTCCCAGAAACGTTCCCGGGACCTTCCTGCTGGAGTCAGTCCCCTTTACCCCGCTCCACCCATCGCTCCAGGGTGGCCTGGAGAAATAGGACTAAAGTGCTGACCCATTTACCCCCCAGGTCTCCTTGGTGAGTCAGCTGCCAACAAGTGTTAAAGCAAAAGCGAAGGCTGTATATTGTCGGTGGTCATCTCGAGATCCCGATCCTGGTGAGTCTAGAGCACTTCTAGAGTTCCAGCTTCATCAAAGCTCTGTCCCTTGACTCATGAAAACGAAGGCGCTTGTTCTGAATGATACGTGTGGAATGTCCCTAAGACCAGCTGTTTTCCTTCATGGAACGCGCGTGATACGGTTGAAAGTCAACCCAGCCACTGAAGAAAAACGTTGCCCTAATCCTACATGTGACAGAAACAAGATTTCCCTCCCTTCTTTGGTAATATGAATCATTTGCAGTGCTAACTAAAAATACAAAATAGTTGGGTAATTCTCTCCCTGAATTCAAGAACAGGTTATGGGAAGTCAAGGTCTTAAGGGGTTCCAACGTGACTTTTTGGGAAGGTTGGGGACACAGCTGGTGGCACGCTGTGACAGTACAAACCCAAGAGAGCTGAGGGGTCAGAGACAGTGGTGGGTTCTTGGAGTTTGACTTGCACCTCCATCAGAAGCACACTAACGCCTCTATGGGGTGGTGGCCTGTCACAAAGGGAAGCTCAGGCATTCTGGGCTGGCTGTCCTTCAGAGGAAAACCAAAACCCCTTAGATAATAAGGAGGAAATGGGCAGTTCAGTTTCCCTTCACCTGGAAAACAGCACGTTGTTGCTTCTGTAGGAATTCCCATTGTGTCCTGTCAAATCAGCCAACAGGTATTAAACTGTGGTGGGGGCTGTGGTTTGCCCCTTTTAGAAAGGAACAGTTGCCGCCTCTGGGATGGGGTTGTGAGATGGGACAGAATGGGTGGAGATTAGAGGGAACAAATGTGGAACAGGTGACGGAAGAGCAAATAGATCTACCTGGGGACCAGTGGGAAATGTCCCCAGAGGGCAACTGGACTGGTTCTAGGGGTTAGTGGAGGAAAGGAGAGAGCCATGTCCAGTTTGTCTGGAAGGGCAAAGAACCCGGATGAGTGAAAGCTGGTTTCTGCTCACCCTTTATTCATTTCCACAGAACTATGGATATACCAAGTTAATGTGGAAAAAATAATTTAAGTCTTACTACTCTATCTAATGTCCTGATATGAAATTTTAATGATTAGGCCCACTACCAAAGGCCTCTGATGCTGTTCGACATCCCTGTTCTTTTGGAACTTAGAAGAGCTCTTCCTAAAGCAGCAGGTGAGAACCTTCTCACTACAAGTTTGACAATCTGGGTTCTGCTCCCTATCTTTCCTTCAAGCAGCTGCTGTGTACCTCTGAGAGCAAGTCACTCTCCAACCTGCCTTACAGGGCTTCTTGATCCAATAAAGTCATTTATAATTTTATTTTTCTTGAAGATTTTATTTTGTGCATATGGATGTTTTGTCTGCATGTACATCTGCACACCAGAAGAGGGCATCGGATCCCATAGGACAACAGTTATAAACAGTTGTGAGCTGCCATGTGGGTGGTGGGAATGGAACTTTGGATTTCTGGAAGAGTAGCCAGTATTCTTAACGGCTGAGCTATCTCTCCAGCCGTTATAACTTAAGAAGAATTTTCTATGTACAGAAAAGTGGCTTTTGAAGTGTGTGTGTGTGTGTGTGTGTGTGTGTGTGTGTGATATAACTCACTGTGCAGGTACACACACCATGCATGAGCATGTGGAAGCCAGAACAAGATGTCAGGTGTCTTTTTCAGGTGTCTTCTGACACTGTCTTTCACTGAACCAGAAGCTCCCTGTTTCTACTAAGCTGGCTGGCCAGTGAGCCCTTGGAATCCTTCTGTGTCTGCCCCTCAGTGTTGGAGTTACAGATATACACAGCAAGTGCTTTTACCCACTGAGCCATCCACTCAGCTTTTAGTGGCTTTCAAACTTTTTTGTTGTTGTTTTTTGTTTTTTTGAGACAAGGTTTCTCTGTGTAGTTTTGGTACCTGTCGTGGATCTCACTCTGTAGACCAGGCTGGTCTCGAACTCACAGAGATCCACCTGGCTTTGCCCCACCCCGAGTGCTGGGATTAAAGTTGTGTGCCACTGTTGCCTGCTGGCTTTCAAACTTTTAACTGAAACTTGTAGTAGAAAATTTATATCAGGGCTGGCAAGATGGCTCAGCCTGCCACCAAGTCTGATGACCTAAATCCAATCCCTGAGACCTACATGGAAGAAGGAGAGAACCAGCTGAAAGGTTTCAGAACCCTGATATTAAGTCTCAATGCCGATGCAGTAAGCCAAATCAAGCCGAATTAAAAATTAAAGGACCAGGTTTAATCTGAGCAAAGCATTCCTGGGTGACTCTCGGAAAGGGGGCAGGAGAGAAAGCACATGGTCGGTTTAAAGGGGGTGGTTTAAATACCCCATAGGGGCACAGAGTGACGACGTGCCCCCGGGGTCTTGGGCCACTGCCCTGGAAAGGAGCTTTCCACAGTTTCTCTGAGAGGACAGGGTTTGGACGGGGAGCCTCCACAAACTGGGTGGAACTCGATTTTTGACGTTTCTCTGAGAGAGCAGGGTTAGGGGAGGCAGGAATGGAGCTTTTTCAGCTGAGGAGAGCTGTTCCAGGTGAACACCAACTTCCAAAAAGCTGTCCATTGACACCCACAAAATAAGTAAATGCAATAAAAATTAAAAAGAAATGTGTATCACTAAGCAATATATATCTGTGATGTTTTGCAAGATTTCCTATTCTGTTAAAAATCTATATTAATTCACATGGCTGCCATACACACACACACACACACACACATACACACACACACACACACACACACACACACACACACACACACAATCAAGCTAGGCATCTTAAATAACAAGAATTTGTTTCCCACTTTGTGGAGGCTGAGAAGTCCAAGATGAAGGAACTGGCTGGTTCACTTCTTGCCAAAGATCTTTATGGCTTACACACAGCCGCCTCCTTGCCCTATCCAACGTGGCAGGGAGAAGTTTCCCCTCCTCTTCCTATGAGTGCTGACTGATTAGGGCCTCACTCTATGGTGTCTCTAAATTTTCATTATCTCCTAGGGTTCCACTCTCGAAATAGTGCTCACATCCCACTAAAACGTGAGGTTGTTTTCCAAGGTTGTCTTCCACTGATGCTGTGGTTCGCAATAGCCAGGGTTAAGGAGTGTAGATTCTTAATGCGTCACCCTTTAGTACAGTTCCTCATGTTGTGGTGACCCCCAACAAAAGATTATTTTAGTTGCTACTTTGTAACTGTAATTTGGCTACTGTTATGAATCGTAATGTAAATATCTGTGTTTTCTGATGGTCTTAGTTGACCCTGTGAAAGGGTCATTCCAATCCCCGAGGGGTTGTGACTCACAAGTTGAGAACTAGTGCTCTAAAGGAACAACACTTGGCAACATCAGGAGACATTTTGGATCGTCATAAACAGAGGGCTGCTACTGGTATGTAGGGAGTAGAAGTCAGAGGTTGCTGTCTAGAGATTGAGAAAACACTACACTAATGACTTTGGGGGCTCAGTATTACAATGATTATTTGGGGGGTACTATGAATACAAAAATGGCAATATTTATTTCTCCTTCCTCAGAGTAAGATATTTATTTTTCTGAGGTCAGGGCTAAAGAAAAAGAAGGAGCTAATAAAAAGTTACCGTGTGCCCAAGCATATGCTAGGTGTTTACATTATATTTAATCCCTCCCTCAGCCCCGTGGACCTGCATTATCATTTGCTTTTCTCACATAAACTGAGATCCAATGTATTTCAGTTATTTGCACAGCTTATCCAAATAGTTATCCAAAAGCCAAAAGTATAACTTACGCCTTTGGTTTTCCAGGGGTAGGAGAGAAAGAAGCATGAGGCAAATTCATCCCTCTCTCTGCATGTAGTATGAATATCCAACTATCCAATCTTTGATAATTGGCTACTTATTTGAGTGCAGATAGCTAGTTAGTGGCACAATTGAAAAATCCATGTTTTCTATTTCTTTGTAAAAAACTGTGTGTGTGTATGTGTGTGTGTGTGTGTGTGTGTGTGTGTGTGTGTGTAAGTCAAAGGACAACTTGTGGGACTCAGGTCTCTTCCTTTACCACGTGGGTCTCAGGGATGAAATTTCAGTCAGCGGGCTCTGTGGCAAGCACTGTTTCCCACTTAGCTATCTTGCTGGCTCGATCACTTTTGATTTTTCTTGCATGTTAAGAAACTATTGAACGTTGAGAAACATGGGCTTACATTCTTGTTTGTGTTTTGAGATATGGTCTCATGTAGTTCCAGGCTGGATTTAAATTCTATAAGTAGCTGAGAATGACCTTGAACTCCTCATCCTCCTGCCTCGACCTCCCAAGTGCTGGGGTTACAGCATGTGCCACATGCCTGTTTCTGTGCCACTCTGGGAATCGTAGTGAGGGCTTCGTGCACACTAGACCAGCACGATACCAACTGAGCCACATCTCCAGCTCTGTCCTTCTGGTCTTAACAACATAAATTCTAATTCTTTGTAGGTGAGATCTGTATGATGTAACAATGAGCATTCATCTGTTAGTCTAGGAAAACAGCAGGAGGAGCTCTTGTCTTTTAAATGAAGAGGATGTTTAATAAGTCTGTCTGATAATTAAATTTAGACCATCAGAGTAACAAATGGACTATAAACGGTGCATTAAAAGTGTACAGAAAAGTCAACAGGAATGAAGAATTTCTGGTTTCTAATTTTAGTCAGTATTTTTTCTTAAAAACGTTTCATATTTATTTAGTTTAGTTTATGTGTGAGTGTTTTGCTTGCATGTATTTATGTGTAACATGTGCCCTTGGAGGTCAGAAGAGGGTATTAGATCCCCTGGAACTGGAGTTATGGATAACTGTAAGCTACCATGTGCTGGGTGCTGGGAACTGATACCAGGTCCACTACAAGAGCAACACGTATTCTTAACACTTAGTCATCTCTAAAGCCCCTAGAATTATTTTCTTTTTCTAAAGATTTTATATATATATATATACATACAATGTTCTGCCTGCATGTATGCCTGCACGCCAGAAGAGGGCACCAGATCTCATTGTAGATGGTTCTGAGCCACCATGCAGTTGCTGGGAATTAAACTCAGGACCTCTGGAAGAGCAGTCAGTGCTCCCAATCTCTGAGCCATCTCTCCAGTCCCCAAAATTATTTTCAATGTAATATTTTCATTAAATCTTAGAAATTCTCATACATTCATATAATGGTTTTAATCAAAATTATTTTTTAGTTGAGGAATGACAAACAAGGTCAAAGCAATGTGGGATTCAGGCTGGGCATGTAGTACAGTTGGTAGAGTGCTTGCTAGCACAAAGCCTGAGTTTAATCCTCTGCACTATCTAAACCCAGAGTGGCAGTGTATGCCTGTAATCTGTGCACTTGGGAGGAGGAGGCCCGACTAGCCAGTCATCTTCAGCTACTAGTTTGAGGACTGTCCCCAAAAAGGAAAGAAAAAAAAATGGAATTAAGGATATTTGAATAAACTTACTCTGTGCTAACTATTTTTTTCACTTCTGATCTCAAACCTAGGGCCTTGTACATACTCAGTAAGCACTTTACCACTGAGCTAAACCCTTAGCTCTGTAGTAGTAAAACTAAGTTAAGTAAAGCCTAGAAAAATTAGAATACTAAGCAATACACAAGACAGAATATAGATGAAGCATACCAAAAGAACATTAACAATTACCATGATAATTGTACCTGGCTTTAATAGTTAGAGACAAGCTGCCCCAATTGTTAGAAAGATTCCTACATCACAAGCTATTTCAAAATGTTACCTTGATATAATTGATTCTAATTGATAATGAATAAATGTATTGGTCAGATTATATTTATTGGGTTGATTTTATGATGCACCTATGAGTTTTAACTCCCTTTTAAATTAATACACAAAACCAGAATTACAGTGTAGGCTTACTTTAGCAACCCCTTTAGTTTCCTCATTTGAAAAACGCCACAATAATATTAATATAATCCACGTTTTTCGGTTTTTGTGAGGATTAAGAGAGAAATTCATGCAACTTTGTCAGTACACAACTTTGTTTGTATTGAGGCCTGAAATTTCGAGTGATAGATCTTACCCTGACTAATTAGCGTGGCAGATTTCTTTGTCTGCTTGCCTGGAAGAAATACATTGAGTGATCATATTCTAAGGCAATGATCCCAGACTTCAAGTGGGTCCTTGATGTTTCTTAGGTGTCTCTAGCACTGTCATGCTCTTTTCCCTTAGGTGTCAGGTTTATAATGTATCTCCTGTTTGTGTGTGTGTGGTGTGCATGCGTGCATGTATGTGTATGCATGTAGAAGCTAGAGGGAAACATCAGATATTGTTCCTCATGCACTTTTTTTTTTGAGCAAACTCCAATCTCCATGCTTGCTCTATAAGCACTAACTGAGCCGTATTCTCTGCCTATCTTCACTTCTACCCCGTTGTTACTCACGGTTGCTGATCTTGCTTGTAGGTCACTGAGAAAATAACCGCTTTATTATCTGCTGCCAGCATCTGCTCCAGGATCCTTCTGTTGACAACTAGGGGAAGTTGACCCTTGATCCTAAAAAGCCCATTTCTGTTTCCTTGCTTATGTCCCACTAGTGGTTCTGTCCTCCACAATATCCAGTTCTTTTTGCTGTTGGATTATTCCCATCAGCAAGAATGCTATAATGCATCCTGTGCCTGGTAGACAGAGTAACGGTCCCTCAAAAATACCCATATCCAAATTCCTAGAATATTGTAGTCAGGCTACATTGCAAAGAGAGTTAAGGTAGACAATGAAATTAAAGTTGCTAATGAGTTGGCCTCAAATTAAGGCGATTACCCTCATTGTCCCATTGTCACAGAAGAGTGGAACATGGAGGCCGAGGAAATGAGACAGCAGTGTGACTGTAGGCAAACAGAGATGCAGGGGGTTGGCTTCAGAGGGGTGGGAGGAGCCAGGAGACCAAGCCTTTAACAGATGGGTCTTTGGGGAACACTTATCTAAACTGTAACACTTACTCATTTCTTTCTTTTTCCCAGAGAGAGAGTATGTGTATGAACCTTGTGGAACTCTCCAGCAAGGCTTAACCCCACTGAAATCAGTACTTTAAGAAACAGCTACATTGCCAAGCAGCTGTAAGTATGCTCTGGATTTATGCTGAATTCTCATCTCCTGGAGAAGCAATTCAACCAAATTGAATGCCATCAAATTTCTTTTGGTCTCCTAGATCCAAAATGAAATTTTCTCAGCTGCACAGATGGCCAGATTAGCCATAGATAGGTTAACTATTGTTTGGATAGACAGGCTTAATAAAAATTATTATCTAAGGCAAAAGGGGACAATGAAGAAAATACTTAGCCACTACATTAATTCTTGTAGTAATTCTATTTTACAATAATTTCATATAAAATGTCTCATTAAAGATTGTATCTTAGCATAACTTTACAGTATTATAAATGAGCAAGATTCCTCCAAACCAGATGCTACTAAGTTTAAAAACAGAAATGTGGTGATATTTTATTTGTACAAATAATATTTGCCTGAAGCTCAGAGGATAGAGACCGCCACTAGATTTAACACAGAGGCAAGGCAGTGGTAGCACATACCTTTAATCTTAGCACTCAGGAGTAAGAGATCTGCGTAGATCTTCATGAGTTCAAAGCAACCCTGGACTACACAAGACTAATGCAGTTTAAAGGAGAAACAGAGCCAGGCAGTGGTGGCATACACCTTTAATCCCAGCACTTGGGATCTCATGCCTTTGCTCCCAGTATTTGGGAAGCACACACACCTTTAGTCCCAGCACTAGGAAGGTTGTGACAGGAAGTAATATGGCTGGGCAGAGAAAGGCATGTAAGGTGTATAAGGGACGAGACAGGAGCACAGTCCTTTCGGCTGAGGACTCGGGGGCATTCAGTCTGAGGATTCTGGAGACAGGATCATCCCCTTTCAGCTGAGGAGTTGGTGAGGTAAGAAGTGGCTGATCTTTCAGCATTTACCCCAATATCTGGTTCTGGGTTTTTATTATAAGACCAATTAGGATTCCTGCAACACAGAAAATTGGCCAATGGATGAAAAAATTGTAATGGTAAAAATCTGAAACTATGAAGCTCAACACCTCTTTTCCTGAGTGTCATAAACAATGATGGAATATATCTTTTTAAAATGAAATTCAGCTGGAAAATAAAATGCAGAAACTGAGAGCCAGGTTTAGAACCCCAGGTACTCAGGAGGCTGAACACAGACAATTGCAAATTCAAGTCCTGTCTGGGCTGCAGATCAAGTTCGAGACCAACCCCAGGAATAATCTCTTATAATATGTATGGTGACCAATTGCAGACATGTCATAGGTAAGCATAAGCAAAGGAAGCAGAATGGAATCCTGTGCTTTTGTTGGGGAGAATATCAAAATTTTAAATGGCTTTAAGGTATTTTCTAACATATGATTAACAACACATTTCAACTAAGCAATACAGTGTAATAAGTTTTGACATGTGCATATTCCTGTGAAACCATCACCATGACCAAGATAGAGAGTATTCACATCACTCCTCAGAGCTTCCTGCCCCTTTGCAGAGGCATCTTCCTAATTCTCTGACATCTCTCCTTCCCCAAACCCAGGCAACGTCCAGTCCCTTCATATTAGTAGAGTTTGCATGAATAGGAGTTTTTTTCTGAATTGGTGGAAGTATACAACTTATGGTTCTGCTTTAATAAAAGACTATAGTAAGGAAAATTAAAGTGGAGTTGGTCTATGATAGATAGGACAAATACAAGCACAATTTCTAGAATATAAGACGGTTAATGTAGTACTGCATTTTCACTTGTTGGACAACAAGGAATAGAGACACAGTCCAGAGAGTCCAAGAGAAAGTCACCTACTTTAGGGATCCACATGGGCACGGGAGTTGCAGAGCACACAGGTTACCGGAGGGTTTTTGTCTCACAGGCAGGATGGTTATTCTCCGATTGTACTGCTGGTCTCTTGCTCACCCTCTGCTAACTGCCTTCCTCCACCATCCTTACCTTGAGGCCCTCCTAACTTCAGTTTGCTGTGGCTTACCTGCTGTGGATATCACTCTGTACAAATAAAATGCTGTTTGGCCAGTGACCAGGCAGGAAGTATAGGCGGGACAAAAGAGAAGAGGATTCTGGGAAGTAGAAGGCTGGAGAGACACCGCCAGCCGCCATGAAAAGCAACATGTAAAAACACTGGTAAGCCACGAGCCATGTGGCAAAGTATAGACTAACAGAAATGGGTTAATTTAAGATAGAAGAAGTAGATAACAAGCAGCCTGCCACGGCAATACAGTTTGTAAGCAATATAAGTTTCTGTGTGTTTACTTGTTTGGGTCTGAGCGACTATGGGACTGGCGGGTAAGAGAGATTTGTCCTGACTGGGCCAGGCAGGAAAACTCTAACTAAAAATGGCGTCCAACGTGTTGGCAAGAATTTCCACCTAAAACCTGACAAAAAAGATTCTAAAACGGAGCTAAAAACAGCTTCCTAGTTGTCTCTCTCAAGTTAGCGGCAGCCTGCCAGTTTGAGCTACTATGGCGGGTTCCTGGCGTGTGCGTCTGACTGGTACTGCGGCGGGAATGAGGAGTCTACAAGCAGCACTTTACTCTGTTGTGTGGTGGATTTAGCCTTTGCTAGTTAAAAAAAAAAAAAAAAAAAAAGTTTCTGGGCTATGAACTGCTTTGATAGAACTGCTTCTGAGAGTTGATGGTACACATGGCCCCAGACCCAGAGCTGGTGATAAACTGTACCACCGCCATGTTGGGAAGCTGAGGTGGGTGGAGCCAGCAGCCACAGTGGTGTTTCAGTCTTACAAAGATGGATATTACACAAGAGAATCTGGTTTGTCTTGTCTTTGGGATTTTTAACTGCAAAAAAAGATTTGACCGTAAAAGCTGTTGAGTTAAACAAATATGTAAATTTTAAAGGTACCTTGACTTCAAAATTTGGATATAAGGATATGTTGCTTTGGAAAAGAGTCTCTGCTTTTGTTTCCACAGAAAGCCAGAGGCTATGGATTTGTTCCACATTAAGATACATCAGGTTTCATCAGCCAAGACCACCTGAAAGGTCTCCGATGACACCATGGCCCAGATGATCCAACATCCAGAATGGTTTCAAGGCAACTGGCTCAGAGGTTCACCCTAATGGACTACTCCATAATCCTAAAATTTTCTTTGTGTCCACATAAGATATAGCGCCCCCCTCCAGCAGGAAGTAGTAAGAAAAACTATGCCCACATTCCCAAAATTATCAAGCTGGCTTTGGAGATGGAATTGGCTCACTCCTTCTCTAAACCCAGACATATTACTAAAAGAAAAGGTTAAGAGATTCTTGTGTCCCAAATCAGAAGAGCCCTCTGGTGTGGGACAGAGAAAAACCAATATTTTTCTTTAAAGTAGGTTGATTATAAATGTGATCTCTTTCTAAAGAAGAAAAGGGGATATGATATAGATATAATAGTATGAAAGGGTAGATTAAGGAAGGAACTTACTTCTAAAGAGCAACAACTTATTTAAAATGTTTTACATTGGTATAGATTTTAGTCTATTGATATAAACTTAAAGTTAATTTTGTTATACTATGTATATATTTCTACTCATGTTTAAGGTATTATGTTTGTGTAGCTCATTTAAAATTGTAATGGATAATTAATAATAGATTAATAATTAATCATCTGTGATAATCATACTAATAGCCATGTTAGTTAAGTCTTCTGGGTATACATAGAGATATTTCAGATAGATAGGTAATCTTCAAATACTTCAAAGACCTTCAGAATATGGCATTTAAAATATTTTTAAAATTTAGACTTTCTGGACAGTGAGACATGTCTGCTCCTGGCAACACCAATTTACTTCAGAGACAAGGATGGGCATTGAAGACACTTCATATCTTATCTTCACCTTGGCAAAAATAGCCATTTGGGCAAAAAACTGTTCTTGTCTGGACTGCTTGATTAACTGGACATGCAGGACCCATAGAAAGGTGACCACTGAACTTTGCTTGACAAAATGGTCCTTCAGGTTCCTGCTTCACAGAGAAAACTGCCAGACATTCTACAGGACACTAAAAAAAGTGACCAGGAGACTCTAGCCCTGTGGGCTGAAGACAAATGCCCCAACTTTACAAAGGAACATTAGGTGACTGTCCAGGCTGCCAGCTGTCTCTGTCTACCCTGCAAGACTCCCGAAAGTTGCTTGCGTCCTTCTCCCAGTCCTCAGGTATTATTATATTCCTTCTCAGGTCTTTGATGAGATTGGAGATTAACAGTTATAGTTACAACTCAGTATATATACATATATAATATCTTAGATAGAATATATTAAGTATTAGACTCAGGTTCTTTAGGATAGGACACCTTTGGGAATGATCTTTGTAACATGGCACCTACCCACGCTCTAGACTTCCCTGGATTTTACTATGTGTTTTTTGCTTGATATTGTTTGCACTTATTGTAATTCCAACTTATCTAGGTCATTATCCCTCATTACTCCTGGACAATATTTGATAACCATCTCTTTGTGTATAGTCTTGTATTAGGTTAGAACTTTCTTATTTAGACAAAAGGGGGAGATGTAGTGGGTAGCCATCCCAGCATTGGCCTGGAAGCTCCAACCCCCATTGAGGCTTCGGTAATGGTCACGCCCACAAGGCGGGGCGGAGGAGGGAGCGGAAGACCGAGGATCAAGAGGAGGTCTCGCTCTGGGTTCTGGGACGCTGGACGCTGGAGGTAGACCAAACAGAATTCTCCAGAGAACACCGCCGGACTGTGCTATACCTTTGCCAGACCCTGCAACCTACCCCTTCATTTGTAAGTTACCCCACAAAATAAACCTCCCTTTTAACTATGTGGAGTGGCCTTAATAATTTCACCAATACTTACCTGCTTCTAAATATACTCAAGGCATCTCCTGGTTTAGCTTTTTTTTTTTTTTTTTTTTTTTTTTTACTTTTTTCCCTGCTGCTAAGTGTTATAGCAGTATTTCCACACTGAGTTTCTCGAAAGAAACATGTCATCTAGCTTCATTCACCTTTTCGGGCCAGTCCTATGATCTGTAGGTTGCTTGCTAGCCAGGATATACATCAGGTACTTCTGGATCTGGAGTCAACCATCATCTGTGATTGGCGAGCAAGAACCTCAGCAGGAATGGTAAGCAGGGTAGCTGTGCTCAGGAAGGGATATAAGCAGAGCAGGTGCAGAGTGCATACCTGTCATGAGCAAACAGAGTGGGCCTTTAGAGCATGCTGGAACTGGACTTGAAGCTGAATTCTATTATCTACTAGTGACTTTCAGTAACTTCAGAGAGCCAGAGAAGCAGCCCTGCCTAACCTCTCTGAACTTTAATTTTCTCATTTATACTTGGGGATAATAAGTATCTTTCAGAGATTTGATAAAAATCAAAAAGTTAAACACAATATTTGCAAAGAACTGGCATGGTATGCAATATACAGGAGTTCTCAGCAATGATTTATGTTTATAACAGCTTAATTTTAAAAAGTCTACCCTGACTATGGACAGGGTAGAAGGCAATGCATCAGGTTGATGAGAACCACAATCTGGAGTCCACACTGCCCACTATGCAGAGCAGCACTTGTTCCTGCTGGAACTGTTGCCTCCTTTGTGGGGAGAACAGCTCTTTCTTGCCTTTCTCTGATCTACTCCAGGCAAGTCTATCTGTTGGAGGGCGGGGCTCTGAGGGGCTCGAGCATCTGGGACTCATAGATGGTGAACTGGCCATACAGAGCAGTTATGAGTCAGGAAGAGTACCCTAGATCCCCTGATTACCACTTTAACTGTTTTTTTATTTATTTATTTATTTTTATTATGTATACAGCATTCTGCCTGCATGTGTCCCTGCAGGCCAGAAGGGGGGCACCAGATCTCATTACAGATGGTTGTGAACCACCATGTGGATGCTGGGATTTTAACTCAGGACCTCTAGAAGAGCAGTCAGTGCTCTTAACCACTGAGCCATTTCTCCAGCCCCCCACTTTAATTATTTTATAGGCCATTCTGTGGCTAAGTACGCTACCCTTGCTCATCTCTAGAATCTACTTTTCACCTTTCCCAACCAAAATTTTGTACCCATTAAACATACCACCCCAGCCCCTGGCTACTGCCATTCCACTTTCTATGTCCATGAATCTGACTCTTATAGGCTCAGGGCACAGTGGTCTGGGTGGCACTAGCACCAGCTCTGGAGACAGACGCAGAGTAGATGATATCAAAAGCTGTTCTGATCTGTTCCTCATCTGGTGGTCCTGGGCCAGGCTGTCTCATAGTCCTTGTTTTTCCCATCTCTAAGTAGTTCCTGATTCCTTATCAAATGCCCATTATGTGTCAAGAGCTATGCTAGATACTGGGTCCTCTGCAAAAGACCAGCTTCTGTCTGCATGTAATTCACAGTACAGAAGACAGAAAGATAGACATTGTTTACATATCATATCATAAATTCACAACCTAGGGGAACTGGGACATTTCCCCAAAGTGGGTGACAAGAAGTGAAGCATGGAAAGAAGCGTGCACGTGCTGGGCAACCTGAGAGGAGTGGTACATGTGGGGCCTGAGGTATTCAAGTCCCAGAGCTTGTGAATTGTAAGGACTTACCTGTGGCTAGAACTGAGGGGCAACATTAGGAAACAAGAGGGTGGGGCTGAAGGAGGATGTGCGGTCCATGACCAAGATTTCCTAAACTATGCGAAGGAGGGTAGCTGGAAAAGCAAGGAGGGACCCCAGGGAGGCGCTAAGGGAAAGAAGATGGAATGAGCTGTCTGTCCATCCCCCATCCCCAGCTGCAGCCCTGATTCTGCCTTGGCTTTAGGACCTGGTTTGCTGTGGTTCGTCATAGTGCCCAGGCTTTCTTACAGTGTGTCTTAGTGCCGATGCATGGGTGGATCTCAGCTTTCAATAATTCAGACAAATTACATTTAATGTGTCTGTTAGTCTGGAAAATAAATGGATTCATGGGTGAATTTTGGTCCTCGTTGCTAATGCCTTTGTGTGGAAACAATGACAGGGTCATTATTCTTCTCAAAATGCAACATTGTGTAATTTGCTGTCTCTGGAAATTCAACCTTTTTTTTTTTTTTTTTTTTTGCTGACACACATTAGTTGACAAGGAGAGGGAAACAGTGCAGCCCAAGTCAAGCAATGATTCTGTCGGAACCACAGGAAGGGGGATGGGGTGAAAGAGAGAAGGAGAGAAACTGAGCAGACAGCTGCCAGACTCATTGTTCTTAGTGTTTAGCCTCAGGAGAACTCCTCAGCATGCACAGAGCCCTTCATTTTCCACTGGTGAGCAGAGGGGCATGGTGTGAGCAGGGCATAGATCAAGGTTAACAGATAATGTAGTTACCTTCTCATTATCTTGGGGGACATTGGGGTGTCTTAGACTATGTTACAGGGAGTTATAGCTCAGATGGGCTTGGGACCTGCTTGTCATTTTCTCTTTCTCTTTTTTTTTTTTTTTTTTTTTGGAGCTGAGAATCGAACCCAGGGCCTTGTGCTTGCTAGGCAAGTACTCTACCACTGAGCTAAACCCCCAACCCCCTGCTTGTCATTTAAGATACTGCCCAACAAGCAGGGCAGTGGTGGGGTACACCTTTAATCCCAGTACTTGGGAGGCAGAGGCAGGTGGATCTCTGTGAATTTGAGGCCAGCCTGGTCTACAGAGCACATTCCAGGACAGCCAGAGGTGCTACATAGAGAAACCCTGCCCCCAAAAAACAACAAAAGCAAACAAACAAAAACAAAAAAGATGCTGCCCCATTCATAATAAACTCTGCCCTCATTTACCCCAGAAGATGTAGTCACTCTAGGAAGAGAGGTGTGTGTGGGGGGGTTGGATCTAGGGTGGTGGCAGAAGCCAAGGTCCCTCCTTCACCTCTGCATCAGTAAGAGTTTCCATTAGTGCCACTCTTTGTCTGCTTGTGCAGAAATAGTTTATCAGCCTCTGCTGACTTAACCAGCAGATTCAACTTAGCACCGAAGGGCCTCCTTCCTCAAGCAAACATGGAGAGTGTGGTAGTTAATCTTGGTTGTGAACTTGGTAGGAATTAGAATCACCATAGAAACACACCTCTGGGTGTGTCTTTAAGGATGTTTCCAGAAAGGTTTAACTGAGTAGCAAAGACTCACCTTGAATGTGGGTGGCACTATGGCATGGTCTGGGGTCCAGACTGAGTGAAAAGGAGAAAGCCAGCTGAGCACCAGCATGCATCTCTCTGCTTCCTGACTGAACGCAATGTGGCCAGTGGCTTCATGCTCCTGTCTCTATGCCTTCCCTCCCGTGGTGGACCACAGCCCCAGGGTATGAGCCCAAATAAGCCCTGCTTTCCTTACTCTGCTTTTGTTCAGGGACTTTGCCACAGCAGTGAGAAACAGTTAATACAAGGGTCTCGATAGGCAGAGTGAAGATTCTTGTGATGGAGGGAAGAAGTGAGAGAAGGAAATGCAGGCAACAGGACAGAAGGGAAGTAATATTTGAAGGCACGTGTGTAGCATTCCACAGAAAACCAAGGCCTCTGTGGAATGATTTGAGCTTCTCCTCCAGGGACAGGGCAGTGGACAGGATCTGAATGAATGTGGGACCCGTCTTATCACTTATCGGCTAGTGCTGTTCCATTACAGGTTTGGCCTTTCCCAGGACCATTGACCCAGAAATCCTTCCCTTCTGCCTAGTTTGGAGGGAGCTTGATCAGGCCATTTACAGCCTGCAGGGCCCGGTGAAGACTGTTGGCTTCATTTTGCCACTGCTCAGATAACTAGCTCTAATTTTAGCTCTAGATCTAGTTCAGAACTGGTTCATTTAATAACTAGGTGAAACTTGGCTTCTGGTAAGAGTTCTAGGCCCTGTTCTCTCGCTGATTCCCACTCTCCTCTCTTCTTTACCCTCCCCCCTCCCCTGTTTACAACCACAGTCTTAAATGGTAACACAAACACATTTCTGGGTTATTTTCAGGGACATTAGAGATTAAAAAAACAAGGTAACACCCATGAAAGGGCATTTCAGAGGTGAGATGTCAACCCTGCGCAGTCTCCTTTTTTAGAATGAACTGTTCCAGATGAGGTGTGCTGATCAGTTTATGAGTAAGGACAGAGTAGAACAGTTGCTTTCTAGATTAACAGCCAAGAAAATCAATCTAGAAACAATTTGAGAAGGAATGCAGCTCTAGAGCTTTAGAGATATGAAGTGGTTCTTGAAGTCATTCAGTAAACAGCAAGACTAGACATCAGATACCCAAGACTCACCCTACCTCCAAACACACACACACACACACACACACACACACACACACACACACACACACACAGCAAATTTAGTGGGGGATATAAGCTAGTTACTCTAACTGCAGCCTTCAAAAATCTCACTGAACAATTCACTTAATTGTTATGGGCCGAACCACCTGAACACCTCTTGGAGGAGGGGGAGAGAAGGCACATTGTCAACAATGCAGACACAGGGAGTCAGATGAGGAGCAAAAGGCAGACTCATTTATTTCAGATATGGGGAGAGCCTAAATACTCCTTTCTGGCACCCCATAGCTGTCGGCCATTCCCTTGGCTGTGTTGGCTTTTTCTCATTGGCCTCATCAATCTGAAGTTTGTAGGTCACCAGTCACCAAGTGAGCAGCAGACTCCAGGTTGACTCAAGGGAAGTTGTTATTGCACATGTTTATGCACACCACCAAAGCTGTGGCAGCCGCACCAGCTGGGCTGGCTCCTTTTCTCCCCACCCATAAGATTTTTCTTATGTTTAAATGATCTGCATTGGAGAAATAGGGCTTAGAATTTGGAAACTTTTAACCACAGTGCCTGTATCAGTTATTTATCTTCCCCTTTCCTAGGAGAATGTTAGATTTCACCCTTTATTCTCATCTTGTAAAGGTGAAGGACTCTTTTAGATTTTGCTTTAGGAAGCTCTAACCAGGAATCATATCCCCCTCTTGTTCTGTACCCTTATGTCCTCATGTCACCTACCCCATCATGATGTAATTATTCCTAAGGAATCTTTCCATGATACCATGAGCTGTGCTGTGCCTCAGTGTGCTGGGTGCAGCTCAGTGCTGGACTCATCAATAGGCTTTTAACAAATGCTTTATGAACTAAACTGAATAGATGCAGACCTTAGTGTGCTGTGAATATGTGTTGCTCTGACTGGTTGATAAATAAAATGCTGATTGGCCAGTAGCCAGGCAGGAAGTATAGGCAGGACAAGCAGAGAGAAGAATTCTGGGAAGATGAAGGCTGAGTCAGGTGTCACCAGCCAGACACAGAGGAGGCAAGATGACAAAGCAGAACTGAGAAATGGTACCAGGCCACATGGCTAAAGATAGATAAGAACTAGGGGTTAATTTAAGTGTAAGAGCTTGTCAGTAATAAGCCCAAGCTAATGGCTGAGCAGTTATAATTAATATAAGCCTCTGTGTGTTTATTGGGGTCTGAGTGGCTGCAGACCGGGTGGGACACAGGAAAACTTCCAACTACATATGAGTTTTAGTTGTGAATTAAAACTGGCAGCCTAGGAAAAAGCTTTTTTAATTTTAGGTGGAATTTGGTTCTTATTTGTTTTCTTTACATTTTGTTTCTTAATAGTACTTCCTTCCTTTTTCCCCTTCATGCATAGAGTAATGATCTGCTATTAATTACTTTGTGTCCTACGGTAAAATGAAAGTAAGCTGTCAGAATGCTAGGGCCTAATTACAACTTGTACATTTATTTTGTCTTTTAGTTACTCATCATTTCATACTCAGAAAATATTAACATCCTTCCAATTAGTTTAAAGAGAAAATTGTGTATCTATCTTAAAATCAGTCATTTCCTTAAGAAAAGAAACTAGCTAGAAACTCTCTCTCTCTCAAGAGGACTGCAATTATAGAATTAAAGTATTATTTATTATTTATGGATTTTTTTTTTCAAGACAGAGTTTCTCTGTGTAGTCCTGGCTGTCCTGGAATTCACTCAGAGATCCACATGCCTCTGCCTCCCAAGTTCTGGGATAAAAGGCATGTGCCACCACAACCTGGCTTGAATTAAAAATTTTTTACAGACAGTGTGATCACAATAAACTATATCTACTAAGAAAAGTCTCTTGGAACTGTATGAGGCAAATCTAACTAGAATTCTTGAAGCAAATGGTTTCTGAAGTTTGCAGGCTGTAGTTACATATTTTCTGTTTATTGTTAGTGTATATACTGTGTGTATGTATGTGAGAGTGTGTGGAGGTCAGGGAACAGCTTGCTTGGAGTTGGCTCTTCCTTCATTTGGTGGTGTGTGTCTTGTTTAGCTGTGCTGAGCATTCCAGGTCCTCTGGCCCATCAGCTTTGTGGTGACCCTCCTGTCTCTGCCTGTCATCTTGCTGTGGGACTTCTGTGATTACTGGTTCTATGGTGTTCTGGAATTACAGATGTGCACCATTGCTCCAGGCTTCTTTTCCCATGGATTCTGGGAATGGAGCCTATGCTGTCAGGCCCAGCCACTTCTTCATTGTTCCATAGAAGAAACTCAGAATTGGTTGGAAACAAGGAATCCGTTAGTTAAGTTGACCCTGCTCTTGAGTTTGGAAGGACACAATAGTGAATTCCTTTTCCTGAGGCTTTTGCTAATAAATGAGGAATTAAATGTTTTCACCTGAAGCTGCGATTCATTTTGTAAATTTTCCTGAACTGAGAGGAACAGTGAGTGCTTGTCATGGAGTGAGTACACCGCCACACAGTACTTTTGGTCATCCTGGAGTTCTTTCTTTCCTGTTGTGTCTTTGAAATCTGTGGTACATGTGTCACCAACAGCACACACAAAGCCATATCTTGGCAGTGACATTCCATGAAGTCCATTTGCAGGATCGGATTCCTACACCTGTTTTTAGCTCTGAATGCAAGCCACTTGTCACATTGCACTTTCAAATATGAAGCCATAGTCGTGTTGAACACTGCCCGCATAACCCAGTGAAACTGCTCTATTTCATTTAATCCAGCAACACTCATTGAGCCATCCACCTAAGCCTACTGTGCATGCAGCTTCCTGCTGTACTCTTTCGACTCTTCTGGGTCTGGGACTACCCTCCCCATGTGCTGCTATATTTATCTGCCTCCTTGGCCATAAAAGGCTGGCTGTGAGGCCCTGACATTCTGCTGCTTGACCACATGTATTATTTTTGAACTGGCCCCCAGATCCTGCCTCTAGCCCTGCCTCTTTTTCTGGGATTCAGCCACCTAGGGTCTCCATTCTCTCTTCCTGCTCCTCGGCCACTGCAGCAGTGGAACATCCCCCTGCAATCCCTGCCCCAAACACTGGTAAGTGTGACACAGAGTCCATAGCTTATGTCTCTCTTCTCAGCTCAGCAGGGAAATAACAGAAGGCCGCTCCTGGAAGGGAGATCAGGGCAGCAGGGTGCCTGCTGAGGCCGGGGGTGGGGAGGGCTATTTTGCCCTATCACTGTATTCTTTTGAAATGAAGCTGCTAATCCCGGAACTATAAGATCATCTTGTCTCAGATTCAACTCAAGGACTCTCTCCAGGTTCAGTAGTTTGGTTGAAATCTGGACTGAATGAGGAACAGGAGGCAGAGATGTGTCTTCCCTCCTCTGCATGCCTACAGATCTGTCTGTCTCCCTGAGTGCAAATTAGGCCAAAAGGATACAAGTTCTCTTTAAAGCCGCTAGTTCACGGTCCTCCAAGGTCCTCCGGTGACTCTGCTCAAAAGAGCAGCGTGGATGAACTCTCAAGTACAAGGTGTTATTTCTGACTTGAAAGTGCTTGGGTACTAGAAAGGTGGCAGATCTGGCACTGTGACCCTGAAACTATTACCTTCTGTAAGTAATTTTCATCAGCTTTTGGCCTCTGCTGCCAGTATTAAGAGTATATTGCAGCAAGATTACAATTACGGAGTTAGTATTTATTCCTAAGCTCCCAAATTATTTTTAGGAAGAAAATTTAGGTTTCAAAGGCACAGAAGACCACAAAACTATTTTCTAACAAATTCTGGCTGTTGTATGTTGGGCTAAACCTGGCTCACTTAAGAAAAGGAGGTGGTTACACTTTTGTTCCAAAGGTCAGTCAGCCCTGGTGACTTAAAGCCAAGCCCTGTTTACTGGTAATACATGACCCCTATGTACTAAGTAGTAAATGGTAAAAAAGTAAATATACTTGGGGCAGATAATGAAGAGTGGAAAATAGAACTTTGGCAAAGCATTTAAGTAATCTGTCTTGTGAAAATGTTAACATTTTGAATCATCTGGGTAGTGGTGTTAATTTATAATGTAACACAGTGAAAGATCTTTATTATTTGTAAGTCATTCTGATGGCATTGTTACAGAGACTTCTCTAACACTTCATGACCCTAATATCATTCTAGATTAATGTATTCTAACCTTTATATTATAAACATTATCTAATAATTATTCATCAAGTACAATCCTGTATATTTAGTAACAGAAAAAGTAATCTATTTAAGGGTTAAAACAGAATTGCTTGCTAGTAGCCAAGTTTTTTTTTTTCTTCTTAGGAAATGCCATGTAGACTGATATTTTCCATGGGACCTAAGATGTGTATTTCTGGATTTTCTTTCTTTCTTGACTTTTTAAGTAGCTTAAATAAAATTTAGTTTTAAATTTGACAAAAATTAAAAGGACTTACTTAGTCCTTTTAGATCCTCACTTAGGATTTTTTAAACAAAACAAGGTTTGAAAAAACTACTTGAAAACAATTTTCTTAGATATTTTTAAAATAATATTTTAGAATATTATGCATAAGGGTATTTTTTTAAACATAGGGGAAGTGTCTATAAAATTATGACTTACCCTAGTTTGCCACATGGCTGATAGTCTTCCTTTTGAGGAACACACTATTTACAAGAGTGAATGTGTAGGCTCTGTGAGTAAAGGTACTTCCTGCCAACCTGATGACCTGAGTTCCATCCCTGGAACCCACATGATGGAAGGAAAGAACAAGTTGTCCTCTGCCCTCCGTGTGCATGATGTGACATATGTGCACCCCACACAAAATTAACTGATAGACAGATGTAAAAAAAAAAAAAAGTAAATACATTGTGAAGCCTCCCCTCCTAAAGCTACACTACCAGCCCAAGTTCACACTGTCAGCTACCACACTGAGGCCTAAGTCTTCTTTATATAGTAAGAATCAAAATCTACATATGTTTATATGGAGTAAATACGTTTTCTGGTTTGAAAAAGTTGCCTTTTTGAAGTGTTTGCAAGATTTGAGAGAACTTATATTCATAAGAATTACCAGACCCTGGTTTAGTTCTGGGGCTTTTCTATCTGAAGTCATTCTCATGTGTCTTCCTTCACCTTGGGAAGGGTGTCATTGGGCAGTCTTAGCTGATCTGAAATGTGCAAAGACCAGACTGTCCTTGAACTCACAGAGATCCACCTGTCTCTGCCTCCTGAGGGCTAGGATTAATGGTGTGTGCCATCACCCCAGCAATCTTTTGGTTTTCAGTTTCTCCTACATGAGATTTAGACCCTGTCCTTTAAAGTCACACATCTGGCTTCCCGCTTAACCCATCAGCTGGAGGGGTAGCAGGTGCCTCAAACGTAGAGCATCTCTGACCAGTCTCTTGATTTTTCCATTCCAAGGTGATACTTTCTTCTCTTCCCTATTTCAGGAAATGGTAACTTCAGTCTTTTAGTTAATCAGGCAACAAGCCTTGGGGACATTTCCTTTTCCTTCATGTTGTCATTTGGATCATCCAGTGAATGCCATTGGTTGTACCTTCAAACCATAGGCAGAGTCTGAGCACTTCTTACTCTCCTCCTGTGGCCACTGTCATCATCAGCCTGGACTCTGGAAGGGACCATTACATTTCTCTCCTAGAGCCATGAGAACAGAGTAAAGGACTAGATGGTCTAAGCCACAGAAATGTATTTCCTTACAGTTCTGGAGCCTAGAAATACAAGGTCAAGTGTTGTTAGATTTGACTAAAGAAGGCTACTCATTTAGAAGACCCAGGTTCAATACTCAACACCTACTCAGCAGCTCACTGCCATTTGTAGCTTCAGCCCAGAGGATCTGACACCATCTTCTGTCCATCACATGTGCCAAACACACATATGGTGTACAAACATAACATACATTTGATGATACAAACATCAAGACCATAAAATAAAAATAAGGTAAAACAAGGATAAGGCTTCTGATGGCTTGTAGATGGACTACTTCTCTGGTACCTCCACATGATGGTTGCTCTGTCATGTGTTCAGGCACTGTCCTCCATGTGATGGTCACTCTGCTGGGAGTTCAGACACTGTCCTAATTTTCTTTTATTCTGGGGATACCAATCCTGTCGGGCTAACACCTGAATGAGCTATTTCAGTTTAATTTTTCCTTTAAGGACCCAGTTTTCAAATGTAGTCTCAATCTAAAGGATTGGGGGCACTTTAGCATATCAATCTGGGGAAAGGGATATAATTCAGCCCAGTATAGCCCTCTAATCGATCTCTTAGCTTTCCTTCAACAACCTGTTCTTCAGACATGAGCAAGGACTTGTCAGTTCAGAGACTTTTAGTGTTGTCTCAGCTCTCTGAGTAAAGGCCAAGCCCTTAGTGTCCCCTCTAGGACCCTATACTATCTGCCCTTTCTCTCTTACCCGATCTTTACTTCTCTCTCATCATTTGTACCTTCCATGCGCCCTCTTCAAGTCCTGCAGCCCCACTGTCCTCTGCTCTGCATGGAGAGTGATACATTTGCTCCTTCCTGGTGTATTGGCATGAGTGTTCCATCCTGAGCATTCACTCCAGACAACCTCTGGCTCTGGTGTCTCTCTCCTGTGAAGCAGTCTCTGCTGAGGGGGCTTCAGGTTGTGCATTTCTTTACTTTACTCCATGGCCCTTAGTCCATTCTAATACACTCCCAACTATTAAGTCTCTCTGTGTCAATCTACAGAATTCTCATCCTGTATTGGACAGTTGGAGAAGGCTTTTTGTTTTGTTTTGTTTTGTTTTTCACCCCTGTTGTGCAGGACTAGCTCAGTCTCATAGTAGGTGCTCGTTATTTCTTAAATGAATACCACATTACTTCCCACCATTCCATATTCTCCTAAGTGAATGAGCATGCATCAGAATAGAATGCCGGAAAAGTAGAAATAGGCATCATGATGGAGTGTTTGAGAGAAAAGCACACTAGTCAGAGAGGAAACTCTGTTCAGCTGTCCTAGACAAGAAAGAAAGGAATGCATAATGGCAGGGGTGGGGTGCACATGTGGGCCACTGAGGAGGGGGTTTGTGAGTACCCAGTTAAGCTGAACTTACAGCCTTTCCCATTCATCCTTCAGAACGATTGCAGTCTGCATTTTTCTGCATTGGTTGAAATGAATTGTTCTCTGGGATTGTTCAATCAAGAATCGTTTTCTTGCAGGTTGCCTCCTCCCCTCAAGGGCACATGATGGCTTTGCCTTTTTATCAGAGGTCCCACCAGCACTATGATCTCAGTTACCGTAACAAGGACCTTCGCACCACCATGAGCCACTACCAGCAGGAGAAGAAGCGCTCTGCCATCTACACCCATGGCTCCACCGCCTACAGCAGCCGGTCCTCCGCAGCACACCGCCAGGAGTCAGAGGCCTTTAGTCAAGCGTCAACCGCCTCTTACCAGCAGCAGGCCACACAGGCCTACAGTCTTAGAGCGTCCCAGTACTCTCAAGGGTCTGAAGTCAGCAGGAAGACAGCCTCGGCATATGATTATGGCTATTCCCATGGGTATGTCAGGAGAAGCCTTCCAACCTTGGGCACATTCTCTAAATAATCACATTTCCTGTCTTAAATATGGCAACCCTGTTATACTAGGTGTGGAAGGAGACCTGAGCACCATGTCTTATCTTTCCCCTTTTATTGTCTGGTTGAAACTCACGGTTTTAGAGTCTGACTGGAGAGTCTTGCTTTAGTCATCCACTTTGGTGATATTTCTAGAAGCAGGGGAGTTTTGGTTACTCTGGCAGCAACAGAGCCAGAAAACATTTTGACACCCAGCAGGTTTCCTGGCTCCCATAATGTTTCTGCTTAGATTAAAAGCCAATACAGACTTTAAAATTCACAGGTGCCAGGGAACTAATCTACAGCTGAGATGCACTGGAATTTTTCTGAAAACCAATACTAAAAATTCTGAGTTATTATTCAAGCAACAACTATTTTCCTTCTCTCTCTCTCTCTCTCTCTCTCTCTCTCTCTCTCTCTCTCTTTCTCTCTCTCTCTCTTCCATTTCCTTTTCCTTTTCTTTTTCTTTTTCTTTTTTTTTTGAGTCAGGGTTTCCCTTGTGTAGTTTTGGTGCCTGTCCTGGATCTCGCTCTGTAGACCAGGCTGGCCTCAAACTCACAGAGATCTGCCTGCCTCTGCCTCCCGAGTGCTGGGATTAAAGACATGCACCATGGCTGCCTGGCTTTTTTTTTTTTTTTCCAAATATTTTCTTTATCTGGAATATTTTATATAGAAGCATGACCTTTTCTCAGCGAGCCTAAGAGTAGTAGGAACAAGCAGGCCTTGGGCCAATGAGATCATTGACCAAACATAAGGAGAGACTCTGCTCCCAAACAAAAAAGTTACGTTAGGATGCTGGGAAGAGTAAATTGCAAATAAAGGTCTGCTCTGCAAAGCAAGCCCAGAACCTCATTTCCTTGGAAACAATAAAGTTGACATGAATGTCAACTGTTTGTCTAGAAAGTTCCAATTTGGCTCTCTTTGCCTGGGGTGGGAGTTAAGGCTGCTTTCCTAACTGAGGCCTTCCAGGGGAGAGTGGGAAGTTTCCTTCTTTTAAAGTTATTAATTTATTTCAGTGTATGTGTGAGTGACTGTGTGAGTTTATGTATACCAATTGCATGCCCAGAAGAGGGGGTCAGAGCCCCTGGAGCTGGAGTTTTAGATGGTGGTTGTGAGCCACACAGTGTGGAGTTGGGAACAGAACCTGATCCTCTGGAGAGGAGTGGTGCTCTTAACTGTTAAGCTAACTCTCCAGCACCAAGAGAGTCCATTCTCATCAGTGCCAATGTTTGTATTAGTCAGCACTCCCTAGAGGAACAGAACTGATAGAAAGAATATGTATATTCATTGTGTAGTCAATGTATATATTCATTCTATCACACACACACACACACACACACACACAGAGAGAGAGAGAGAGAGATATAGGATTTATTAGAATGGCTTACAGGCTGTGGTCTAGCTAGTCCAAAAATGGTTGTCTACCAATGGAAGGTCCAAGAATCCAATAGTTTAGTCCATGAGGTTAGATGTCTCATCTGGTCTTGAGTATATGCCCAAATCCTGAAGAAGTGGCCTTTAATGCAAGTGTAAGACTAGACTTTGCCAGTGAGAGTGAGAGCAAACCAGCAAAGACAACAAGCTTCATTCTTCCATGTTTTTTTATACAGGCTGCCAGCAGAAAGTGTGGCCCAGATTAAAGGAGTGTCTTCCCATCTCCAAAGGTCTGGATTAAAAGTGAATCTTACCACTGCAAATGCTTTAATTAAGAAAAAAATCCTTCACAGGTGTACCCAACCATTTGAATTCTAGTTAATTCCAGATGTGGTCAGGTTGACAACCAAGAACAGCCATCACAGTCCACCCCTTTGTCAACTTGACACACAATTATATCTCCTTATCTCATGTTTAATTTCCAAATGAAAACAATAACTAGGTCATAATTATGCTTAATATGATACAACTATCCCACATACAATAGCAAATGCATTATATATTTAAACATGTCATAATTATGCCTAACATGATGTAACTATCCCTTGAAGAACTGCAAATGCATTATAAATTTTCAAAAAAATTTTAGAATCGGTGACAATGTTCCTTGAAAGATATTCCTTTAGTATCTCAAACCTAAATATGATAACCACTAATTTTCTTAGTTGATATTGTACTTATGCATTTATTGTTACATGATAAAGAAATTGAGGAAAGAAAGCACAAATATTTGTACAAACACTTTCTTAACAAAATATGACAGAAACACTTATACCAGTTGTAATCTTTGGTTCTGAAACTGGTCACATGGTCTTAGCTGGTATTTCAGCTACCTTCCTCTACTACCCAATCTGTGTTTCCTCCACCCTCAGCAATAACCTCAGCAGGTCTCAGTGTTCTGAACAGCAAACTCACTGATCATTTTGGATATCAAAGAAGAAGTGTTACAGTGAGTCTGCATCACTCAAAGAAGGAGGTTGCCATGACATTGTACAATGGAAGCTTCCCTGGGAGAAAGCCTATAATCCTGCAGTTGGCTTAGCTGTGTTGGCTTGTCTAGCCCACTGTGTTGGGTAGATGTTTGTTTCTTCAGTCTCAAACAATTTTTATCTAACCACTCTTAAGAATAAAACATTTTATGAGGACTAAAAAAACACATGCAAGATATACACACAATTTATAACTAAGTCTATTTATAGTCTACAGAAAAAAATTGCTGATCTTTAAAATGTAGACATTTCTGGGCTGTGTGGCTTGTAACCACCTGCTGCCTCTAACATGCTTCTCCAAGGCATCAGGCTTAGGTGACTTTTTTAAAAAATAATAAATGGAATATTTAAGTTGTCCAAAATTTAAGTATAAAATATTTGTCAAGGCAACTGGAAAAAGTATCTCTTTCAGGGCATACAAAAGGTGACTGGGGAATAACGCAGTGGCTTGTGTGAATGGATGTGGAGAGGGCAGAAATTCCTAAATCCCTGATCTACAGCTGTCATGTTGTCAGTGACAATGAACTCGAGGGAGCTTCTGGCCAGATCCATAATAGAGCCAGAGTCTGCTGGGGTTTACCTGGAATGTACGGTGGCGACACTCTGAAATTCCACCTGGAATGGCACAGGATCACTTTGCAGTCAATCTCACTTTCATAGGTCATGTTCTGCCACGGGATAGCCATAAGGATCTCATGTTGGCTGTAAAAATGGAAATATTGTCGCTGAGGAGAATCTATTTCTTTTAGCACTTACTTCAAATGAATCTCCTTCCAAAGGAAAGTTGGGAAGAATTAACACCACGTGTGTGTGTGTGTGTGTGTGTGTGACAGCATCAGTCTGTCCTCTTGAAGAATGTTCCGTAGTTGTGTTCAAGAACCTCACTTAGGAAAGCAGCTGTCTTGCAGGAGGATTAGATGCTAAATATCCATCCTTCTGGAATGTCTGCCTTGGGTCTACAGAATATGGTATTTTTATGATCATGAAGTTGTTAGATAATTTCTTGAGCATTTATTTTATTTTTCCCAACATGGAAAAAATGATAGAATGTTCTACATTTGTATTTTCAAATGATTTTATTTTTTTAGCTCCACTGCAAACTTTTATGCTTGAACCACTTTAATTTTACATGGTTTATTTGGACTCTGTGCAGTATCCTTCTTTATTTATAATTTGACATCTCATCTCAAACATTAGTACTTAGACTGGCTCTTTGGGAGCATGGGGGATCTTGCCATGTAGGCTTAGACAAACTTTATATAGGAAACAAACCATAATCATTTTTCCATGTTCCACACCACACCTTGTTCCTACTGTGTATGGAGTAGGTTGCTATTTAGTAATGGTTTGCTATGTTCGAACAAGATGGAGTTCAGGGTTCTTGGTGGGAACAGGATGAGCTAGAAATAGTGCATGTGGGAGAGAAAATTCCAGTGCTGTCTTTTCCTCGTATTATGAATGTAAAAGAGAGGGAGCCTGACATAACCTTGGTGGCGTTTCAGTCTTTTGCTTTTAGAACTAGGAGTAACAGGTGCAGGCTTAAAATCTTTATGACTTCTTCAGGTCATTTTAAAGTTTATTCAAAATGAAAGGATTTTTCCTGCTCAATGAGATTTGTCTTTGGATGGTGAACAGTATTGTTGATAAAGGCCCCTGCTTTGGAACTGTATCCCTCTGCAGTGTGTGTAAGCATTAGGCTAGGTCTATTTTTACCCTCTACTTTGTAGTTAGATGTCCAATGTTAGGGTGGAAAGTTCGGAGATTTATATGTGGTAAGGGCTTGGCTGACCTCAGTGAGTCTTGCTTGGAGTCAGTGTGGCTGTAGCACAGATTAGTTACTGACTATGTTATAAAACACATTAAATACCTTTAGTTCATGGTTACACTGAGAAAAAAAGATGCTAAAAGCAGCACAAACCCTGTCAGAATGTCAAGGTTGATGTTTTACATAACAGTGGTATCAACAACAAATACAAGGCTCTGTTATCAAAAGGGGGATGCAAGGGCTCTGTGTGTGCATTTTCATGCATTGTGCGTGCATGCATGATGGAGGCCAGAGGTCGGTGTCTGGTGCTATCACTCTCCACATTTTTTAGACAAGCACTCTCACTGACCCAAGATCTTGAGAATTCAGCTGGATTAGCTGGACAGCAAACTCTGATCCTCTCTATCCATTCGTTATCACATTCAGCTTTTTCCATGAGTGTTGGGATCCAACTCATCTGCCCAGGCTTTTACAGCAAACACTTTACATGCTGAGCCACATCCCAAGCCCATATTCTGTAACGTGGGCTTTTCTGCTTTTGTTCCATTTTCCTTCAATCTTCAGCTGTACAGGAAGTTGTATGACGTCTTTGTTTTGGTACTTAAATACCAGAAGAAGGCTGGCAATAGGGCTCAGTGGGTGAAGGTGCTTTTGTCAAGCCTGTTGTTGACCTGAGTACGATCCCTGTGCCTAGGGTGAAATATCATGTCTGTGGGCACCTTCCTGCTGACCAGACAGTGGGGGAAGCCCATGGGAACTGTTTCAGCAGGCTTGACCTGTCCCCAGCACTCTCTGGGAATGAGGAAGTAAATTTGATACCACATCTAGTCAACTACAGGACCATCTACATTGTGAGTAGGGATGTGTCAATGTGACTTGTACCAGGACGGAACAATTCAGTGCAAAAGTGACAGCTTTTTGACAGAACAAGGCATCTCTTGATTCTCTGGTTAAGCGTCTGCCTAGAAAATAAGGAGCAAGCTCTCCCATTCTTGCTGAGTGTGGTGGTGCACACCTTTAGTCCCAGCACTTGGGAGGCAGAGGCAGGTGGATCTGTCTGAGTTCCAGACCAACCTGGTCTACGGAGTGAGTTCCAGGACAGCCAGGACTACACAGAGAAGCCCTATCTTGAAACACACACACACACACACACACACACACACACACACACACACACACACACCACCACCACCACCACCACCACCACCACCAACAACAACAACAACAAAAGAACTGTTAAAGGACCAGTGAGATGCTTGGTGGGTAAAGCTACTTACTGCTGAACAGCTGGTCCATGAACCTGAGTTTAATCTTTGGAACTCAAGTAAAAGTAGAAGAGAAGTATGATGATACAAGTATGGTATATTAGTGTCATAGCTAAGTATGACATTAGCCATAGATTCCTCATGTAGATAGAGCCAACGATTTTCATTAGGTTGAAGAAGTTCCTTTCTTATTCCATTTTGTTGAGAAATTTTAAAAAATATTTACTTTTTTTTTGTTATGTGTGCTTAAGTAAATGTATGTGTACCACATGAATGCATGCAGGAGCCTGTGGAGGAGAAACCACCCCCCGGGAAGGGAGTTACAGACAGTTGTGAGCTGCCACATGGGTGCTGGGAACTGAACCCTGGTCCTCTGCAAAGACAAGTGTTCTTAACTACTGAACCATCTCTCCAGCCTCTGTTGAGAGATTTTTTTAAAAACATGAACACTAAATTTTGTCCAAACTTTTTTTTTACATCTATCTTTTTTTTTACATCTATCTTTTTTTTACATCTATTTTAGATGCTAATGTGAGTTTTGTTTTTATTCTGTTGAAGTAAATCAATCTTGAATGACTCTTGGTTTTAGATCCTATTATACATAGTTTTTAAGGACTGGAGGTTGAAGCAAACATCCCTTTGGTTGTTTTTTTGTTTTTTGTTTTTTGTTTTGTTTTGTTTTGTTTTTTTGAGACAGGCTATCACTATGTAGTCCTGGCTGCCCTGGAGCTCACTAGACCAGGCTTTGAATTCATAGAGATCCTCTTGCCTCTGCCTCTTGGGATCTGGGATTATAAGCTGTGTCACCATGTCTGGCACCTATTAGACTTGTTTTTTAAATTATTTTTCATTTATTTTTATTTGTATATATGTGTGTATGACTGCTTCTCTGTATGTGTACCAAGTGCCTGATACCCAAGGAAGCCAGAAGAGCATGTTGGATTCCCTGGAACTGGAGTTACAGATGGCCATGAGCCACCATGTTGGACTTGGAACTGAACCTGAGTTTTCAGTAAGAGTAGTACCCAGTACCCAGTATCTTAACCACTGCACTGTCTCTCCAGCCTCAGGTGGATTTTTTTCCCTGCTTTGTGAACTTCTTTGTACATCTATATTCATTTAAAAACTAGGGTTGTAGCCGTATCTCGATGTCTTGATCAGAAAATACTGACCTTACAGGATGAATTAGACAGTGCTATTTTAACATATTTTTGAAAATATGAAAGTAATCGTTATCATTTCTTCATTAAATATTTGATAGAATCTATCAGCAAAAATCACCTAGGTGTCTGTTTTTCCTTGTGAGAATATTTTAGATTATTATTTCAATTGCTTGGCTTTGGTCATTCAGAGTTTTACACTTTTTCTTGAGATAGTTTTGGTCATTTTGGTCTTTGTAGGAATTGTTCCATTACATCTTAGTTGTCTAGTGAGTTGACACAGAAGCATTCTCATTACTTTCCTATGAGTCTCCTTTTTGTGGGGCTGGTTATAATGTTTCCACTTTCATTTTTGATTTTATATTTGATTTTTAACTTATACTTTCTTTTCATGATTAAGCTACTAAATTTTTTTCAGGGTTTTCACTGATGTTATCTATTTCTTTTCTGTTTCCTATTTTTTTGTTTCTTCTTGAATCTTTATTATGTAACCCTTTCTCTTGTGCTTATTTTAATCCATTACAATATATATCTATATATCTCTATGTAGATATAGATATTACAGTGTTAAATAGGGTTGTTTCATTCTAGGCAAACCTTCTACCTCCAATGCATATCCCCTAGCCTTCTTTTATTTTGAGACAGGGTCACTAAGTTACCTAAGCAGGCCTTAAACCTGTGATTCTTCTGCTTCAGTCTTCCCACAAGAGCATTCTAACCTCCATATAATACAATAAATAACCATACGCAATTTCTAAAAAGAAACTCATTTTTCATATGAAGAACAACTTATCTGTTTAATGTATTCCTTTGTCTGACTTCGGAGCTGAGTCTTGATGATATGTTGTATTTTATCACTGCCTTTTGACTAGAGGAATGGATGGAAAACTAACCTCAATACTGGGAATCCTGCTTCTGTATTGGTGGGTGTGGGTGTGTGTGTGTGTGTCTGTGTGGTGTGTGTGGTGTGTGTGTTTGGTGTGTGGTGTGTGTGTGGTGTGTATGTGTATGTGTGTGTGTGTGTGTGTGTGGTGTGTGTGGTGTGTGTGTGTGTGTGTGTGTGTGTGTGTGTGTGTGTAAGGGGGCACAAGTACACATATGTGTGTGTGAGTTGAGGCCCAAGGTCAGTCTCCAGTGTTGCTCTCAGGTGCTCTCCACCTTCTTTTTTGAGACAGTGTCTCATTGGCCTGGAGCTTGCCAAGTGGTTAGGCTGACTGGCCAGTGAGTCTTAGGGATCCTCTGTCTCTACCTTTCCAGAACTGGAATTAGAAATACACATCATTGCAATTAGCTTTTTTGTTTGTTTGTTTGTTCGTCTTCAAGACAGGGGTTCTCTGTGTAGCTTTGCACTTTTCCTGGAACTTTCTCTGGAGACCAGGCTGGCCTTGAACACAGAGATCCGCCTGCCTCTTCCTCCCAAGTGCTGGGATTAAAGGCATGTGCCACCACCGCCCAGTTTTTTTTTTTTAATTGTGAGTTTAATGGTTTTGTTTTGTTTTGTTTTTTTAAGATTTATTTATTTATTATATATACAGCATGTTTGACTGCAGGCCAGAAGAGGGCACCAAATCTCATTACAAATGGTTGTGAGCCACCATGTGGTTGCTGGGAATTGAACTCAGGACCTCTGGAAGAGCAGTCAGTGCTCTTAACCTCTGAGCCATCTCTCCAGCCCCCCAATTAGCTTTTTTACATGGGTTCGGGGGATTAAATTCAGGTCCTCATCCTGGCATAGCAAGTACTTTATCATCTGAGCCATCCCCCAGGTGCCTGCATTGCTCATTTTTAATAGCTCTTCAGCTATTAAAACTCACAGTCAGGATATTATTCCAGGAGTAGGAATCTTGATTCCACATCAGTCAATAAGCATTTATTGGATGTCAAGTGTGGTTGCAGTGCTGGGGATCCAAAAGTAACTAAGATCACTCTTCAGTTTAGGAAAGACAACAGAGGAGCCAGCAATGCAGTGTAGCCGTGAGCACGTGAGGACGGATGACTCCGAGTTTGAGGCAAAGGTAGCAAAAATAGGCCCACATTGCACCATTTTTCTGTAATGCTTGACAGTCAGGGTGTTTTCGGAAGGTAACATGCTCATTCAACATTCCCATACCTATCCATTTCAGGAAACTAGAGCAGTTTCCACAAGTCATGAGACGATTACAAACACAATTTGAAGTCACTACATTTTAATTTGTTTAATAATTATTTTATTTTTGTCTGGCCTGCAATGATTTTTATAATGCCAAGTTGCAATTCAATAACAGAACATGAACATCAGAATCGTTCTAGGCAATGGCATGATATTACGGTCTCCACAGTGGGGAGTCCACAGTTGGAAAGGTATAGGGAGACTAATACCTCTTCTTTTTCTCTTTTAAATTGAATTTTGTCTCTAAATTTTCCATAATAATTTATCAACTGAGACTGTATAGTTGTGTATACAGAGAATTTATTAGTAAACAAGTATGTGTGAATTAATATTTTTTGATTAAGTGTACTATCACAGAAGTTGGAGACCAGTGGCGTAATAGAAATAATACTGACCTGAAAATCAAGAAGGCTTAGGTACAAATCCCAGTTCAAACACCAGCTTGCTGTACGAACGAACATGTAAGACAGGCTCTAAGCTTTCGTTTCTATGCATATGAGAAGAACCTGTTAAAGAAGTGTAATTGAGATACTGTATAGCTGTAGGATTCTATACATACTTTTCATCTTGCTTCTCCTGTTAAGTATTATTCTGTCATGGTCCAAGTGTGAGAGTATACTTTTTATTTGTTTGTTGAGACAGAGTCTCAATCTGTAGCCTTTCCATCCTAGAGCTATATGTAGACCAGGCTGACCTCAAACCTGTGGTAATCCATCTGCCTCTGCTTCCCATCTGCTAGGATTACAGGTGTGAGAGCCAGCACACTGGTGTGAAGGCCACAACTGCTAGGATTTCAGTGTGTGCCACACACCTGGTGTGAAGGCCACAACTGCTAGGATTACAGGTGTGTGTTAGCACACCTGGTATGGAGGCTACACTTTTAGCTGTTCAGTATTTTAACTAGATGCATATGTCAGCCTGTATCTGGGTTCCTAGAATATTTCCAGAGAGTGATTTCTGATTACTAAATGTAGGCCTGTTAGCAGAGCATATGACATAATAAGCCAGTATAAAAAGATGAACCTGACATAGCCACAGACAGATGCATGGCCTCATGCTTAATATGACTTACTTGATCAGTTAAAATTCAAGGACACAGGGAATTTCATAATCTAAGTTAGTACATAGGGAACAGCCAACAGGATTTTAATAGATAAAATATCTACATGGTACTATATTTGTCAGTTTACTATCTACTCTGAAACTGAGAAATTCAAGAAGGATTACTACCAAAAGTTAGATACAACTAAAATCGCAAGCAATTAATAGACTCATGTTTAGGTTTTTAAGAGTCAAAGGAATTTAAAGTCTACATATTTTACTGAACTCTTCTAAGATTTGATAGTATGAAACATTAGACGTTGGTTTCATGGATCACAACAAAATAGATTGCTATTCTATTCAAATTGATCATTACATGTTTTTTCAAAACATTGTGTTCCTAATTTAATTTTGTTTTCTAGCCTCAGTAAATATTTTGGAATCTGGACATAGTTGCACATACCTGTAATAGCAGCACTTGAGAGGAAGAAATACGAGAGCCACCATGATCCTGGGACAACCCGAGTTATATAGCAGGACCCTATCTCAGTCAATCAGTCAGTAAATAACTTGACATTACTAAACCATCAGTTCAGATGGTAATTTGACATCTACTTCACACACGCTGTAAGAAACAATAACTTAGCTAGTTGTGGTGACACATGCCTTTATTACAGTATTTGGGAGGCAGAGGCAGGAGGATCTCTGTGAGTTCAAGGTCCCTACATAGTGAGTTCCAGGACAGGCAGGGTTACATAATAAGACCTTGTCTCAGATTGAAAAACAGGAACAATAACTTGAATAAGCTTTAGAAAGTGTAAAAATGTAGCAATTTTGTATTTCCTATGTAACATCGTATACTATATAATAACAGTACTTTTTATAAAACTTTTATAAAAAGTTCAAGATAAAATATTAAATGGGAGCTAGTGCTAGTACCACAAATCTTTAGCATCTAATTTAACTATTAAAACTCAGCTGCTATCATTTACCTGTGAGAATGAGTAATCTCATTTGGGATATATCCTATGTAATAAGTTCATTATTTAAAATATTTGTCTTACAGGAAAAAAGGAGCAGACAAAAATAATGAAGTATCATAACTTCTATTGCAATCAGACATTGAAAAATGAGTTTGCAAAACTTTGATTATAGAAACAAAAATGAAAAAATAGAGTAAAAATAGAAGAGTAAAAAGAAAATTTCACTGTTCTCAAAATAAGAAAGGCAGCAATACCCTTGATCGCATGGTTTATTTGTCTAGTAATGGAGTAAAGAGGTGGAGGTAAATACCACTTGAAACTTAGACTTGTATAAGCACAGGCTGTACTCTGTGACCTGGGGTATAAGATGCAGTCCTTTTGCTGGAACAGTCAGCCAGGAACAAATTTCACTCTGGCTTCCAATTGGTACGCAATCCACAAGCTCAACTTCAAGGTTCTAACCTTTAGCTTCAATTCTGTTCCATAGAAACGAGCTAGCTGTCGTCCTGGGTAGCAGAGTGCGCCACTTCCATGTGACCACAGCAGAGGATCAATGATAGCAGCTAAGCCTGCACATGCAGCACAGTTTTTTGTTTGTTTGTTTGTTTGTTTTGTTTTGTTTTGAGCTGAGGACCTTGTGCTTGCTAGGCAAGCGCTCTACTACTGAGCTAAATCCCCAACCTGTAGCACAGTTTTAATAGACAAGATACACACTCATTCATGTGTGTGTGCACTTAATGTCTACTCAGAAACTGGGCCTCTGTGCACCCTGAAAATGCTTGTTTTGTACAGTACTACTTACTTTCTTGCATTACCCATTTTATACTGTGTAGATGTTTGGCCCATGGCTTTGCTTTTTATATAGGTAATTTCTCTTTGCTTTTCTAAATGTTAAAAAAGATTAGTGTGTGTGTGTGTGTGTGTGTGTGTGTGTGTGTGTGTGTGTGTGTGTCTGCATAAATCTATATGCACCACATTCATGCAGATGCCCTTAGAGGGCAGAGGGCATTGGATTTCCTGAACTAGAGTTACAGATGGTGGTGAGCCACCATCTGGGTGTTGGGAACCCCAGTCTTCTGCAAGAGCAGTAAGTGTTCTTAAAATGGCACAGCCATTAAGTGTCTCCAAGTGTTTTTTTAAACATTAGGCAATGATCAAGGTTTGAATAATTTTAACTGTGTAGCTTGATATTTCCCAAGAGATATAACTCACAGGCTTCACCTTTTTTAAGAATTCTCTAGACTAGGAGCTTTAATAATATTATTTTATTTATAGTAGTTCAAATCTACAGGGAAAAATTAAGTACAGAGAATTCCCACACAGTCTCCTATTGTTGACATCCTTCATCACCATAGAGACCAGGGAATTTGCAGTCTTCAATGTACACATTGGTTCCTGGGAGTCTATGCATTGAGTTCATGAAATTGTGTAAAAAATATTTTTTATTTAACTCAACAACTACATAGGTTAAGGCTATTCTTTTGTTAGTTTTTTATGGTTTCAACTGTTTTCCATACCCAATGAAGTTTTTCATTCATTCCAACACAAACTACCTCCTTGTACACATTTGCCTCAGTGTGCATAGTCAAATAGAACTGGCCCCAGTGTTCTTTATCATACTGTATCACTCAACTCCAAATGTCCATGTAATGGAAACTTGTTTGATGAGTTCAGGGTTTCCTCGATTGCTGGAAGTATGTATGGAAAGGTCTCACAGTGAGAACCTAGGGTTCTGCATCAGAGTAGCCCTGGATCCCTGTGTAGAGAATTGCCCATTTCCCATTAGAATCTAAGAGGACTTGAATACAAAATGTATCAAAACCATCTATATGTTTGCCTACAAGCCTTGGGTTTGATTCCCAAACACTTCAAAAAGAAAGAAGGAAACACATTTATATAGACTGACTAAATTTCAAACACTATCTTAACTACAAAGGCTATATGAAAATATCAACATCTTCCTCTTTTCTCTTGAAGTTTTAGAGGGAAAAAGCCATGAAACCACTATTTTTCTTGATGTCTGTCTGGAGTACATTTACATATCTGCAATCTTTCTAACTCCAATTTGTTTTAATAGGGAAAAGATAATAGTATTAGAGACCTAAGGTTGTAGGAAAATTTCCCTAAGTGATGCCCCCCTCATCCTCTATTTTGTCAAACCTTGGAATATCTTAAATGCATTCTGTGTTCTGTCTAATGTTAGGGGTCTTCTTTCAGACATACAGATTCCAGTCTGCTATTGGAAGATTATTCATCCAAGTTGAGCCCCCAAATAAAGAGAGCCAAGCGGAGCCTTCTGTCTGAAGAGGAGACAGAAAACCTGCCAGGAAACTACATGGTGCCTATTTACTCTGGACGGTGAGTGTACTTTCTCCTCCAGTGTGTAATTATTATAAATGAGGAGTCAATAGTAGCTACCATTTATTGAGGACTCACTATATATCAGTTTTAAAAGGACCTAGGACAGTTGAAAGCCACACTGAGAAAGATGGGCTCATTGGAATTAAAGTATTTCATTTTCAGACATTTTTGTCATACACAGGATGTGTGACAAAAGAGAATGATTAGGGCATAATGCTGTGTATGATCAGTTGACATGGGAAGTAGAGCTTGAGATGTGAATGATTAAATACTATTCATAGTCAATATTTGTGCAGTAACAAGGGAGATTCAAAACTATAAAGTGTAAAGTGAACAGGGTAGATGAAGATGTGGAAGGGCAAAGGGAGGAGGAGGGTAGGAAAGGGCACTGGAGGCACAGATATGATCAGGTGTATTAGATACATTCAGAATGTCAGGAAGAAAGCCTGGTGCTTTGCAAAATTAGTTGGTGCTGATAATAATTTCTAAAGTTCTGTATGTTAAAACCCAGACTATAAATGTTGGGGGACTGAAGAAACCCACTCTGCACCAGATTCTTATGTGACATTGGGACATGTTACATGTCTGGGCAGTTCTTGGCTGTGCACTACAGCAGAGTTCACATCAGCACACATCAGGTCACCGACACTTGATCTCTATTTCATTGTACATTGTTGTCTTTTCTGGAAAAAGTCATAACTTCATATTGTATTGTAAATGAAATCATATTTAAACACACTAAGTTGGCCAGTAAAACTCCTTGGGCTGTTTACTTAAGTCTTGTTAACCATATATCTAAAATAGGAGAGATAGTGTCTACCTTGTGGGGTTTTATTTGGATGGAATGAAATATCATATGTGAAAGGCACTGGAACCATAATAGGAATCGTTGCTCTTGTCATGCTTAGTGTTAAAGGGAGGTACCTTCATCTATAATAAAGAGTTAGACTCTGATTTATCAGGATATTTTAAAAGATCATTTTTTGTTTTATGTGTATGAATATTTTCCTTGCATGTATGTAAGTGTACCGCCTTCATGCATTGCTCATGGAGGTCAGAAGAGGGCAGCAGATCTCTAGGGACTGGAGCTCCAGAAGGTTGTGAGCCACTGGGAACTAAACCAGGGTCCTTTGTAAGTGCCCTGCTAAGCCACCTCTCCAGCCCCACACCAGGGTTTTCTAATGGCAGATTTCCTAAGGGCAGGGACTGGGCCTGAGCTCAGTGAAACTCAGCAAGCTTGTCATTCCCACACTGTCCCTGCCTTCCGCCCCGTTGTTTCAGCCAAGTGCACATTGGTGGAATCAGAGGCACAGAGGAAGAAAGAATCAAAGAAGCTGCTGCGTACATAGCTCAGAGGACTCTTCTGGCAAGTGAGGAAGCAATCGCAGCCTCCAAGCAGTCCACAGCCTCCAAGCAGTCCAAGGTATCCAAGCAGGCCACGTCCACCCTTCAACGAGAAGAAGCATTTGAAAAGAAGTCGAGGAACGTGGCGATTCGAGAAAAAGCAGAAGAGCTGTCGCTGAGGAAAACGGTAAGGAGAGCTAATGTCGCGCTACTTAGAAAAACAGGGATGTGCGTAAGAAGCTGTGTGTGAGCACAGCACATATGTGCATAGATCCAGACAGGGTTGCTTTAAGGACAGAACTATGTGGGTTAGAGGGAAACAAAGCTAATGGAAACAAGGAGAAAAGATGTCAAAATGCACAGGTCAAACAAAGACAAACTTTGGAATTTTAAACTTCATGGAAATCCAGATTTGAAAGATATCAAATAAGTTTCTAAAGCCACTTTAGCGAGACATCGTAGGGGTGTTGCTCAATCTTTGGATTTAAAAAACCAAACTCATTTTTAAAATCAGGAAGTAAATGGTTTTACCCGACTGTAAAAATAAGGATCAGAATGTAAAAATTAGGTCTGAGAATGCAGTAAGTTTATACTGCTTGCATAATGCATAGAGCTACATGTTCAATCCCCACCACCCCATAAAGTGGGACATGATGGCGATGCCAAAGAGATGTGGAGTCAGGAAGATTAGAAGTTTAAAGTCATCCATGGCTGTAAAGTGAGTTGGGGGCCAGCCTGGGCTACTTCAAACAAAACAAAGGGAAAGTACACTTTTGGCTTCTGCTGGTTATTTTAGCACTAGAAGTAACTTTCACTTGGTAGTATTTTGGAAACGTCTGCTTGTTCACTTGCTTGCTTTTTCAGTTAGAAGAGACCCAAGCATATCATGGAAAGCTAAATGAAGACCATCTACTACACGCTCCTGAGTTTATCATTAAACCCCGTTCTCACACAGTTTGGGAGAACGAGAATGTGAAATTACATTGCTCCGTGGCAGGCTGGCCAGAACCTCGTCTCACATGGTATGTTTTTCTTTGTGAGAGAATTGATTAGCAAGTTGAGTTTACATGTAGAGGAAACACCTTGAACTAGCAATATGCAAGAGTCAGCAAAGATACTGTAAGTTTGTACATGTTTTCAAAAGAGTGAAGGTGTTGAGACAGTTTTATGAATGGGAAGAGCACATGGTCTTACATACAGATTATACATTTCAATAGCTTTCTAATCATAAAGGAGAGAGAGATGGCTCTGTTGGTAAGTGCTGGCTGTTCTAACATGAGGATCTGGGTTGGGGTTCCTGCACCCATGTAGGAAGCTGGGTGCCAAAGAGGTGGAGACAGGAGGAACCATGGAGCTTGCTGATCACTTCGTTTAGACAAATCATGAAACTCTGGGTTCAGTGAAAGACCTTGTCTCAAAAGTATGGTGGACAATGACTGAAGAAGACACCTGATGTTGACCTAGCCTTCACACATGAGCGCGCGTGCACGTGTACACACACACACACACACACACACACACACACACACACACACACACTTGTGCACATTTGCACATGTGTGCATGCACACATGAATATGTACTAATACACAAAAAAAAATCTAAAACTCAGAGTGCTGTGCCTCTACCTCTCCTGTCTCAAAATAAAAAACAAAAGCAACAAGAGCCAAATGCCAAAGATGACTGTGAGTTACTATGGCAAATAATTTAGAATAAACAAAGATGACTGTGAATTACTATGGCAAATAATTTAGAATAAACAAAGATGAGAATTGTCACAAAACAGTTCTAATATTTCAACAAAAGTGAATTTTTAAAAAATTTAACTTACAAATTTTGAAATATAATAGTTAATAAAAAATTAATTGCTATTGCCCCCACACTTGCTTATGACTATAAAGTTGTACCATTCAACCTTTTAAAGAATGTTTTCTCTTTAAAAATCAACAAACAAACAACCATTGAGCCTTCAAAATGGTTTGGCATGTAAAGGCACTAGCCTGATGACCTACATTCAAGACCCAGGACCCAGTGATGGAAGGAGAGACCCAATTCTTACAACATGCCCATACATATATTCATTCATATATTCTCTGTCTCTTACACACACACACACACACACACACACACACACACACACACACACACACGATAGATAGATAGATAGATAGATAGATAGATAGATAGATAGATAGATGTAATTAAAAATTATAGCTGGATGTGATGTCACACACACACACTAATTCCAGTACTCAGGAGGAAGAGGCAGGATGATCTTAATGAGTTTGAGCCAGCCTGGTATATATAGTGAGCTCCAAGATTCCCAAGTCTGCAGGTTCAGACCAGCCTGAGCTACATAATGAGACTCTGTCAAAAAACAAAACCAAACTACACCAACAAAACTACAAATAAGCCACAAAAAAAGTCTAATTACTGGTCTAGAGATGAACTTCACTGATAGAGCACCTGTCTTGTGTGTGTGATCTCCCAAATTAGATCCCCCCCACACACACACACATATCACTTACCAAATGAGAAAGAAAATCCAAATATTCCTACAGAAATCCATGAAAATGAACAGATGCTTAGTTCCCTTAGGTACTATTAGATAAATAAATAAATAAATAAATAAATAAATAAAACCCTTCTCTCAGAAATCTAAATATATGGATGTTGACTAGAGTCCTTAATCAGCTAGAAAGGTTTGCTGAATATTTTCCTTGCTCTCTTTTTTGCTTTTAATTTAATTTTTTTTATTATCTGTTTTTGTTTGTTTGTTTGAGATTAGGGCCAGCCTTGAACTCACTATCCTACTGACTCAGACTTCAGACTGCAGGAGTGTACCACTTCACTCATCTCTTTTTTGGTTTTTAAACATTTTTGGCATTTGGCTCTTGTTGCTTTTGTTTTGGATTTTGAGACAGGAGGGGTAGAGGCAAAGATGACTTTCAGAAGAATGCAAAGTAGTGTCTAGGAGGAAAGTATTCATTTCTTAAGCATTTTTTTTTTTAATGCAGCAGCTGGAACATAACCTGGCCCATTTTCCTGATGGTGTTTTTAAACCAGCCATGAGGTTTCTCAGAGGCATGGAAGTTAAACTCCTTAGGTGTACTTTGTTGGCCTGGAAAAGGAATAATTAACAAACAAACAGATAAAAGCTCCCCACACAAAGCATGAGACAACTCTTAAAATTCAAGTTACATTTAAAAAATAGAAGTATTGTCTATTTTTCAGTTCTCCTCACTAACAGAGATGAATTACAATACAATGACCCCAAACCTTATGACTGTGGCTTTGAAATATTTATTTCTATTTGTCTCAGGAAGGATTGGGAGAGTGGCCTCCTTCTGCGGTAGCATCCCATTCTCTTCCCTTCCGTGCTTGGCGGAGGTGACTTCCTTTTACTTGAAGGAGGGCACCGTTTACCGAGGCTCATTCTTTACATCAGTTCTTCCAGGAGGGAAAAGCCAGAAAGCCTAGAGAAATGCCTCCCTTTCATGTTCAGTGAGAAATACAAATAAAAACAAAAGAACCAGACAGCAGCTAAGAAAACATTCTTCTATATCTGAGTGGGCTGGCAAGCTGGCTCAGTGGGGAAGGTGCCTTCCACTATTCTGAGACCAAGAGTTGCCCCTGGGTGAGTAGAAATGTTGGGAATCAGCGTGCACATAGTCACAGCTGGCTATGGTGACAACAGGGTCAGATCCAGGCTTGTCCAGCAGGAAGCTTCTAGAACTTGAGGGTCACATTACAAAAGGACTATACGGCTAATAATCTTCAGGTTCTGCCAGAGAGCACCCCTGGAACTTTGCCCAATTCACTGGCAGGTAAACCAACCTCTGGGAACAGGTTCCTTGTGGGTTTGTGTCTCTTTGTGGATATGGTGCCTTTTCTAAGAAACATCAGCTGGAATTCTAATTTATGTCACAACATGGATGCAAGGCGGACACTTTTCATTAGCATCTTCTTACTCACAGAGCAGGGAGCTCATTACGAGGTGAGAGCCAAAGCTGTTGGTGCTCACATCATTGGCCTCTCTGGTGCCTGACTGCAGCTTCATGGTACTGACACTGAGTACAGATGAGAGAGAAACACCGGAGGAGGTGGGTGAATGGAAGTGTTTGTGAGGGAGCTTGGTACCGTCATAGTGCCTCATGGATAGCAGCTAAGTCCTCAGCTGTGCTTTGAGAGGCATGTGCACTAGGGGTCTGGTTCCCTCACAGCCTTTTCCAAAGGCAGTTTGGCTCCAAGTTTCCACTGGCTACTGTTAGGTCTATCAAACGTGAGCAGGCAGCAGCTGCTCTCCTGGCCAATCTCATGTTACTGGCCATATCTATTTAAGTGGAACTTAGAGGTTACCCAGAGAACGATGCGCAGCAGAAATGCAACATTCAGCAAGGCCAGGTACAGAACACATTGGAGGTCCCAGATCACCCTCAAAGCAGAAGGAATCCTATTTACGTGTTTTCATTCAGTAGGAAAGGTGGTTGCAGGTAATGCCAACACCTAGGGTGGTGAAGCCTCCATCATGGAGAGGGCCTTGTCAACATGGAGGAAAAGATATTTCAGTGGTGGGGAAAAATGAAATTTTAATGTTTAGTAGGCTATTTTATACAACAACCTGCCTAACATCTATTGGTCTAAGGTGGGGGAGCAGAATTTGTGTTGTTTCATTTACATATATTCTGGAAGGTTATGTTAGAACCCAAGGACAGCAATTGATCCTGTGGAGTGGGATAAAAGAGCAGAGGCACTATGTGCTGAGCAGCCTATGTCCTCTGGCACTTAGAGTAGACAACCATATTTCCAACTTATTTCCAATGAAATGATAAGACCTAGAGAATGAAAAAAACAACAACACATGCTTTTTACAGATGGGAGTGTGTCTCAGTTGGTAGAGTGCTCACTTGTCACACACAAACCCTGGGTTCTAGCCCCCACTGCTGCCTAAACTGAGCAAGATGGCAATGCCTGTAACCCCACCACTCAGGAGATGGAAGCAGGGGGACCACAAGTTCAGAGTCAGCCTCAGTTACATAAGGAGTTCAAGGCCAGGCTGGGATACATGAGACCCTGTCTCAAAAAATGTTATTTGTAAAAGGAGAAAATTGGTTGTGGGCTATTTAAAATGGTGAGGTTTAAGTGCATTCTGCTCTTAACCACGGGGCCAACTCTGTAGTCCCAGATGATTGGTTTTACAGTGGGGAGCACTCTTTCTTTAAGGCGTAGTCTCACCAGCGGTCCCATCTGTGGTGCCATTTAACATGTTCAAAGTCATTTCAATATGCATGGCGTCCTGACAGAGAAAGGATCACAGAGCCTTCTTGTTTCACTGAATTTCACTCTACCCAAGAGCTCTCCCTACCGCCCTTCATCATCAACATGAACTCTGCACTAGGCTGACATTCGTGTGTTTTATACATTAAATAGACAATGTCACGGACGGTAGAGTGTTACTCCAGAAATACCACACACACAAAAACAACTTAGTTACTGCTTCATGAACTACATGAGCAGGTAAGGGAAGCAGTATCCATACAAAGCATTTAAGTTTGCCTTTGGAAACAATCCCAGGGTGTAGATTACTCTCCACAGCTGCTGATGACTGGCTAGTTTGGAATTCCACTTTCCAGAAGCAACAAGCTGTGAAGTGTGTGGGGGCAGGCCAAAACCCCTTCTTTCTGCTCTGACCTAATACTGAAGGCAGCCAGGCTCAAGAGACCCAAAACTTGAGTGCCTCACCGCAGACATTCCCTGCAGAATCGAAAAGACTCTCTATCTGGCTTAGTCCTTTTGTCCCGCATTAACTGGGAGTTTCTTTCTTGGACGTGTTGAGTTCTGTGGCGTTCCATGGTCAAGCGTTGTGTATTTTAAACCAGTTTCCTTTGCCAGGTGGTCACATGAGAAGAGCTGGGAAGGTTTAGCTGGGAAAGTCTGAAGGTGCTAAGTCGAGGATTGCTGGAGGGCAGGAAAAGTGATGCAACTGTGGGAGCTGCAAAATACCACTTTGCCTCAAACTTTATGGAGATATGGACAGCATTGTTGAGTGGAAGCCAACCCGAGTGTCCTCAGTCATTTGGTCAGGCAGCACATGCCACAGTGTTTAGTGGGACATTGCTCCCCTTATGCTGGGAAGAGCTCCTGAAAACCCTCCAGCATGTGAAAAAAGAAATAAGAGAGGGAGCTGCTCAGCTGAGTCTCAGCTGGCCCAAGCCGGCCTAGGCAGAAAGCATACCCCTTTGCTCATGAAAACCGGAGCGTCTGAGATGAAGGTTGCTGCTAACTCTCTGATCACATCATCCTGACAGTTAAGAGCTGTGTTGAAACCACTGCCTGAAGCCACTTCCGGGCTTTCAGGAAGCAGAATGGCTTCTGTGTTCTGTGAGCAGGGAGAGCGTCAATACAGCACACCTACCATCCAGCTGTGACTCTTGGGTTCAGACCCAAGGGTAACAGGACTCTGAAAGACTCACCTTCCTCTCTTCATGTACACTCATTTAAAATCATCCATAGTGTGAGGTATGCATTTTCCAAAATTTGATTTCTTTAGTGAAAAAAATATGAAGACATGATTTTATCACACAACAATTCTATTCAGTCATTTTAACCTACACTGAGCATCTTCAATGTGCCTATGACTCCCTCAGGAGTGGGAATGGAAGAAAACATGTATCAGACATACACACAATTCCCCATCATCAAAGGACTAGCAACTTAGCAGGAGAGATGCATGACATGTGTGTCCTAGGGATCAAACACTGGTCATCATTAGTCTTGGTGGCAAGTTCGTTTACCCACAGAGCTATCTTACTGCCCCCAACAATAATCTTGATAAATGTATTTAGCAGAAGAACCATGATTCAAAGAGATAAGCACGGTTCATAATGTGGAAGACTTGTAAAGAGCAGTGTTGAAAGCTTGGCATCTGACAGCTGAGTTGCAACTTAGCTGGGTGGAAAAGAGAATGATAACATCAATAGAAATGTGCAGGGGCTGGGAAATGGTGCCTACCATACAAGCAAGAGGACCAGGGTTCAGATTCCCCCAGAACCCACATAAATGCCAGGTGGGCATGGTGGCTTGCCTGTAATTTCAGCCTCAGAAGGCAAAGACAGGGCTCCCCAGAGCAAGGTGCCTATTAGACTAGCCATATTGTTGAGCTCTGGGTTTTGGTTGAGAGGCCCTGTTCCAAGGAAAAGGGCAGAAGAGCAATTGGGGAAAACTGCTGCTTTCAACTTCAGATGTCTGTATTAACATGTACAGGAACACAAATATGCAAACACACAGAGACACGCTCATTAATACCATGCACACATACGCATGGAAATGAACAATGTGCCTTAGGAATCATATTTGCTCTCCATTTCTGTATCAAAACACCTAAGGCTACCTACAAAAAGGTAGATTTATCTAACAGTCTGAACAGCATTGTGCCAACTCTTATGGGGGTACCTCTTGGCAGTGCCACATCATGGTAAATGGAATCATGGTAAGAGAGCATGCCAGGGTTGGGGGGCATCACACCTTCATACAGAAACAAGAGAAGGCTTACTGTTTTCTGGTAATTCTTATCTTGGAATTAACAAAACACCATTAGGCCCCCAATGATCCCAGACCCTCCCCACTAAAGGTTTCACCACCTCATAATGCTCCAACACTGGGGACCAACTTCCAAAACAGGAATCCTAGGAGGACAAAGTTAGGTGAAAGTTAACTGACACCACTATTTTTCTCTTCCTTTATACCTCTTTCCTCCTCAATCCTTCCTTGTATCCATTTCACAAAGTCTAAAAGAAAGGAAGTTCAGTTACATAGAAAACAACTGAAAAATGGAAATGCCATGTAAGTCAGGAGCCAGGCGGCCCTGGTTCAAACCCTAGCTCTGCTAGGCCTGCCTTGTGACCAGGGGGAGTTCCTTGATCTCTCCATGAGCTAGTTTCTTCATTGCGAAGTGAGGTTAAATTGTGTCATCTTATTTGGTGGTTGTAAGGACTAGATTTACTGATGCTGTATATACATGGAGCAGGGAGTCCTCTACCACCTGTGCTTATTAGTTATATTAATTTTACCTGCACATATGAAGTAGGTTATCAAAAGGGAAGCAAGGGAAAAAAAGTTTAAGTGGATAGGCCTCATGTGGCAGCATAGCACTGGCTATTGAGAACTCGAGAAGACCAGTATCACTCACAGAATGGAAGTCAGTGTCTCACAGAGAAGCCCTTCTGCACGGGCTACCTTCTGAAGGAGGCAAGCTTTAAACAGGAATGGAACAGTTGGAAGTGTCCTTTTGTGGTTTGGAGTTATTCTAAGGCAAAAGCCATGCTTACTTACGACAAAACACAAGTCACTTGAGTGTAATGACCTTTCAGTACAACGGCACTGTTCTTACGAATAACATGAGAGAAGGCTAGTAGGAGGAGTGTTTTGCTTTGCTCCCACAGAGGTGGCCAACAACAAAAACCCTAACACAAAGCTTTCATTCTGCTGTGTTAGTAATAGCCAACTTTTTTGGTTGTTGAAGTATAATGTCCATACAAAGAAGTGTATGTTATCTATAAAGGAAGAGTTTGGGTGAGTTTTTGTTGGACTGTACACACCCATGTAACCAGCACCCAAATGGAGCCCAAGCATATTTAGCACCCAAGACATCTCCTTCATGCCCTGTGCCTATCTCAGGAAATCACTGTCCTGATTTCCAGCAGCATCAATGAGTCATTCTGTTTTTCTATTTTATATAAACCAATCACTACTCTATTGACTATTTCGTAGCTATAGTTTTTCATTATCGTTATGTACATGAGATGCATATAGATTGTGACTGGTTTGTTTTTCATGTAAACGTTAAGGAAGAGGAGAATGCACTTTGATACATTTTATTGTAGTGCTAGTGAATTTAATAGCACTGAGGTAATTTGCATTTTTCAATAGGAGTTGTTGAATTTCACTCATGAGGTGTGTCTACAAGAACAGTGGTCGTGTGTGTGTGTGTGTGTGTGTGTGTGTGTGTGTGTGTGTGTGTGTGAGAGAGAGAGAGAGAGAGAGAGAGAGAGAGAGAGAGAGAGAGAGATCATGCAGTGATTTATTCTTTAATCTATTCATCTTGTTTCCATTATCTTTCAGGTATAAAAACCAGGTGCCTATAAATGTCCATGCAAACCCGGGAAAGTACATCATTGAAAGTCGGTATGGAATGCACACTCTTGAGATCAACAAGTAAGAGAACATGAGTTTTTTTGTGTGACACCCAGCAGTCACTCAGGGAAGCACCTTACCACTTCAGGTCACTACCTTTTTCCTGGTCTCAGTGCAGTGGTTATTCATCTATGTTTCACTTGATACAAACTTATAAGGTAACATGCATGACTAAGTCTGCCATGCCCACAGTACCCACAACATGATCTCACATTTGAATTTTATAAAAGATGATAAAATGAATATGTATGTTTTTATCCTTCTCTATATATGAGCATATCCTATAGAGATTATTAAGAAGATAATTGCCTAAGTAGGCATCTCTATGTTGGTATGATCAGAATTCTAAACCCACGGTACTGTGTTCCTTTATTTATTTATTTATTTATTTATTTATTTATTTATTTATTTATTTATTTAATCAAAAAAGGCATAGAGGCTGGGATGGGTATCACTGAGAGCTGGATAGACTGAGAGGATGTCTTTTCCTTTAGCTCATTGGAAACTATGGGACGTTGTGTGCCTCATCGGTCTGTGTGGGTGAATCAAGGACAGACATTGGGATGTTTCAAGGTTAAGCAAACTTTGAAATGGAAGCTCTGTTGAAGTTTCCAAGTCATTAAAGTGTATAATGTTTCCCAAGATGGTGTGAAATGCAAACCTGATTGTGTGGACGAGAGAGCAAACAAATGCACACCGTTTCGGTTCCGACAAGGCTCATGGGCTGAGCTGTAAAGGGAACTGGCACTGATCATCAAGGTTGACAGCTTTTCCCCCAATAGAAGAGTTGGCTTGATAGATACTGGGCTTCAGACAGAACCCTGGCGTCCCTGACATTCACCAAGCTCTGATTTGAAATGGTCTCTTGTGGTTGCTTTTAAAATTAAACAGCTCTGAGAAAGGTGATTATATTTACCTTTCTGGAGTCTAATGTCTTTTCATGTATGCAACACATAAGTGTATCACAGATGAAACTAAACAAAACCCCAAGAAACAAGGAAGAACACGGGAACTAGTGTGATTAGACACAGGAACTTGTGTGATTAGACACAGAACAGCCTACTTTAAATCTCAGCCAGGCCTCTGTGAGAGTGTTCTTCCCTTGTTCCGTCTTTGTAAGACGTTCCTATTTCCATACTATAACTTAAAGGAACACTCAGATAGTCCTTGACTTGTGTTCTACTATGAACTGGAACTCCAAGTGGAGCCCAACACCAGTAGAACCAAAGTATGAAGTCGCATGTGTTTTGAAACTAGAACACAGAACGGTATATAAGACCAGCCTTACTCAGGTTTGTGCCTCAGGGAAGCTGTGGGAAACTATCATGAGAAGTTGTTTCTTTCTGCTCCCTGTCATCCTGATGTCACCAGACTGAAACCCACCTCCTGGGACAGGACAGCTTGGAGTATACACACTCAGAGTTATTATATGCTACAAAGCTATGTATGCATGGTTGGGCATTTTCTCCTTCAGTAGTACAAAGCAGTTATTTGCTGTGTAATTTATAGCCTTAGTACTGGGTTAGCTTTTTGTTTGCCATTTTAAATGAACCAATGTTAGAGTCACAGTAGATGTTTTCTTCCTGCCCTACTGCACTGTGAAAATTAGATAATTTGGACTATATAGTGTCCCACAGGAACAGAGATAGTCCCTTCATCAAGAGTCCTAAAGAGGCACATGCCAACCACTGATTTGCTTGTTTGTTTGTTTGGGTATTTTTGTTTTTTAAGACAGGGTTTCTCTGTGTAGCTTTGCGCCTTTCCTGGATCTCGCTTGGTAGACCAGGCTGGCCTGGAACTCATAAAGATCCGCCTGCCTCTGCCTCCCAAGTGCTGGGATTAAAGGCATGCGCCACCACCGCCCAGCCCCAGCCACTGATTTGCAATCTGCTATGTTAGCAAAGAATTTTTTGACAAGACAACCAATAGTTCCAAGGAGTCACCACCACAGTTATTTATTTCCATTGTTTCTGCAGATGTGACTTTGAAGACACGGCTCAGTACCGGGCCTCAGCGATGAATGTTCAGGGAGAACTCTCAGCATATGCCTCTGTTGTGGTAAAGAGTAGGTTTGCCCTTGCTTTGTTCAAAGTGGATTTAAAACTCCTTCCTATGCTAAAAAGTCAGGCAATCACAAAGCAGCTCACGTGTTCTCCGTTCTTCTCTAGGATATAAGGGGGAACTGGATGAGACTCACTTCCGTGCTGGAGCGTCCATGCCTCTCAGCTGTAAGTTTAACAGCACATTTACTACATGTCATCTGCATGTAAAGTGTAGCACAGTAATGCTCCAATTCCAAACAGTGTTCTGAAGCCTTGAGTTTATGGAAGCAACATGATTTTTAAAATGATGAAATAAATTCACAATGCTTATGATGTATTAGTACATGCCAGGATGGATATTACTACTATCCAGCCATGGTTAGTTTGTTTTTAAATTCTTTGGTTACTATTCTGTTTCCAAGTTTAATTGTTTTTTTTTCTTTATATTTTAAAAGTAGCCTGTGTATGTTTGTTAAGCTGATCATATGCTCAGGATGAAAAGGACAGTCCAGCCCTCACTTATTCTCTACACATTAAATCATGAATGGTGGGCTAGAGAGATGATTCAGAGGTTAAGAGCACTGACTCTTCTTCCAGAGGTCCTGAGTTCAATTCCCAGCAACCACATGGTGGCTCATAACCATCTGTAATGAGATCTGGTGCCTCTTCTGGCCTGCAAGCATGCATGTAGGCAGAACACTGTATACATAATAAATAGATAAATCTTTAAATAAATAAATAAATAAATAAATCATGAATGGTGATTCTGAAAATACTTAACACTAATACTTTCTTCTGGCTTCATCTTCCACTTAACTGGCTAGTTTGCTGTCCGTAAATTACCTATTTCTCAACTTCATGAATGGCTCCTAACTTCAAAGTTACAATTCCTGGTATCAATCCCATGGATGGAAAGGATCTTTTCCCATCACAGCAGTAATTCTGAAATCATGGCATTGCTCCCAAAGTCCCCATGATTGGCCTGATTTATCATTTCCCAATCCTCTGACCTTATCCTGCTCATTCTCGTGGCCAAATTTCTCCCCTTTACTTCTCTTTCAAGCCAGGTTCTGAAAGCTCAGCCTGACTCTGTTTCTTCCAGTGTCTTCCGATTGCCTCCTGACTTAGTACGTCTGTTCCTAACATATGAAACACAAACACCTCTGTAAGCAGTGGGTAGATGAACGTGCATCGCTGGATCCCAGTAAAACCATAAATATGGACACTGAAATTTGGATTTCCTATGACTTTTCACATATCATATATATTAGGTTTTTATCTTTTCAACTACCAAAAAATCTAAAAATAAAACTCACTCTTTTTTTTCAACATCCTGAAGGCATTGGCCTTTGCTTATATATATATATATATTTTTTTTTTTTTAATTTTTTTCATTTTACATACCAACCCAAGTTCCCCCTCCCTCCCCTTCTCCTGCCTCCTCCCCTCCCTCCCACTCTACCCCCATCCACTCCTCAGAGTGGGTAAGGCCTCCCATAGTAGTCAACAAAGTCTGGCATACCAAGTTTAAGGAGAGCCTAGCCCCTCTCCATTGTATCAAGGCTGAGCAAGGTATCCCACCACAGGGAATGGGTTCCAAAAAGTCAGTTCATGCACCTGGGATAAGTCCTGGTCCTGCTGCCAGGGACCCTACAAACAGATCGAGCCATACAACTCTCACCCACATTCAGCAGGCCTAGTTCGGTCCCATGCAGGTTCCTGAGCTGTCAGTCCAGAGTCAGTGAGCTCCAACTAGCACCAATGAGCTGTCTCTGTGGCTTTTCCCATCATGATCTTGACCCCCTCTTCTTTTTTTTTTTGAATGCAGAATGCTGTTTATTGAAGGAGGGAGGAGGTCATAAATACAGGCTTACAGCACAGTGGGAGACCCTGGATGGCAGAAGTTTGCTTCTGATGATTGGTTTTGTTTTTCTTTTGTTTTTTTGCTTTTTGGAGCTAGGCAAGCGCTCTACCACTGAGCTAAATCCCCAACCCTGCTTCTGATGTTTTACAATCTTGCATCTAAGCTGTTAATGCCCAATATGCTGGATACACAGACAAGGAGCTTCCCTTAAGCATCCAGGAGGGTGGAATCTCACAGGGAATTAGCATAGGGGGGATATCAAGGTCAAGGTCAGCAAGCAATGCAACAGTTACCCAAAACGGGGGCCAGGGCCCTACAGGTCCCCCCCTTTTACTAAAAAATGAGCTTCTGACTTTGGTTGCCTGGGACATCAGCAGGTCACCTTACCCATCATGGAGACACCTGTCCAGGCCACACAGGTGCTCTGTCTTAGGTTGGTGAGCACCCCATAGGCATTACCCATCTCTGAATATTCATTATCATATAGGCTCAATTGTGTGAGAGCTGCGGAGTTAACTGTTGCCAAAATCTCTAAGCGGCTCTGGGCTTACAAGTTGTGACACAGAAAAGACCAACAGAAGTCTTAACCCACCCATATCCAGTGGGCTAAAGGTAACTGAGCCATTCCCTTCCTTAAGGAGCCTTACTGCAAATTGGAGTCCTTTTAAGATGGTATCCCAAGAGCAAATGGAACTTGAGTTTGTAAATTTATAACTTTCAAAGCCAATCGAAATGTATGTAACTATTGATTTAAATTTGCCATGCCCAATAGAATGAAAGATTAATTAATTGTGGTAGCTACTTTTGCTGTCAGAGTCTCTACTGTGCTAGCTGTAGTTATTGCCAGTTATGAAATGGCAATCCCAGAAACAGTAGTAGCAGTGGTCATCACTGTTATAACAGCAACAACAACAGTCTGGATTTTGCTCACAGGTTTCCCCAGATGGAAAACATGTGTGATACAGGCCTGCAGAAGTGACAATGGACTGCTTTGTCTCCTGGTTGTTAGAACTGACCTCCCACTGTCTACCAAGGCACTCTCTTGATGGTCCGGCTCAATCCCACATATGGAGAAGTTAGAGCCTTCGTGCATTTCCAGTTGGGTTTGGGACCTTAGGGCTGATGGAATCACCTAGCCTCTGGAGGTTGTGCAGGATCTGAGCCAGTCAAATCTCTTGGGTTTCATTGGAATATTATCACATAGAAATTAGGCAGACTGGAGATGTTCTTCAAAGAGAAGCTATTCCCCCATTGACTAGTGGTTACTTGGTAACACACAAGTTCAATGTATTGGTTGAAAACCAAAGTTCTAGAAAGTTCTATGGGCGAATATGGGCAGACATTTAGCCTTTCCCTGGAGTCACACATAACAGTTTCTTCTGTGGAAAACATAATGATACTTACCTAATAGAATCATTATGGGCATATCTGAATTGACAGCTATTACTTAGAATATCTGATAAAATTGAACTCAACGAAGGATAGGTTGTATTTTCAAGATAGTATTTCAAGACCCTGGGAAAAGAGACAAAACATAACTAAGAAAGGACTCAAGAACTAGGCTTTGGCAGTCATGGGCTTGTGAAGTCACAGCACTGGCTGTCTATTACCTTCACGAGATTTGCTATCAGGCTGTTGCAAGGAGAGACTATGTGCCCCACATGAAGTGCCTGGCACATTAGGTAACCTGTCTATATGTGGCCATTTCTTTCCTAACTCAGAAGAGTTGACAGGGTGTAGACATTTGCTCAATCTATAAATACTTCTAAGAATAATCTTTGAGAAGTTATATTTTAAACTCTTAGTATTTTCCTATTGATGTTTCTTATAATATTTTATATAAATCATAAAAGAAAATGAAGTAACTTTCTGAAAAGCATATGAGTAATTAATAGGACTGTTTTATCCCAAGAGTGTAGGATTTATCTCAAAACCTAAGGTTAAAAAGCCCCTATATTATAGCTAAGGAAGTCTAGGCTAAATGTTGTTTTAGATTTAAGACATTACATGTGACCCTTTAAATTGTGTTCCTATAATAATAATATGGACATTTAGCTTATATGATCAATAACATAAGAATTTTTACACAAATGATGTATGCATACATGTATTTCTTATGTAGAACTTGATTTTGCCCACATAATTTGGTCTATTTTTTTGCAGCTACTTTCTGCCCATGCTTATTAAAAATTCTGCGTCCCTTTGGAGAGACATATTACTGGTATTTGTTTCTGTTGTACTCAGTTGCTGTGACCCCTTACGGCTATGCGTCCAAGTTTGAGATCCACTTTGATGACAAGTTTGATGTGTCTTTTGGGAGAGAAGGAGAGACAATGAGTTTGGGCTGCCGTGTAGTCATCACTCCTGAAATTAAACACTTCCAGCCGGAGGTTCACTGGTACAGAAATGGTGAGTCTTTGGACGGAGTCCTTACTTTGATTCTTATTAAAAGAAGCATGTGGGCCAGTTGCAGATCTGCTACCCAGGGCTAGGAGAGCCTGTAAGCTGAAGACAACACTCTGCTGTACTAAGTTTTTAACATACATTTTAAAACAATGACTCTCTCTCTGTCTCTGTCTCTGTCTCTGTCTCTCTGTCTCTGTCTCTGTCTCTCTCTCTCTCTCACACACACACACACTCACACAAATATATATATATATATATATATATATATATATATATATAAAATGTTTATTCCCTAAGACAGGGTCTCACTGTGTAGCTCTGACTGTCCTGAAAATCACTATGTAGAGCAGGCTGGCTTCAAACTCAGAGATATGACTGCCTCTGCCTCCCCAGTATTGGGATTAAAGGTCTGAGCCACCATGCCCAGCTAAAATATATTTCTGAAGGTAATATTTCCTTGTCACCAAGTAATATGTATAATAAATTACCAAAAGCTTGTATATTTACTTTATAAGCTAGGTTACTTGATAAAGTATTTTTCTTTATAGATATCATTTATCAGAGTTGTATAAAACTTTAAAAACATATATAACCTCACGAAACAAGTCTTAATATTATTAATTAATCAGCGGGGTAAATTTTCAGAAGCAATTCAGACATTAGTAATCCCCCCCCCTTTTTTTTTTTTGGTTTTATGAGACAGGGTTTCTTTGTGTAGCCTTGGCTGTCCTGGCACTCGCTCTGTAGACTAGGCTGGCCTTGAACTCAGAGATCCACTTGCATCTGTCTCCTGAGTGCTGGGATTAAAGGTATGCGCCATCACTGCTGACTGGTAATCTTATGCTAATATGATAGTCTCTTCATAACTTAAAAGTTTATAGTAAATATATTCTTCATACAAAATATGTAAATTAGTACAAAAACAGACACAAAATAAATAAAAATTATCCTGTTTGCTGGGGAATGTAAAAGTTGCCATAACGCAGGACTGCTCTGTAAGGCTACCTGAGCTGAGTTCAATGCTATGTAGCCATTAGCTTGACATTCATATCATTTTATTCTTTTTTAAAAATTTAATTTAATTTTATGTGTATGGATGTTTTGCCTAGATATGTGTTTGTGCATTATGTGTGTGCCCTGTCAGAGGAGGCCATTAGGTCTCCCAGAACTGGAGTTACAGATGGTTGTAAGCTACCATGTGGGTGCTGGGAATTGAACGCAAGTCCTCGGGCAAAGCAGCTAGTGTTCTTAACCACTGAGCAATCTCTCAAGCCCCTCATTTTATCTGTAAACTTACATTTTATATGTGAAGCCCTTTGGGACTACAGAGCATGCACAGCACAGAGAAGACAGGCCGAGTGGTAACGTAGATAATTATAGACTCAGGTTAGTGGTGGGCCATGGGCAACATGCCCTCTAAGCTGAGGGCCTGGCCATCAGGTGTACATGTGAACACCTGGGGCAGTCTGGGGCCCCTAAGGTTCTAACATGCTGGTTGGGACCATGAACTGGCCAAGTTGGAATTAGCAAGGTCATGGTCCCAGCAGCAGCAGCCAAGTGGTGACCATGGCTGTGGCCCCAGACAGAACAGACTCTACAGGAAACAACAGGGGGACCCACTAGGAGGTAGTTCCCCCACCTACCCCCGAACTCATTTCTGGGGGCTATGGGTCAAACTAACCCCCCCACACACACACACACAGGGACAGGACTGAGTAGCCTGCAGCAAACTTATCTGTGAAATGCCACACATCCCATTGAGCTCGTAGACACTGAAGGAAAGCTCATGAGGAGGTTAGTCTTTCTCGGAGTTTGGAACCTTTGGCTCTGAGTCTTAAAATGCAGTTTAAAGACTGTAGCATTCAATGGAAAGACCATGTTTTTCATATAAGTTTCTGCATGGGCTGGTTATTAACAAAAAGAACAGTTGTAGAATTAGTTCTTCCTTTCGCAGAAAACATAGAGATGAAATGCATAAGCAGGAATTTTGGATTGTGTATGAATCATGACTTCTAAAAGTTAAAGGACATACCAGAATAAACATTAAAATACAATTGTATAAATTTACATTTAAAATTAAGTTCAGATAATACAAAAAGTGATTTGTACAATTGAGTCATTTTAGAAAAATTTCTTCCTCAATAGTCACCAATTCTAGAATATTAAGATTTATATTTATCTGTTGCACATAATTATGGCACTAATTTTTTTTTGGTAGTTTCTATGACCCCTGTTATAAGTAACAGGATATTTTTAAATGAAAAGAGGCTATCTTTGCTAGGGTTAATATTACTGTGATGAAACACCATGAGGAGGAAGGGTCATTTGGCCTACACTTCCACATCACAGTATCACTGAAGAAGTCAGGACAGGAACCCAAACAGTGCAGGAACCTGGAGTCAGAAGCTGATGCAGAGGTCATGGAGGGGCGCTGCTCACTGGCTTGCTCCTCATGGTTTGCCCAGCCTGCTCTCTTACAGAACCCAGGACCACCAGCCCAGGGATGACACCACCCACAATGGGCTGGGCCCTCCCCCATCAATCACTAATTAAGAAAATGCCTTACATCTGGATCTTACGGAGGCATTGTCTCAGTTGAGGTTCCCTCCTTCAGATGATTCTAGCCCATGTCAAGTTGACGTAAACCAGCCAGCACATAGTCAAAACTCAACACTTTGAACTTCTCTGCTCTTTGAACACAGAGCTTTAAATTTTAATCTTGTCAGATGTTACAAATTATGTGTCTGCCATGGAGCCCTCACTTCTGTCTAGTATTTTCCTTAGGGATGGCTTAAAGATCTAGAGAGTTCTAAGTGTCAAGTGACATTCAGTGTAGAAGAAAGGAGAGAGAGAGCGGGGTGGAGTGGGGGAGAAAGGGAACTAAGGAGGGAGGGTCATGTCAATGAATCTGCTTGTTTTTTACATTTCTAGGAGCACCTGTTTCTCCCTCAAAATGGGTGGAAATGCACTGGAGTGGAGACCGGGCAACACTCACGTTCTCTCACCTCAACAAAGAAGACGAAGGTCTCTACACAATCCGTGTGCGGATGGGAGAGTATTATGAACAATACAGCGCTTACGTCTTTGTTCGAGGTAAGACCTGGCAAAAAGCAGAACACACAGCCACACTCCAACACTGAGGCCACAGTCAGTCTAACATGTTTTAGTCAGAGTCATTAAAAAGTCCTCCCGAACCTTGGACTTACACAGGGACACATGCTCAGCCTGGAAGGAGGGGACTGGACCTGCCTGTACTGAATCCACCTGGTTTAAATGAGTCCCCAGGGGTGTCTTGGTCCTGGAGGACATGGGAATGGAGGGGAGGGGCTGGAGGGAAGGTGGGGGTGGGAGCGGGAGGGGGAGGACAGGGGAACCCATGGCTGATGTATAAAATTAAAACACATAATAAAAAAAAAAAATCCTCCTGATAACCCGGAACAGGACTAGGCCGAGTATGAAAGGATCCCCAAAGGCGCCGGCACAAAGGTAACTGGTTTCCAGACCATGTCTGTCACTAACAAGAGGAGGCTGTCTTTAGTGGATCTCTAGGACAGTGAGCGGAGCTTCTAAATTCTCATAGTTTGGAAATCTGTCTTAGTTCATGGGAGCTGCCACGGAGGACACAATGTTATTTGGAGACTTCCCCTTTAATGAGCACTTCAGAGAGCAAACATGTTATTTCATGCCAGACTCCTTCTCAGGGCTTTGATATGATGAGGAAGGAAACACGCGTGTAACTTAGTTCTCACACTAACTGCACTTGTTGGTTTTACGCTTTCTTTTCACACTCGTGTCTTGAACAGGCTGGGTATGTGCAGCGATGTGTTGCTCTCCATGGGATCCTAGCACTTTCAACCTGTGCTCTATGTTTTTTCATGTAATAGGCATGTACAGCCTCAGAGGAGACACAGAATAGTCTCAAGAAGACAAAGTGTATCCTACTCACAGGTCTCAGAAGCAGTAGGCTCCTCAGGGCCACGTGGGAAAGCACCAGGGTTAGTGGTTCCAGAGGTCAAAGGTCAGCAACTTGGGAGAACTTGGTCTGTGGCCTTCACTGGAGCTGTCTGGAAATGGAGAGGTGTAGGCTTGGTGGTTAGATTGACTTTGGGGTCTCTGAGCTATGGAGGTCCTCTATATGCGCCTAGTTAAGGGTAGAGGGCAGGCGGGGGTGCAGAAGGCTGATTGAGAATGTTCCTCCTGGGTGGTGGAGACCAGGTGGAGGAGACTCACTTGCAGGATGCTTGTTGTGCGTGTCCAAGCCCTCCTGTGGAGAGAGGTTGTCCTCTCAGCTTCAGATAGCCTGGGAAGGAGCAGCCTCTCTGCAGCCAGAAAGAGTAGAGGACTTCAAAATAAACAGACAACTAAAAGTATAAACAATATAGAGGATTTATTAATTTTTATCTCTCATGTACTAAATAGAAAAGTTAACTCATAGGCATTTTGATGTAGATGGAACTATAGATGCCATCCAGATGCCTTAACAATAAGATCAAAGACTCCTACTAGCTCTGTAATTAGAACCTTGTATCAATATAATTGATTTATTCTGGCTGGCTGGGTGGTGGTGGTGGTGGCCTCAGCGGCACAGGCCTTTAATCCCAGCACTCAGGAGGCAGAGCCAGGCGGATCTCTGTGAGTTCAAGGCCAGTCTGGTCTACAGAGCGAGATCCAGGACAGACACCAAAACTACACAGAAAAACCTTGTCTCAAAAAACCAAAATAATAATAACAATAGTAATAAAAATAATAATTATTATTATAATTGATTCCTTCTGAAATCTCATGTCTTTTATAAATTTTAAAGCATTGTTCTTACTGGGTTCAGGAGACAGCTCAGTTGGTAAACTGCTTGCCAGGTAAGCACAAGGACCTGAGTTCAGATCCCCAGAACCCAGGTGCTGGGGAGACATGATAAGAGGGTCTTTGGGGCTTCTGCCCAGCCAGTCTTGCAGAATCTGCAAGTTAGAAACCTTGTCTCAAAGAGTAGGGTAGAGATTGACCAAGGAAGATGCCCAACTTCAGCCTCTGATCTACACATGCATCAGCACACACCTGCCATATGCATATAATACACACATCAGTATACACCTGCCATATGCATATAATACACGCATCAGCACACATTTGCACATATGCATATAATATACACATACACATCATCACACACCTGCACACAAGCACACAATGCACACATATACCTACACACATGCATATCACACACACACACACACACACACACACACACACACACGCACACACACTACAAAATTTAATTAAAAAAAAACAACATTGCATTGTTCTTACAAGGGACCTCAGAAGGGCCCACAAACCACGACAGTAGTTTAGGACACACATCTTCTGATGCCTCAGCTAAGATTTTGATTAGGGTGCTGGCTAGCTATAGAAATGAGATAACCACTAAACTTTCCTCACTTCCTGGCCTTTGCTAAGTCCGTCACTTCAGAGGTTGGATGGTGGCCCTGTTGGCTCTGCTCAGGATGATTGCGCAGTATCCCGGGTCCCCCTACTTCATACTGTTGTCCAGGGGCGGGGGGTGGGGCTGCTCACATCCCTTCTGTTTGGTGAACAAACGTTTTGTATATTCTGTGTACAACACTCACCAAGGATGGCCCACGTGTTCCCTGACAACACTTAGTGGTCACAACACCAAGCAGAAACAGGAAGAATGCATTCTAGGGACACGTAGTACTCTGTCATACCCATGTTGAACAATGACAAAAGATCACTAGATTTGGTCATAAACTAGCAACTGATGAAAGATGTATGAACATCTGTAACATCTAGGAAATGTGTCAGTGTCTTCGCCACAGAAGCATTGTGGGTAAAGTCAGGTATTGCTGAGGGAATGGAGGAGGCAGCCTTCATAAAGGTTGCTATGGAAACCAACTCCCTGAGACTCATCAGCAAGTTAGGTTAGCCATACCACCTAGATCAGCTTGGCTAGATAGTAATGGCTGAGTATGCCAGGTCTTCCTTCCCTCTTCGTGTCTTGTCTCAGCCAACCAGACAGTGTCTCCAGTTGTGCAAAACAGCAGCCTTGGTGGCCTTGCTTTGGGAACCTGGCCTGGCTGGGTTGCTCTGCATTTCTCAGGCCCCACCTACAACTGTGTCTGCCAGATTTGGACAAGACTTCACATGACTGGCTTCAGATGCAGAGAAGGGGCCAACACTTAAATTTTACACACCAGTTTTCATACTCCACCAATTAAGGAAATGGAAAGATGCTAAAATTTATCAGATGTTAATATGAAAGGATTGAGTAGGAAAGGGGGGGGGGGACAAAAGATTTCAGCGATTGTACTGTGAACTTGACTACTTTTAGAAATTTTTATTACGACACTACTATTTTCCTGTTGTGAAGCTCAGGGACTTGTATGTGCAGAGCAAACCCTCTGCCACCCAGCTTCATCCTTTACTTTATTGATTTGAAATGATGTGTTTCAGAATCTTAGAAACATCTTTACTTAGGTATAAACACACATGAAGTTCTCCCACATTAACTGCACCCTTGAACGTTTGTAAATACACTTGCAGAGTTAAGCGGCCACCACTCATAACTTCCTCCTCTAATATTTCCATCACTCTGAGCCCCAGTTGGCTTTCTGCATCTACAAGTTTTCTTTCGGGACGTCTTTGCACACCAGTGTTCTTCTAGTCTGCCTTCCTTCACTCAGCGTCTTGAGGTTCACTTATGTCATAATACATACGGTAGCCTGTCCCTTCCTGTGGCTAGATCAGTTTTCCAATGTAGAGATGTGCCTCATGCTGCCTGTACATCCACTAGTCGACAGGCTACAGGATTGTCCCTACTGGGTGGTGTTCTTGAGAGTGCTGTCAACATTCGTGTTCATGGTCATGGGACAGGTTTTCATTTCGCTCAATGCACACCCACATGCCGAATTGTTGGGTCACGCTACACACTCACATTTAACTTTTTCAGAACTACAAAGCATTTCAAATGGTATGTGTTTTTAAAATTTTCCCATGGTGGTGTGAGAAGCTACTAAAAGGCATTCTTTTGGGGGTTCTGGTATTTTGACTGTTTATAGAGTAGCTTCTATAGCAGCACGGTCAGTATGTAAAAGACCATGTTCTGTAGAAACATTGCAGAGCTGAGCACATTCGGACAGGTTTTTATTACACAGATAACATGTGTATCATAAAATATAGATGTTATAAACAAACAATAAAAAGAGAAGAGCCACTAATAAGTTATCAGAAATACTTAATGTCAACACTTGTTACATACTCTCTTCTATCTTAATCCCTTGTTACACAAGCACACACACACACACACACACAGAGAGAGAGACAGAGAGAGAGAGAGATCATAAAGTTATTGATAATGAGACAGAAACATCATGCGAATGGCATGCAGGTACATGGAGAAAATGTTATTAGTAACTGAAGCATTCTAAATTGTAGACAAGTGATGCTTTATCTACCAAATCGAAAAGGTAACAAGATTTTAAAACTCCCTTGTGAGGGCTGGGGAAATAGCTCAGTGCCTGCCGCATACACATTAAGCCCCCAGCGTCCATGTAAAAGCCAAGTGTAGCAGCAGCATATATCTATATCCTAAGCATTGGAGGGTGTTGGGCATGGAGCAGAGGCAGAGACAGGTGGACCCCTGAAACTCTAGCTTCAGAGACAGGTGGACCCCTAAAAGTCAGTCTATCTGACTCCATAGACTTCTGGTTTAGTGAGACACTGTCTCCAAAAGCAATATGGAGAGTAATTGAGGAAGACACCTGTGGTGATATATTGTGTCCCCCAATATATTGTGCATCCTAATAAACTTATCTGGGGTCAGAGGACAGAACAGCCACTAGATAGACATAGAGGCCAGAAAATGGTGGCACACACACCTTTAATCCTATGCCTTCAAGGCCACACTGGAAACAGCCAGGCATGGTAACATACACCTTTAATCCCAGGAAGTGATGGCAGGAAGCAGAAAGGTATATAAGGTGTGAAAACCAGGAACTAGGCTGGTTAAGCTTTCAGGCTTTTGAGCAGCAGTTCAGCTGAGATTCATTCCAGATGAGGACTCAGAGGCTTCCAGTCTGAGGAAACAGGATCAGCTGAGGAGTTGGCGAGGTGAGGAAGCTGTGGCTTGTTCTGTTTCTTTGATCTTCCAGTGTTCACCCCAGTACCTGGCTCCAGGTTTGTTTTTATTAACAAGACCTTTTAAGATTCATGCTACAGACACCACTCCTTGAATTCTGGTCTCCATACATGTGTGCACACATACGTGCCTACCCACATACACATGTGCACACACCCATACATACATACAACACACATAATAAAAACAGCTCTACCAGGATAGGAAATACAGGAACAGGTTCTCCTGTGACTATGAATTGCTTGAGAGTTTCTGAGGGTGTTGTGCAACTATGTGTTTAAAGCACACAATCCAACTTCTCCAGCTCCAGGACAAAGTGGACAAGGTAGAGACAAATATTACAGAAAACTAGAGAAATCCAGACGTTCACTGATATGAGAAGAGTAAATGAAATGTCCTTTTACATAGGTATATTTTAATAAGGAGGCATAAATGTATGTGAATAAATATAAAAAGTTCATGTTCCCCACAAACAGCAAAAGACTATATAGCAATGAAAACTAATGATATATATACCTATACTTATTGAAATATATCAAGAAAAAAAGCAGTTTTCATGAAGACCATGACCTAGGTTATTTAAAAAATAATCATTTTTAGCCAGGTGTGGTCACAGATGACTGTAATCCTTGAACATGAAAGGTGAAGCTCACCATGAGTTCAGAGCCAGCCTGGGCTACATAGTGAGTTCCAAGCCTAGGCTACAAATAGTAATATTCATTATCATTTTTGCTAGATGTGTTGGCACACATCTATAATCCTAGCATTTACCAGACCAAGGCAGGAGACTTTCCAATTCTAGGCCAGCTTAAGCTATATATTAAGACACATCTTAAAAAAAAAATCCTTTAGTTTATAAGTATAAAAATAAAACAAATCTAGAAAGGCTTAGGCCAATATGTTAATAGTCATTATTTTGAGTTACAGAGTTAAAAGAGATTTTAACCTTCTTGATTATCATTTATTTTATAATCATGTTCTACCTTTATAATAAATATAAACAAAAAGATAACATTTTGAAAAAGGTTATTACTTGCCTATGTCTGAGGCCAAACTGTAACAATTAGCAGGCTAATCTGTAACCCAATTTAACAGCCTACAAAAGGTTCAGCTGTTTGGAGGTTGGGAGAGAGGAGGATAGAAGCTCAGAAGAAGTGAGTGTTGGCTGGGTGGGCACTAGGGCCAGATCAGGACAGCATCAGCTGCTGGAAACCAGACATGTGTGAGAACACTCCACAGTTGTGTTGCTAACATTCCAAGCATACTTGGCTCCCCACAGCATATTGCACCTTCTTGAGAACAAGAACAATACTTATTTTTAACTTTTGTGTTAGTACTGTTTTAGTTAGGGTTTCTATTGCTGTGATGAAACACCATGACCCAAAGCAACGTGGAGTTTATTTTGTCTTACAACCTACAGATCCATCGCTGAGGGAAGCGGAGGCCAGAACATGAAAGGAGAAGCTGATGCAGAGCCATGGAGGAATGCTGCTTACTGGCTCGCTCCTCATAGCTGGCTCAGCCTGCTTTCTTATAGAACCCAGGACCACCAGTCCAGAGATAGCACCACCCACAATGGGTTGGGCCTCCCTTTCAATCACTCATTAAGACAATGCATGGCAGATTTGCCTGCTGGCCAATCTAGTAGAGCATTGTTTCAACTGATAGTCCCTCTTCCCAAACGACTCCAGCTTGTATCAAGCTGACTTCAAACTAGCCAGACTCAGACCTAGAAGTGTATTAAATGAACTTAGGGAAACAACTTTGACACAATACTCACACCCAAGTTTAGTAAAAGTCCAAGATAACACAGGAAGACATTGATTATTTATGAAGTAAAATCCCTAGACAGTGAGGACCCCCATTTCACAGACACAGCTAAATTAGTGATTGTTCTTGTGGTATTTTGAATTAAGAACCAGTAAAGTGAAACCTTTGCTTTTCTGGGACAGCAAATGCTGGTCAACTGGGGCTGGAGAATCAGCTATGATTAAGAAGAGACCAGTATCATTGAGGCAGAATTTTCTGGGAAGTGGTTCCTCAGGGTCAGCACATAGAGGCTGTGGTCTAGAGATGGTGATGAGTGGATGAATGAATGAATGAATGAATGCATGCATGAATGAATGCATGAGTGAATGCCTAAATAACTAAATAGATCATCAAGCCCAACCCCTGAATGACATCTTGCAAACTATGTTACAAAAATGCTGACCGTGACTCTCTGGACACCTCCTGTCTTCCATGGTCTGTTACAGTGTGTCCCTGCCTTGTGTTACACACCCAATACAGGGGCTGTTCAGCTAACTAGACTCTGCTCTGTCAACATGGGAATTGCTCCATCAGTGTGTGGAGTCATAGGCCTTTGACACAAGGATGTGTGTGTGTGTGTTGTTGCCAGCTGTCCCCCTCAAGGGTGGCACCTCTTCTGGTACCTGTGCCCACCAGCATCAGCACTCACACCAGCATCAGCATCAGCATCAGCTCTTGCTCTGCTCTTCCTTCATCAGCAACATCACTGTCCCTACCCTGCTCACAAAACCCGCAAGGAGAGAGAAATGCTTGCAGGAAAGCGCTGGTTTTCTGTTGCATAGCATGTGAGGATTCTAAATTCAGCCTTGGCCGTGATTTGTTGGTGCCATTCTCCTCTAGCAGGTCGGCAGAAGACATTTACCCAGAGAACACGCCCTGGTGGCTTATGGGACATGAAAAAGAATGTCCAAAATCCAAGTCATCTGAGTGCTTCACAAGTAATGCAGACCTGTTAACACTAAACCCAGAAGTCTATGAATGTTTCTGCCATCAAATAAAGGGCCTTTGTAACTCACGAGAGTTGCAGAAGTATAGATCATAGGAAAAGATCGTTCAGTTGGCAGGGCTGTTTTCTCCTGGGTAAGTGGCTCCCATGTGTCCCAGGCTTTCCTAACTAATTCTGTTCACATCTAGGAAGAACTGGCTTTGATGGTTCTCACTGAGAGGGTTACTGACAGTATATTTTTATTTCCTTTCCTTCTGAAAGTTCTGGGGAGTTAGGGGAGGGCTCACAGTCTGGGGAACTTACTTTCTAAACAGTCAATGTCCTGTTTCCTGTCTTCTCACAGACTTTTACTAAACTCAAATGTGGGCTCTTTTCCTACGTATCTTCAGTTCTGGAACAGTCATTACATGTGTTGATTTTTGTTTGTTTTTGTTTTTGGTCTTCTGTTTGCCACGCTCTCCTACAGGATTTAGTTTAGTGACAGTCCACGGTAGGCTGGCCCCATGTTCCAGGGCCCGTGGTGAGATGCATGTGTGGTAGACCAGGTGGAATAGACCTGTTCAACTTATGTCAGCTCAGAAGAAGGGGTGGTAGCAAGAAGGAGCCAGGGCAAGGCAAACCTTTAAACATGTGTCCACTGACCTGCTTCATCCAATGAATCCCTACCTTCCACAGTCCACCACTCACCAATCATCTTTTCAATTGTTAATCACCAGGGTAACCTATTAATTAGGCCGGAGCTGTCATCATCTAGTGGTCTTGGAAATACATTCACAGTCAACTCAGATGAGCTTCAACAATCTCATCCATGCCTCTCAGTCCAATCAAATAGACATCAGTTACCATTATATTTGGTCACAGCAAATGTTTTCTCCTTCAAAGGGCAGCGCCCACTTATGGTGATGAAAGCTCCATGGTTTTTATTCATGTATGTGCATTCAGGTAACACGAGGGAATGTGTGTCCCTTTGGGAGCCTGTCAAAGATTTGGTACCATTGCCCAACCAATGTCTTAAGAACAGACTTTCTGGCATGAGTCACCAGTTTTATATTTCCTTATTAATATTTTTAGAATACTCTGGGAAGCAAGGGTGAGGAGACAAAGTCCATGGATTCTTTTCAGAGCCCTTTTTATTATCTAACGTAATGTTCTTCCCACAAAAGTGAAAAGCACACCCTGTTATATTGATAAATAAATTATAAGATCTGAAGCTTGCTCTATGAAGCCAAATATGTAACTACTGTGATCTGTAGGAAATGTGTGCACCATGACCTCAGTCTACCAAGCTGGCAGAACCTGGATGAGTGATTAACAGGAACCCTTGTCTCCGCAGATGCTGATGCAGAGATTGAAGGAGCCCCCGCAGCACCCTTGGATGTGGTGTCTTTGGATGCTAACAAAGATTACATCATAATCTCTTGGAAGCAGCCAGCTGTGGATGGAGGGAGCCCTATCCTTGGATACTTTATTGATAAGTTAGTGTTTGGCCTAACATCAATCAGAGTTCTGCTGTGGATGTACAGATGCGTACTTGATTTTTCCCATTATTTTTAAGTGAAATGCTTTCTCTTCTGGTTTTCACCTCCTCTCCCTTTCTTAGTACATATTAATGCCTACTTATTTACATAAATTCTTTTAATTTGACAACCAACTCATGCCACTAACTTGGCAAGAGAGTAATGACTTTGTAAACCTAGCAGCAGAGGCCAATGTAGAAATGATATTCAATATACTTAGCATCAATATTTCTAGTATGACAGTTATTTAAGAGTACTGACTTTAGGAGCACAAAAGAATTCCTTATACCATATGATGTGGTTTCTAGTTATCTATACTATATAAGAAATAGTAACAAAAATCCATAGTGTTAGGCTACACTCTTACCAATGAGTCCTTGCTGATTACAGTCTTCAGAATTTATGGATCCTGAGATTTGTGGATTTTACACATTCGTATCTACTAAGTGTGGGTAATACAAACAACAAATTCAGAGTATTGGCCCAAGTATGTGATTCTCTGACTTAGTTTCTTTTCTAGTAGTTGTCCCAATTCTTCTTGCTTTTGTGTGTGGAAACAATTAGAAGCAGATGACCTATGTCAGCGTAGTACTTGTAACTCATAGTTGTAACAGTAAGTGAAAGCATGCCCGTGTGCTCAGTACCTTCCAGACAGATGCTTGTCATCAGTTCATAGTGTCTCACTGCAGACGGGAGGTAGATGGAAGCTCCACTTCTTCTGATGAACGTGGAGGATTACAAAGCTCTTTTCCTACTGCCAGCTCTGCTCTGTTGTCTTTGACAACAGCCAAGGGATCTGCAAACTCTACGGAAGGTTACAGGCAGTCAGCGCACGCTGTTCTTCTCTGGCCGTGGTCTTTACAAAGAAGCACACCAAGATTAATATTTACCATCTGCTAGGACACTGTGATAAACGACAGGCCTTGCTATTACAAGTAAGGAAGAGCTGGCCCAAGCCACATGCCAGCAGGGAAACATTATCTCACCTAAGGACACATGGGTAGGAAGTCCAGAGCTAGAGTTCAGATATCAGCTGGGCTGTAGGTCAGTGCTCATCTGCTCTTCTAGAGAAGACACCCTTCACCTTTCCCCCTGCACACATGAAGGTTAAGAAGCATGTTCCAATATGGCAGTCTCCGAACAGGGAAGTGGGGGAGTCCAGACAGAGCCATGGGAGATAGGTCTAGGACAACTGCTGTAGCCCCTCAGCTTCCTGCCACCCCCTCTCCCCGCACCCACAGCAACTCCAGAAACTCTACAAAGCAGAGATGTGGGGAAAGTGGATAGAAGACTTTAACTGCAGATACATTTGATAGGACTTTACATAATGTCGAAGAAAACGATCACTATCCATATCAAAGAATGGAAAATGAGAGTGAGGAAGGGCACACCCGCCCTCCGTATTTTATATGGCTCCTGGAACTGCCCTCCCATGAGAACCATTTGAACATTATACATTTTGAACATAATGCCACATAGGGATGCATTTCAAACTCCAAGCCTGTGTACTAATGGTAAAAATCAAAGAATTGCTTTATTATAATGCTGCACAATTCACTCCAACACTGAATCTCTAAAGCTGTGTTGATTGGTAGCCTCCTATGAACTATCACACTTGTCTCCTGAGCAGCTCCCTGGCTCTGTTACTGGGTGCCAGGCACTACATTAGCAGGCAATTAGAAATAAGTTTCCAAGCACTTCATTTCCCCATGGGAATCATCAGCCTCACTGTTAAAGAAACAAGCATGGCTGGGCATGGCAGGCAGTCCCAGGACTTAGGAGGCGTGAGGGTCATGAGTTCAAAACCAGCTTGGGCTACATAGCAAGACCTTGGAGAGAGAGAGAGAACAGAGGATGAAGAAAGGAAAGAAACAAATATATCACAATAACCTCCTGACCCTTGTACCCACACAGGACAGAGAGATCATCAAGTTGGAAAACAGTGAGCTGTTTCCCAAACTGCAGTACAAACAGTTTTCTGTTCTGTTCTGTTCTGTTCATTTGCTTTAGTTTTTGGAGAGTCTCCCTGTATAGCCTAGACTAGCCTCAAGGTCATGATCCTTCCACCTCAGGTTCCCAACTCCTGGGGTTACAGGTGTGCACCACCATTCCCAGCTGCACAGTTATCTTTTAATTCTGCTTTTGAAAGAAAATGTCTAAAGAAGTTGACAAAGAAATCACTAACAGTGGAATTAAAGGTGTCAGTAGGGAGATGAGTGAGGGATCCTCCTAAGCTTCTCTGTAAAGATTCTGGAGAGATGGCCCCACGGTTAAAGCACTGGCTGCTCCTCCAGAGGACCTGGGTTCAAGTCCCCGCACCCACATGGCAGCTCACAACTGTCTGTAACTCCAGTTACAAGTGATCCAACAACGTCTTCTGTCCTTGGCAGGTACCAGGCACACAGGCGGTGCACAGACATGCTTGTGGACAAAACACCCATACATACTAAAAATAAAACAACAAAGACTCTGGATACCTGCACGATTTTCTTATCCCCAACTCTAACCCCTCTTTTTGACACACAACACCCCTCAGCTGCTTGTTCAGGGAAGATCTGAGGCTTCATTCTCCCTGTTCAAAAAGACAAGTTGCTGTCTGGTAAGATGTCTTAGTGAATAAAGATGGATGCCCATATAACCCCACATGACCGAAGAGAAACATCTTCAAGTTGTCCTTGGACTTCCATATACGGTCTCTCTCTCTCTCCCTCTCCCTCTCTCTCCCTCTCCCTCTCTCATAATTGGAATTTTTAAAAGAAAGAAATTAAAGGACACATTGACCTTGAGTGGAACGGAGTGAAGTCTACACCTAACAAGCCGTGCAGGCGTTGCGTGTTTTGACACAGGACGGTCTGAAGGGACAGCTGAATTTGTGCCTTGGCCCTCTGCACTCAGCCACACTCAGTGTAACTTCTGCTAACCCGTCTTTCCCTCAGGTGTGAGTTGGGCACAGACAGCTGGTCTCAATGCAATGACACTCCTGTGAAGTTTGCTCGGTTTCCAGTCACTGGTTTGATAGAAGGTCGTTCCTACATATTCCGAGTTCGAGCTGTGAATAAAACTGGAATAGGCCTGCCGTCTCGAGTTTCTGGGCCTGTGGCTGCCCTGGATCCAGCTGAGAAAGCTAGACTTAAAAGTAAGCCCTCTTTTGTGCTTTAACAGAATGAAGTGTTTACAAATGCCCTTAAAATCTTTTAAATAACCTGAAGATGTACACCAAAGCTTCCTGAGAGGGTTTATAATCATCTTACTGTAGGTTTGTCAGGTTCTAAAGTAGTTACCAAGGCAGCTTTGCCTTGAAACTATTTTGTAATGTAGCCAAGGGTACCTTTAAAGAGAAGGGACTGCCGATATATTTTTATAGTGAATCTTTATAAATTCTAATGTCGAGTTTTTAATGATTATTTTAAATGTTTATATAGTTTGTTTAGTAAAAAGAATTTGTATCTCAAATTACCATTTTTTATATTATAAAGAGTGAAGCTTTCAATTGGCCGATATTGAATTGTAACAGAAAAAGTACTTTTCTGTGACGTTTTATCTAAAGTTCAAGCTGTCGTCAGTACACCAGTGTTTAACCTCTGTATTCTAATCTGTATACACTTTGAAACTGTACTGCACAACTGTTGTGTGCCTATATAGTATATTTCATGTGGTCTATGAAATTAAAGAACATTTGATAAGATTAAAAAAAAAAAAAGTAAGCCCTCTTCATGTCTCATCCTTGAGCCTTGAAAAAAATACTGCGGTGTCACCGCAAGCAGTTCCTCCTCTGTCCACTAGAGGGAGGCAAACATAAAGCATCTCTTTGTGGTCAGAAAATCCTGTGGTTCGGTCCAAGAACATAAAAAATAATTGCTTTTGATTCATTTTTAAAAACCTCATTTTATTTTATTTTATTTTTAAATTACTTGGAAAGGTGCATCTCGTTAATCCGTGTTCTAAGCATTAGGTATGGAATGAAATATGGCAACAAATAGTCCAAAGACCATTTTTTATTCACATTATTAGTGTATTCCAAATATAACTGCATCTATGGTTCAAAGTGAATTTCTTGACCTTGGAGTCTCTGTCCAAGCATTATTACCCAACCCTGTGAGCTTCTCCATGTGATTAAGAAACACATTTACATCTGATCCAAATTTGGGTTTCTATTTAGGTAATATAAAATAATCTTCAATGGTCCAGGTAAAGGTACCCGCTGCCCAGCCCGCCTATCTGAGTTTAATGCCCAGGACCTCCATGATGGGAGGAGGGTGCTGACTCTTGCAGGTGTCCTCTGACCTCGATATGTGCTCTGTGGTTTATGTGCAGTCTCATGTACCCACGGATACACAGACTTGCGTGTGTTCACACCCACCCACCCCCACACAATTAAAATATAATCTAAAAAGTCTTTAAAATAATAATCATTTCATCTATTTATCTACCGAGCCTGAATGTCCAAGCCATGGTACATAACTTATACCTTCAATGGGAACCTGTATGGCATCCCTGATACAAGGGACCATAAAATGACGTCATAAGAAGATCTAGATAGTGACATGTCTGTCCCAGGAGCCCTCGTCACACATTAGGCCAGCAGTTGTTAGCTGAGGGAATATCATGTAGGATGCTTACGGACAGCCTTGTCTCTGCCAGTGGTATTATTTACCAGTTGTAATCCAAAAACCTTCCAGATTCTGTCAAACACCCTTGGGAATAGACGCTGAGTCATGTGGAGGAGTACAGGTCCATTCCACATTTATAGTTGTATTACTTACCTCAGTTGCTTTTCATGTCATCACAGCCCCCAAGGGACTCCCTCCCTGTTAAACCAGTCAGGTCCATCTCACGCTTCTACTCCTGTTTTATGAATGCCAGTCAAAAGCAGATTTCTGTGAATGAGAAACATTGTCTTCTTTGCTACCTTCCTGTTTCCTGCAGACACGGATGAAAAGTGCCCGAAGTAAAGCAAGATTGAACCATTTTTCTTTCCTAAATAATCTATCATGTCTGTCTGTCTGTCTGTCTATCTATTTGTCTATCTATCACACCCCCCCTCACTGCCTGCCTACCTACCTACCTATTTATATGAGTGTGTGTGTATGTGGGCATGCATGCCACAGTGCTCATATGGAAGCCAGAAGACAACTATCAGGAGTTGGTTGTCTCCTGCTGCATGGGTCCCAGTTATTGAACTCATGTCACCAGACTTGGCAGCAGGCACCTTTACCTGCAGACTCATCTCTCACACCCACCATTCTCTTTTTCGTGCTTTCAGAGCCACAGGATGGAATTTTTAAATTACACCTTTCTCACAGGGCGGTGGTGGCGCACGCCTTTAATCCCAGCACCTGGGAGGCAGAGCCAGGCGGATCTTTGTGAGTTCAAGGCCAGCCTGGGCTACAGAGTGAGTTCCAGGAAAGGCGCAAAGCTACACTGAGAAACCCTGTCTCAAAAAAACAAACAAACAAAACAAAACAAAAACAACCCTTTCTCTTCCATCTTCCTTGTGATCTAAGCTGACTTCCCATGGACAACACTGTTCAAAACACAATAGGAAAGGTTTGGCCCCATTCAGCTCTCCTGCCTAATCTGCCTCTTGTTTCTTCTGACCTTCATGATAACAGATGGAGAACGACTGGGCTTCTGACTGTCCTCGAAGTTCCTCCCAAACATGTGTTGTCTCTGAAGAAGGCATGGGAAGGTCTATGTGTTGGAGGGGGCTGTGTACTGAGCACAGGCTGCTCACTTATCTTGTATAAGGGGAGCTACAGAAAATTCGGCTCCGTCCAGGGAGACTAGATTCTGGCAGGGGCCATGCTTCCCACAGCACCATAGACATGTTGACAAAGATGCATTAGGAAGACATGTAAGAGGACTAGAACCTGTTTGACTAACTCAACCAGTTCATTGGTTTACCAAAGAGTCAAGCGCACAGTTGTGAACATGCAGGTTTTACTCTTGTTCTGTTTAGGTCGTCCTTCAGCACCCTGGACTGGACAGATCATTGTCACTGAAGAGGAACCCACAGGTAAAGACCCTACCTCTCCAGAGGCCATTGCTGATGTTTTGCTGTGCAATTTAGCTTTGCTTGTAAAAATATACGTGTTATTGTTTGTGAAACTCCAGAAAGGGATGGTAGCTGAAGTAACTCATCAGAGACTCACATGTGGGAGCTGTGGGGCTGAGGACTGAGCCCTCGTGCAGGCCAAGAACACACTTCAGCCTTTGAACTGTACCTCCAGGCCCCACAGAATCACGTTTCACTTTAAAAGACATTTTGTGGTACAGTTGTCATATGATAAACGGTGCACATGTGTGTGCACATGTGACATCATGGCTGTGGTCAAAACAGCAAACATGCCCACCACTTCTAAGCCCCTGTCATGTTGTGCCAGTGGCTCCTCCTTCCACCCCTCCCCCTCAGGTCATCTCCGGCCTGCTCTCTGACACTAGAGTTTGTACTGTCCACGGTTTACATAAATAGGCTTGTACTTATCTTTGTCTCTTTCCTTTTGTCAGTATACTTATTCATGTAGATGTGTCTATCAGTGAATCACAATTCATCATGCCCCGCTAAAGTTTCTGTAAGCCAGATGTGTCTGTGTAGATGTGTGCACTCACTTCTCCCAGGCAGACACTAGGAGTGGACTAGATGGGCTCTGTGATGCATGTGTGCCTCCTTCATTTGCAAAGGAGTTGCTGTTTCCGGAAACATTGTTCCACTTTACATTCCCACCAGTACTGTGTGAGAACTCCACAAGAGACCCCTGGTCCCTAGTCTGTGGGATGAGCAGTCTTTCGTGTCTGTTGTGATGTTTCTGCCTTTCTGGTTTGTATTCTCCTAACATCGAAAATCTTTTCATGTCCCATTGCTCTGTCAGTTGACGTTTGCTGTTGTTAAACCCGAGTGTTTCGCCTTCCTTTTTCCCCCTAGAAATGGCATTTGCTCTTATGTTTTAGTCAGTGACCTACTCTAGCTAGATTCATGTTTTTTGGTTCTGTGGGGGACCACAGTCAGTACTGTGACTTGCGTGTGGCTGTCCTTGTTTGGAACTGGCTATTGAAATTCGGATCTTTCGCTGTGGAATTTGCCTCTGCACCGCAGTCAAATCCCACTGAGCACACACCTGTGGATCTACTTCCAGAATCTCCGACAGCCAGCTTTATCTCCTCTGCATCAGTATGGCACCGCCATGGCTACTGCTGCTTTTATTTTTATTTTATTTATTGTAAGTCTGACTGCAGTGTAAGTCAGGGAGTCTGAGCTCCCTCATCTTGTGCCATTGTTTTCCAGAGTTGTAACTATCCCAATTCTTTGTCTTTTCATTTCAATTTGAATCAGCTCCTCAGTTTCTGCAAAGCTGCTGAGCCTAAGATGACATTTAACAACGTTGAGTTCTTTAGTTTGTGAAAAGCAAATACCGCCTTTACCTAGGTAGTCAATGTGGTAATTTCTGTTTAGGAGTCTTGCACATTTTTGTCAGATTTGTCTTTATTTTACATGTCTGATATTTTAAATTCCATTGTTTTGCATTTTAATTTTTTATGCTAGTATACAGAAATACAATTGTCACTTACATATTGACCTTATATCCTGAAGCCTTGTTAATTTGTCAATTCTCAAAATAATTTGAGGTTTGTTTTTTGTTTTGTTTTGTTTTGTTTTGTTTTTCGAGACACGGTTTCTCTATGTAGTTTTGGTGCCTATCTTGGATCTCGCTCTGTAGCCCAGGCTGGCCTTGAACTCACAGAGATCTGCCTGGCTCTGCCTCACAAGTGCTGGGAGTAAGAGCATGCGCCACCGCCACCCGGCTGAGAAATTCCAATAGAAGATTCTTGGGGTCTTAATTGTGTCATATGTGAATAAAGATGACTTCTTTGCTAGAACCTCTAGTACAAGGTAGAGTAGGAGCAGAGAGAAGGAACCATGAGATCAAATATCACAGGGGAAAAGCGCTTAGACATTTGCCACAAATCTAACATTATTGTGGAGAGAGAGAGAGAGAGAGAGAGAGAGAGAGAGAGACTGTGTGTGTGTGTGTGTGTGTGTGTGTGTGTGTGTGTGTGTGTGTGTATGGTTCATGCATGTTTGCATGTGTGCAGGTGCACATATGTGCACATGTATGTGGAGAGTTCCCAGCGAGTGTCTTCCTTGATTGCTCTTGGCTTTGTTTAATGAGGAGGGTCTTATGAACCCAAAGCTCACCAATTCCAACTAGTGCAGCTAGCATGCTTGCCTTGGGGTTCTGTGTCTGGATCCCAGGTGCTGGGATCACAGGCGTCCTCAGTGCCTGCCTGGCTCTTACATGGGTTCTGAGGTTCCAAGCTCCAGTCTAGTGCTTTCCTGACAGGCGCTTTGTGCGTTGAACCATCTTCCCAGCCCCTGTAGACTTCTGTCTTCTTCTAGTCCTAGGTTTTGTTTATTGAGTATATATCAGGCATATACGGATGTTAGAGTTTGTCAAGTGCTTTTCCTGCATCTGCTGAGATTATTTGTCTTTCTCCACTAAGTTGGTAAGTTGCATTGATTTGGTTTTCAGCTAGACATCTTCACATTTAGGATCGGTGAGATGGCACAGGAGATTGCAGCCAAGCCTAACAACCTGAGTTCAGTTCTCAGGACAGGACCTACATGGTAGAAATAGAGAACAAATTCCCAAGGTCGTGTTTTTTGACCTTCTATGAATTGGTGAATTCCATGCATGCCCATACCCACATACACAAACAAACAAACAACAAATAAATAAACAATAACATGAAATGCAAATGGTTAAAACACCTAAATTAAAAGTCAAAGACTAGCCTGGTGTAGTAACATATGCTTTTGCCTTTAAGCTCAGCACTTGGGAGATATCTGTGAGTTTGAGGCCAGGTTGTTCTATATAGTGAGTTTTCAGGGATATACACTTTGTCTTATACAAAACAAAACAATCAAAAGACAAAGACTGCCAACTGAACAAAAAAGCAGGAGATCCAACTATACGTTACTTATAAGAAACCACAGTTTGAGCCAGGCATGGTCCCAGGGATCAAACTCAGATCATCAGGCATGGCAGCAAGTGTCTTCACCTACTGAGTGTTGACATGACTGGATTGAAATCTATTGTCATGTTTTTATTTATTACACCAATTTTTCTTATTTTCGCTTTTCTTTGGACTTGAACATTTTTTAATTATTCCATTTTATTTACAGTATATCATCAGTTACTCTTTGTTGTAGTTTTTTTTTTTAAGATTTATTTACTTATGTATACAGTGTTCTATCTGCATGTACCCCTGCCCACCAGAAGAGGACACCAGATCTCATTACAGATGGCTGAGAGCCACCATGTGGTTTCTGGGAACTGAACTCAGGACCTCTCTGAGCCATCTCTCCAGCCCTGTTTTACAGTTTAATATTTGATATTTATGATATGCATCTTTTCTCAGCCCACCTTTTCCCTTCCTTAGTGCTCTCTTGTCAGACATTATAGTTGTGTGAAGATCATAAACTGTACAATATATTTTGCTGACCTCAAATAGTCATCTATCTTTCAAAGAGATTTAAAAAGTTAGAAAAAAATTTATTAAAAAACATTATTTTAAAGATTTATTCATGTTTATTTTATGTATACGAGTGTTTTGCCTGCTACATGTAAGTGCACTTTGTGTGTGCCTGGTACCACCAGACAGAGAGGGCACTGGATCCCCTGGAACTGGAGTTAGAAAGACGTGGTTGTGAGCCACCATGTGGATTCTGGGAACCAAACCTAGGTCCTCTGAAAGAGCAGTGTTGGAAGAGCAGCCAGTGTTCTTAACCACTGAGCCATCTCTCCAGCCCTCTGAAAAAAAGTTTTCTATATTTACTCACATTTTTATCTTTTATTTCCTCCTTCCTTCCTCCCTTTCTTCCTCCCTTCCACCCTCCCTTCCTTCTTTCCTTCCTTCCTTTGTTTCATACTTGAGCTCACACTCATGAGCCAACACGCCCTTCTTTTTTTTCTCTTTTTATTGTATAGATTCCAGAATTCTCTTTGATCAGATTGTCTTTCAAATGAAGCACTCCCTTCAACCTTCTTTTAATGCAGATTTTCTGGTCAACAATTGTTTTACTTTTTGTATGCCTGAAAAGGTCTTTGTTTAAGCTTCGTTCTTGTACTGTGTCTTCACTGAGTATAGAATTCTAGCTGGACAGTTTCCATTCAGTACTTTGAAGAACTTAGTCTAGCTGAGGGGCAGTGACAAGGGCTGGCTCTGATGCCAGGTGTCTGTGGGGAGCTCTCGTGTCCTAGCAGTGTATGGAGCTTTTGCGGCCCTTTATAACACTGCATGGACCAGACAACAGACTTTAAAAAGTTATCCCAGCACATTAGAGACAGCCAAGTGCCGGGCGGTGGTAACGCACGCCTGTAATCCCAGCACTCGGGAGGCAGAGCCAGGCGGATCTCTGTGAGTTCGAGGCCAGCCTGGGCTACAGAGTGAGATCCAGGAAAGGCACAAAGCTACACAGAGAAACCCTGTCTCAAAACCAAAACAAAGAAAAGAAACAGCTGGAGTAAGGATAAATGGAAAGCGAAAAGGTAATAAAAGTGACGTTTAACCTGAGAAAGCAGAGGAGCTGGTGAGAACAGCTTCTGTTGCTTACAATGTGTTATACAAGGTAACTCATGAGCACAAAGCACCAAGACTGGCCCCCGAAAATGTTTCTGGAACATATCGTGCTGTGATGCTCCAACTCAGAAGCAGTAAGTTCTGTAAAATAAAACAAGGCTTTGCACATTTTAACTTTAAACTTAAAACTCTGGCAAAGGTCCTAGAAATGTAGATATTTTTCTTGAGTTGGTTTGTTGAAAATGAATGAATCCAAGAGCAGCTTCATAATTTAATTTCCCGTGAAGAGAGTGCGGTTGAGAGCGGCAGAGCTTGGTGTAAAGGCCTTAGGGCAATGGTTCACTCTCACTGAAAATCAACGCTTCTACAGTGACGTCAATGCTTACGGAGGAAGGTGTAACAGATTCTCTCCTCTTTCCTGCTCATACATATTTGGTCTTAACAATGCCATTTGAAAAGGAAATGTCTTGACAAATTGGTGAGTTTTCTTCCCATGGGAAACACAATTACTTGGTGTAAATTACTAGATTAAACTGATGTTTAGGCATTCAAATATTAAGTTGGTCAAAACCAATCAGTTTCTGACAGCCGGTCACAGAAGGTAGGCTTTCCCAGAACACTGCAGCTAACAAAGAATCATGTAGTTTCTTTTAGTGACATGGTGTCTCTGTGTTTATAAAGACACTTTAAGTCAGTCTTTGGTGGTAGATGAGTGAAATATCGAAGTCACTTGAGGTCATTGTGGGATAAAGACATCCTAACACTTTAAGGAAATAGCCACCATCCATGACACTACCTGTGATTTTCATAGTTACCTATATTTAGATAACAATTAGATTATTTTAAGAAATGTAATAGCTGCATTCTCCTCATTTTAATCAATAAAATGTCAATAAATCCTCATGTGTGTCCCATCCCTGACAAGATTGGCAATATCACAAAGAGGCTTGGAATCCTACCATCTGTTAAATGGAGCATTTGAGAGAGACAGACAGACAGACAGACAGACAGAGAGAAGCACAAAGAGAGATAGAGAGACTTAGTTCATTGTACTGCAGATCTGTAACAACAACTCTTGTCATTGTGGTTTTTGTTCCTGGGTCTGTAGTACATCTTCTTTCTCTGCTTGCTTCTATGATATTCGCCTTATCGCTGGTTTTAGGATTTTGATTATGAAGTGCGCCAGTGGTCTTCCCCTACATATTGTGCTTAGGCTCAACCTGCTGCTCAGGTCTGTGGGTTTACAACTGTCATCTGACTGGAAGAGGTTTCACTATTGTTTCTTTAAATACTTTTTGTGTATTCCTTTCTCTCTCCTCTGCTTTAGGACTTTCAATTATGTGCCACTTGAAAACGGCTGGAATGGTTTCTCAGTTCATTGGTGCCATGTCCTCTTGAACGTGTGGCATATTTATCACCATGGTTTATATGTGTAGCCATTTTCATGTCCTTGTCTACTAATTATTGCTTAGCAAGTCACAGATGATACTGACTTTGTCCCCTGGGGCGTTTCTGAGTTTGTTACTAATGATTAATTCTCTCCACCTCAATATAGGGTTTATTTTCTTGCTTTCATACACACTTGGTTTTTTTTTTTTCTTTTCATTAATACCAGATATTTTGAATTTATATTGCTGGATGCTGGATATTTTTTAATTTGTAGAAATGCCTTTGAGCATTGTTTTGAGGAAACAAATCTTTTCAAAGTGGCAGGGAATTCAACTGTTGTGGAGGAGAGGGAAGGAGGGAAGGAGGGAAAAAAGAGGAAGGTAGGGAAGATGTTGTCTAATGAAATGTTGTGATTGTGCGGTAGATCCAGAGAATACCGTGTGACTCCCACACTTTCGACCTTGACCCAGAAATCAACCTACCATCTCATGGCCTGCTCTAGACTTCAGATTGCACTTTATGTACTTTGGAACCAAGCACACACTGCCTTGCACAGTTCAGCTATAAATCATATATATATATTTATGGACAAGTCCAGTCCCAGGTCCCCTCGGTCTGTCTGTATGCTAATAACACCCAAACAACCAAATGAATGAATGATTTATTATTATTATTATTATTTATTTATTTAGAGAAGAGCTTAGAGACAAGGTTTCTTTACACAGTGGAGCTAGGAAGAGAGAGGCACTGTGGCTCTTTATGTGTCCCCAGCTCCCCTGAATATATGCACCTCACTTTACCTTCTTGTTTTTCAGAGGGGGTCATTCCTGGTCCCCCCACAGACCTCTCTGTCACTGAGGCCACCCGGAGCTACGTAGTGCTGAGCTGGAAACCCCCTGGCCAGCGTGGTCATGAGGGCATTATGTACTTTGTAGAGAAGGTAAGACCCCAGCATTATCACCTACGCCACCTCCTAATGGTCTTCTTAAGTCACATTAATTTCTGATCACAATGCAATGAAGGAGGGCAGCAGCAAAAAGAATCTAAACTCTCTAAATTCTTACAGATTATGAACTGTCTCTGTTGAAAACAAATATAACCCATAGAACTTTATCTTGGCGCCTTGAGATTCCCTCATGTTCCGGAAACTGTGGATTGCCTGTATGGTGGTGTTCTATGGAGCAGTCCTCTGTCTCTCTTGCTCTCGTCATAGCTGTTTGTCTGCTGGCTTTTCTGTCATGATGATGACACATGATGAGGGTAGACGGCAGGAGGAGCAGAGGAGTTGTACGACTTTCCAACAGTAGGCGGAGGTGAAGACAGCAAGCCTTCACACACCACTGTGTGAAGCAGTACTCCAATACACAGTAGAGTGGGGTTAGGGGTGACGGAAGAGTCTGAGACACTGGAGACTTCTTTGTCCCAAATATCTTATAGTCATGCTGGGGTCAGAACGTTAGAGGACAGTTCAAGAAAACGAACTGGGGGAGGGTGATATGGGGGCCAGCCATGCAGCCGTGTCCAAGGGGGCCTGATAAGCACTGAGAGCAGCAAGTGGGAAGTGCCAGGGGCTGGCTGAGACAATACTGGAGAAAGTGGTCCTGCTGCCAGCGCAGGAATGCCCAAGAATCCACAGACAATGTGGTACAGAAGTCCTCCTTCCCAAGATCATGGCTCTTGAGAAAGATATTTAAGAAGAATTTGTTTAACATGAAGAATCAAGTCCATTGCTAGCCAAGTTTTGATTGTGGTGTAAGGGCCATAGCTCAGTGGTGGGGCCCTGGCCTAGGATTTGTGATGCCCCTGGTTCAATCCCCACTGCCACAAAAATGAGATCAGCATTTAATTGAGAAGGTGTATTTGTCTGATATGTAAAAACATTTATATCTATTCAGAGTAATGCACTATTGTTAGCAAAATTGAGGCTAGTGTTTATGCTTTAAAATTTCATCTTTGCAAAATTACATAGAAAGATTTTTTTCACAAAAGTATCTGGTACTCAGTTTTCTCCTTCCATCTGGATTGTACTTTTGATTAGTCAGTTTTAGAACAACTGTTGGATCGCCTTCCCTTACTGTTACTGTGAGAGGGTCCATTTATGAAGAATATAGGTTTATGGAGATATATGCAAACAATCTAAAAACAGTGTACATCATGTGTTTTAGGGGCTGGGACTGAACCTGGGGTTCATACACATCAGGTCACTGCTCTGACTGACACCCCCCTTTTGTAATCTTATCGCTGCCCCCTGAGTAGCTGTGATTACAGGCTTGTGCCACCAGGCCTGGCCAATATACAAACTTGAACAACTTAATTAGAATATTGATTATATCTAATAATGAGTTCCATTATGGCATTTTTTGTGCATCTCATACCTTCTCCTGCTGACCCCCTCTGTTTCCCCTTCTATTTTCATGTCTTGTTTGGTTTTTAGAGGTTTTGTTATTATTGTTGTTTGGGTTTTTGTTAACTCAATGGGTTTCATTAGCATTGCCTACAGGAGCAAGGTTGAGGGATTGTATATAGGAACATAGGTGCCTCACCAGTGGTTATTCCACTGAAGAAAATGTCATCCCTTCACTACCAACCATAAACTAATGAGTACCCATGAGATCTGCCTACTCCACAAGGTATTGACCAACCCAAGTATGTGTGGAGCTCTCAATATGCAAATTATATGTAGATATATTTATGTATACAAACACACCACACACACACACACACACACACACACACACACACACACACGCCCATAGCAACACCTGTGCCAGATGACAAACTATGAAAGTTCATTTTCTCTTCTCCCCATGTGAGTCTCAGGGTCAAGTTTAGATAGTTAGGCTTGGTAGCCATTGCCTTTACTGGCTGAGCCATCTCACTAGTAAAATATGTAAATATCTTAATAGCCTTTTATTTATTTCAAATTTGTGGCTCTTGAAAATTACACCAGAGTAACACGTGTTATGGTCTGTGGTATTCCTTTACTAATTATATTTTGCAGTGAACATTTGTCTGATGTCCTTGAAATGGACATCTCGCTTCTTTTTTTTTTTTTTTTTTGAGCTGAGGATAGAACCCAGGGCCTTACACTTGCTAGGCAAGCACTGTACCACTGAGCTAAATCTCCAACCCTCGCTGCTTTCTTATCTGCAACAAATTTCAGATAATAAGTTCATGACCACTTACTTTCCCATGCAACATAGACATCTTCCAAGGGTCTGGTTTATGAAATATAAAATTATACTTACAGTTTCATATTTTCTAAATGTTATCCCCAAATAAAAGTTTGGTAGTATCCTAAGCGATTTTCTATTTTAATAGAAGTAATGATAGAGTAACAGCTATTTCCTGGTATATTTAACACACACCCATGTCCACTGCATTTCTTTGACATACTCCACAGGAAGAGGCTCTGAATTAACTCTGTGACAGTAATTACCATTTTGCTGAAATAATGACTCATAACAACCTTCTCTGAGACATGTTCGTCAGGTGAGTCAGCGCTGGCTTCTGTTGACCATTTCCTTTGGTCGCATCAACCTGAATTTTTCCATGAAAGCCTGTAACTTCCCCAGATCAAAATAATATAATCTATCATTAGACAATTAAACATTTTTTTCTACTAGCCTGCTCAGTTAGAGAGAAGACAAGATAATATTTAGGAGTATGACATTGCACGGAGGTGTATTCTATTCTTGCAACATCCAGGATGCTGGAGGAGTAAGGATGTAGACCATGTTCAGAGACATAGGATGCAATTACAGAATTTTCTATGTCAAGCCATTCTGCTATGATTCCGATTATTTCTGATGGCATTTATGAGGTGCTGGCTTTTGTAAAGGTTCACTTACTGGTCCCATGGCAGATTTTTCACCCACCAAGAATCTGTCTCCTAGACTGTCCCATGCTTTCACTTGATGGAACTTTCACCTGGGATTTGCATGCACATAAACTATGGGATGGTCTATCACGTTACAGGCTTATAGTCAAACACTGACGCCATGCCTCTGATTCCTAAGATGGTTGAGACTGAGGGGCTCAGTAGTGAAAGAAGTGGGTGAATCAGGGTCTTTCTTTAAAACTCCCCTATCCTAATGTGTTCTTTTCAGCCCCAAACTCTTCTCTCAGATATCTCAGGTCTTGGGTACTTTTTCTCATCTCCCTTTCGAAAATCTGTTATGTCAGGGACCAAACAGTGTCACTTGCTAGCACTGCTTCCTGTAGATAGTAGGAGTGACAGTAAGCAGTGTTTGCCAGAGGCCATCACTGTATTGCACATGTTAGTTAACCTGCTTAACCCTGTTAGGGCATACTTTTATTTCATTGTCCTACTTTCTAGATAAGGAAATGGAGTAATTTATGGGTTTCATGATTTGCTCCAGATTGCACTGCAGGGACAAGTTAGAGGTAGGATTTGAACATAGTTTATCTAGTCACAGATCCATAAATCCAGATATGGGTTAGATGTCTCTAATTAAAAAATCCAAATTCGTGATCCAAGGAGACACTCAAAATGTTTTGGATTTTGGGTTGGGGATACTTAAATAGTAAAGTCTCATTCTCTCTCTCTCTCTCTCTCTCTCTCTCTCTCTCACACACACACACACACACACACACACACACACACACGCGCACACACACCAATCCCCAAATCTGAAACACTCATAGTTTCAAGCATTTGAAATAAGGGATACTCTACCTGCATTACGGTGGGATACTTCCAAAGCTGACATCAGGAATGGTGGTAGTGTAGCTGAGAGGGTTAAAGTTACAGTGACATACACCATCCATAGAACAGAGAAAGCAGTTATTGTCTTTAATTATGAAAGTAAAAATGATTAATGATTGTTTACGTATTTCCCTGAGGAGGGATGTCAAGTTATAAAAATGTGGGGGAATTTCATCACTCATAGGGTAGATCACACATACAAATGACACATTATCATGAAATATACTGCAGGAACACCAGGGTTTCACCTTGTTAAATTTGCCTTATAACAGATGATAGCAATGAGGCCCAGAGCACCCATTTCACATTCTAAGGTCATCCAGCTCATTACTAACTGGGGTCAGACCCTTTGGGTCCCTTCTGCCATGCTACTAAATATAGCCCATGTCACGTCAGTAGAGATCATGTTGAATAGTGTAGTACAAACTTCTGTGTCATATTTGACAGCTAGCCTGTCCATCTTAAAATGTAGATTTCTGGAAGATTATTTTGAAAATGATTTTTTTTTTTTTATCTCTAGCATACCCAGGCCAGAGCAACAAAATTTGTGCTTTTGCTGACCTCAAGCAGAGCTGGATGCTAGGGTTGGAGAAAGTCTTTGACTTGTTTTCTAACAGTGCTGACTGACTCCTGCCAACAACACATGCGTCTGCATTTTCATCCAAGTCACTGGAGGTCATTTTAAGGATAGAACGTATTTCTTTCTTTATTTCTTTCTTTATTTCATTCATTCATTCATTCATTCATTTGCTTAATTTTTTTGAGACAGGGTCTCTGTATCTCAGCTGGCCTGGAAGTCACTGTGCAGCCCAGAATGTCTTCAGACTTGTGGCTTTCCTCCTGCTTCAGCCTCCTGAGGGCTGAGATGCAGACATGCACCCCCATACCTTTCAGTCTCTTTACATTTTTTTGAAAGACTTTATGGTTTATTCTAAAATTTAGGCACAGTTTCACAAAAGAGCATCTTTGTATTCCCATAACCTTATTCATTTGTTCATTCAGTGAAGAAACTTTGAGTGTCCTCTGGGCTGAGGCAGGACAGTGAGCAAGCAGGTCCCCTGAGCTCATGGAATGCGCTTTCTGGTAGAGGAGAGAGCAAATAAATAAGTTTCAAATAATGACAAATGCTTGAATTGCAAAATAAAGAGGGTGATTGATGAGAGAAGGACATGAACTCCTCTAAACTGGTGAAGGGAGTTGGTCTACACAGGCCTTTCTGAGGAGGTGGCAGCCAAGTGTGGGTCTGAAGGATGTTATGAGTCATAACACTCAACTAAAATAACATAGTTCATAGTAACATTGCACAAATTTAAGTATTGAAAACAGTTCACTGAAGTGATGACCTACCCTAAGACTTAGAAAGGTAACTATCCTTGAAATAAGTAGATTGACAAGCATGTTTATGTACCAGTGAAGTAAAATGTTAAAACTGTTTTCCCAACAGCTCAAAGCCACACTTGATATAGAAGCCTACAGCATTCAACTGTCCCCTTTTCCCACATCTCTCCTCCAGTCCAGCTCTAGAAACAGGGGTGGTTTGTTGGCAGGTAAATGTGTGAGTGCCCTGTGTGCTCTGGGGGCTCCCAGTGACGTCACTGTTCCTGCTGCAGTGTGACGTGGGGACAGAAAACTGGCAGCGCGTCAACACAGAACTCCCAGTCAAGTCTCCTCGCTTTGCTCTGTTCGATTTGGCGGAAGGGAAATCTTACCGCTTCCGCGTCCGCTGTTCGAATTCAGCAGGAGTCGGTGAACCCTCAGAGGCAACAGAAGTGACTGTCTTAGGGGACAAGCTTGGTAAGTGTAGGGTCAGACTGAGCACCTGCGACTTCACATTGTGCCAGGAGAAAATTCCAAACCAAGAGTGAAATAGTGTTGTTTTGATTATGCAAAGTAAACTTCATGAGTTTTACCACCTGACATAGTTTTCAATGTCCACAGACATTTCATTTACTATTATGCTTCCTACTTAACATTTTGAGCAAAATACATTATCAAACAAAGCCACTGTATGTTTCACATGATGTGTAAACATTTATGCACGTGTGCTTGTGCATATGCAATGGGAATGAAGTATATTAAACTACCTTGAGTTTCAGCACCGCGTTCTTTGTTCTTTCTTACACAGACATTCCCAAGGCCCCTGGAAAAATCATCCCAAGTAGAAACACAGACACTTCAGTGGTGGTTTCCTGGGAGGAGTCCAAAGATGCCAAGGAACTAGTTGGGTACTACATCGAGTCCAGTGTGGTTGGCTCTGGCAAGTGGGAGCCCTGCAACAACAACCCTGTGAAGGGCTCACGGTAATGCGCTCGTGTGTGTGTGTGTGTGTGTGTGTGTATGTGTGTGTGTGTGTGTGTGTGTGTGGTGTGTGTGTGTGGTGTGTGATGTGTGTGATGTGGTGTGTGTGTGATGTGTGTGGAGTGTGTGATGTGGTGTGTGTGTGATGTGTGTGTGTGGTGTATGGTGTGTGTGTGGTGTGTGTGATGTGGTATGTGTGTGTGATGTGGTGTGTGTGTGTGGTGTGTGTGTGTGGTGTGTGCTGTGTGTTGTGTGTGTGATGTGTGGTGTGGGGTGTGTGTGTATGTGTGATGTGTGGTGTGTGTGTGTGTGCACGTGTGTGGTGTGGTGTGGTGTGTGTGTGTGCACATGTGTGGTGTGGTGTATATGTGGTGTGCGTGTGTGTGGTGTGGTGTGGTGTGTGTGGTGTGGTGTGTGTGGTGTGGTATGTGTGTGTGTATAGTGTGGTGTGGTGTGTAGTGTGGTGTATATGTGGTGTGTGTGTGTGCGTGCACATGTGTGGTGTGGTGTGTGTGGTGGTGTGTGGTGTGTGGTGTGGTATATATGTGGTGTGTGTGTGTGTGCACGTGTGTGGTGTGGTGTATATGTGGTGTGTGTGTGCGTGCACATGTGTGGTATGGTGTGTGTGGTGTGGTGTGTGGTGTGGTGTAGTGTATATGTGGTGGGTGGGTGTGTGTGTGTGCACATGTGTGGTGTGGTGTGTGTGGTGTGTGGTATGGTGTGTGTGGTGTGGTGTGTGTGGTGTGGTGTATATGTGGTGTGTGTGTGTGTGTGTGTGCGCACATGTGTGGTGTGGTGTGTGTGGTGTGGTGTGTGGTGTGGTGTATATGTGGTGTGTGTGTGTGTGCGCACATGTGTGGTGTGTTGTGTGTTGTGTTGTGTGTGTGTTGTGTGATGTGTGGTGTGGTATGTGTGGTGTGGTGTGTATGTGGTGTGTATGTGTGTGTGCATGTGTGCATGAGCATGTGTGTGGTGTGTTCCAGAGGCAGGCTACGTGCAGTACATACATCCAGTGGAAGAATAACCCACATGGGGTTAGAGAGATGGCTGAGCTGTCAAAAGTATGTACTGCTCTTGCAGAGGCCCCAAGTTCAGTTTCCCACATTGGGTGATTCACAACCACCTGTAACTCCAGCTTTAGGGGTCTGACAGTCTCTTCTGGCCTCCCCAAGAACTTACAGGCACATTCTCCCCCTCCACCACACATGCAAATATACCAGGTACCTTTATATACAGGCACATCCCCCCCCACATATAGATATTTTATTAATAATAGATATAATTTAAAAACCTTTTTAAGAACACATATACATATTTACTTTAAATAGCCAAATGAATTTAAAGCCGAACATGTCTAATGTAATATATTTGAAAAAAAAAAGACTTGTAATGTTAAACATTAAAAGAAACAAACTATCATCTACAAGTTCATTTTATAGTTCTTCTCTGATTCTTTCTCTTGATTTTCCTTTTCCATTGTTACTCTCTGGTCTTTCACATACAAAATGATATGAGACTCCAAGGACCTAACAGGAGCTACCAAACATAAATACCTTGGTATTTTTAAGAGAACAGAAAACAGAATACCAGCATATTATCAATTCTGAACATCAACACGATTAAACCCAGGACTGAGCAGATGGAAAATGCCATTGGAAAAATGCCATCCAAACAACGATGTTCTGAGAGTCTGCCATTTCTTTGTGTCTGTTTTTGATGTGGGGAGAGTAGTTTTTCTTGCTTTTGATTATTTTCTCAACCAGTTGAGTCTGCATAATTTAGGACTGACTTGAGAAGCGGTCCCTAGAAAGCGTCTGACGGACTTGTTGGGCAGCTTCTGTCTTAGCCCTTTCCAGAGGCCACACATTCCCAGAGGATGAGTGGAACCAGACCCTGAGAGGCTGGAGCCCAGCAGATGAAAGGGAATGCCCCTGTATTCCATCTTTATCTGGGACATTCAGAAGCCCAGGAGCCCAGGCATCTACTTTCTACAGAAAAGCAGGAGCCAGTGAAGGGCAGACACTGGTGTTACTCATCTTCATGCCTGTGATAACTAGTCCGATGTCTACACCTCGAAAGTGCTCAATAAATAATCACCAACCCGAGTTGACCCTAGACTGAAAGGCACGGCTTTCTTTATTAATTATCCAACAAGTGAGTGGGATAGAGCCCTTAGCAGACCCATTATCTCCTGGGCTACAGTCTTCAAGGCCGATTTAATGTTACATTGATTCATGAAATGCTACTTACAGCTGTAACAGTGTTAAGGAGGATGGTGATTTTAAATGGGAGAGCACCATGGATTCATACAGTGTTGCTGGAACTTTGTATCTAAATGGCAATTCTGGAAACTATTTTTCACTTTCTGTCAGATTGCAGTGTAATTTCTCAAGTAATGGTTCCTTCCCCGGCACAGAGAAGGTAGTGGTTAGGTGTCTGTGACAGGGTTTATCAGCACCTTACACTTTAAGTATATACCTGATATAGCTACTCACAATATTGTCACCATACCTACTATTTATTAAGTGCCTCCTTTGTTTCAGACCCACTACTGGTATTTTAAATACTAGATGGCTCATCTTTATATCTTTATGCAGAATCAATATGTGGTGGTATTATTATTGTTTCTCTGTTGAACATTTTTCTGATGAATGTTCAGGGTAAGCCAGAATTCCTTTTTTTTTTTTTTTTATGGAGTAGGTTTTAAAAATTGCCCAAATTGCCTTTTTATCTAAGGTTCACATGTTACCTGAAGCTCACATTTTAGAAAGGGAATCTTTTTATAAAGCCAGGCTGTTCAGATCACTCAGTGAAGCTGCCAGTCATCTTGGCTAATCCTCCTGGAAAGGCTCTGAACACTTCCTCTCCTCTGTAGATTCACTTGCCATGGATTGGCAACTGGTCAGAGCTACCTTTTCCGGGTCAGAGCAGTGAACGCCGCTGGACTTAGTGACTATTCCCAGGATTCAGAAGCCATTGAGGTCAAAGCTGCTATCGGTAAGCTCCTCTTATGTAGTTCGGCCAAAGAAAGAAATGAATTTTTCCAACTTTCCGTCTTCTCCATAAATGGTTTAAAGTCTCTGATTTCACGCCATGGGTCCACCGTTACGTGATCATTTTCTCTTTGGCTCCAGTTGTGCACTAACCTTCCACAGCTGACGTCGTACAGATCTTCATCACTTACAGAGCCTGTACATCTGTAGAGTTCTCTTCTCCCTCATTCCAGTCTCCTCAGACACTGCCTCTTGTCTGAAACTTCATGCTAACTCCATGTTCATCCTGGGACCTGGCAGGCCGTCCCCCTTCCGTGAGGTGGTACATCACCATAACTCTATCATCTTGTACTTAAAAGCCATTTCATCTGCAGCAGAGCTTGGCTTCTTTCTCCTAACAGCATATTACCATGCTTCTTAAAAATGCCTCTAAAATTCATGCAAGACACATGTGGCTGCTTAATCTATACTTCATTTGTTTGCAAACTAACAGAATAACTCCATCAATAAGGTCATTATATGTATATGTGTGTTATACCTCCCAATCTTGGATAGAGTCAGGGAAGGGACCCAGCTAATTCAGAAAAACAAAAATAAAATCTGTAATATGCTAATGTATTAATAGAACTATGTAGTTATGGGTCTCAGTAATAAGGCACAATGTCATGGCGTGTAACGCCCCAATACCACTGTAAAAACATAAAGCAGGTGCAATGGTGCATACCTATCATTGAAACAGTTGGGAAAGAAGAAGCAGGAGGATTGAAAATTCAAGGTCATCCTGGGTTACATAGCAAGACCCTGCCTCAAAATCCAAAGAATTAATGTTAGTTTTCTTCTTTGGCATTAGTTTAAGGTAGGCAGTGGCAGACATGTTCTCTTGGGGGTTGGGAGGTACAGTGCCTTACTGTTGCACTGACAGTCCCGATTCTGTCATGCAGTTAGGATCTTTAATATTGTGTCTCGTGCACTTTGTGGTCCTTCCTCTATAATGTTGAATATTAGAGCATATTACCTCTCAAGAATTGCCTGAGATTTGCTTTTTTTTTTTTTCCTGTATAAACTAAAACCCTTTGGGTTCTGCAAATAGAAATGGTTCCTGTTCCGTCTGTGGTTTCTTCTTTTTCCCAAAAATATGGAGAAGTTGAAGTGTTCCCTGGCGTAAATTCTGTCAAACCAAGATTGTTTTTCGCTCTGCTTGCAGTCCTAATGCTTCTGTTTGTTACTCAAGAGTAACACGTATGGGGTCTGGCTCACGTCGTTTCTGTTGTTGTCTGGTGACTGTAGGGGGAGGAGTGTCTCCAGATGTGTGGCTTCAACTGAGTGATGCGCCTGCTGGACTAACAGACTCCAGGGGGGGCATGAATGGAGCCTCCCCACCAACCTCTCAAAAAGATGCTTTGCTCAGTAGCAAACCTAACAAACCATCACCACCCAGTAGCCCTTCCAGCCCGGGCCAGGCAGAAGTGAGTAAAGTGAGTGAATCAGTTCAGGAGGAGCTCAGCCCGCCACCACAGAAGGCAGCTCCCAAGGAGCAAAGTAAATCTGAGTCCCCAAGAAAGAAGAAGGACCCAGTAGGTGAGAACTGCCAAGTCCAGCCCTTCATCTGTCTCCATCAGTGTCCTCACCTCTCATTGTCCAGATCATATGCTTCATCCGTGTTCATACCTCATTTGTTGGTTCTGAATTTTCTGTTTCTATTAGCCATTCAGCACGCTTTCATCTAATCAAAGTTGCTGTGTGGGGTTGGCTTGTATGCACTATTTCTTAGCCTTAGCAATGATGAAATGTTTACAGGACTGTTTGACAGAGGAGGAGTTAGCCAGGAAGATATCCCAGGCCCAGACATGAGGGTAGAAGGGACTTGATGATTAATCAGGTTGTGTGAAGCTGAGTGATCTTGACATAAGCTCTTTGGCATGCTCATGCTCAGAACAGGTAGAGGAAAATAATTCATGATGAAGTGATGGTGTCCCAAGGTCAGAGCCATTAATTCCCATTGTTCAGCCTCAGTTTTTAAGTGATCATTCATATTTCACTCAAATCACTAGTTCTTAGCAGCTGGGAAAAGTTCAGAATGGTATTATAGCCACAGAGAATTACATTCCATAGAGAAACTACAGTCCATGAAGGGACTCACGGAAGATGGTTTATTAGGAAGCTAAACGTGAGCTGGTTGGGTGCTGTGGGGTATGTTTGTGTTCTAGGAGACAATGCATCAGATAAAAGTGCTGATAAATTTTAACTGCCCCCTGTCCATTCCTCATCTCTAGCCACTCAACTTTCATACCTCCTCCACTTTTTCATTTTGAACCCTTATTCATCCCATTAATTAAGAAGAAATGGAATAGTCACTTGAGGCTCTATCCTGAAAAGTGCTCTGAAATAGAAAATAGAGAGAAAAAAGGGATGTGTGTGTGTGTGTGTGTGTGTGTGTGTGTGTGAGAGAGAGAGAGAGAGAGAGAGAGAGAGAGAGAGAGAGAGAGAGAGAAATGACTTTATTCTAAAGGTTTTCTTTGTTCTGAAAATAGTTTTGAATAGGAATATGATCATTTCTGTAACTCTTATAATCCAAACAAAGTTTTGGACATTTCATCTAGATAGACTTCTCGCTATGACTGTACCTCTCTTTCTTCATTGAAAACCATCATTTCAGCAGCCAAACGTAAAGTGGACCTGCAAATCATATAAATGTACAACAAGCTTTGAAATACCCTTTAATTTTTTTTTCTAGCTGGCAGTAGCAAATGCAGAGACAGCTATATAGTATCGTGTGCTATGTAAAACATTCTAACACCAGGAATTTAGAATCCTAGGAGTTTAAAATGTTGTGATGAACATGTATCTACCAAGAGAACGTCATATGGCAGATCATGCTTTGTGCTATAGAATATTTTTTAAAGGTGTATTTAACTGAGATCCGGGATATTTTACTGACTGGAGTATACACAAAGTCTCCCAGGGTAAGTATACATGAATATGAAACCATTTGGAACTGTATGGAGGTGACAAATAAGCAAACTGATATGGAAACCAAGACATGTACACAGTCTGTTGTCATTAGAGATCAAATTAAAATAAAACCACAAAAAGGTGTAGATCTTGAGGGAAACATTTCTTCCTATGGGAAAAAGATCATTTTCTGAGGACATGGCAGTTTACCAGACAAGTTTTTTAAAACTCAGTTTAATGATCTCAGTATACTTTCTCAAAGTCAATGTTTTTCCTCATACACCAAGTCAGGTGGCAAGTTTCAGGTCAATCTCACATTTTCATTGTATACGACATCAAGTGCCCTCATATGTGGCACCAGGTAAGCATGGTGGATGTATACAGAATTATAAATGCATTTCCCTCTTACGAGCTATTTATGTCGCAACAGCGGCACCATCTCCACCCTATGACATCACTTGTCTTGAAAGTTTTCGGGACTCAATGGTTCTTGGATGGAAGCAACCAGACGCAACTGGAGGGGCGGAGATCATGGGCTACTATGTGAACTATCGTGAGGTAATTGGTGGGGTGCCAGGAAAATGGAGAGAAGCCAACATCAAGGCCATCAGTGATGCAGCATACAAGGTAGGCCAGCCCGTGTCTCTGTGGTGGGATGCATCCTGTGAATGAGACTGTGCTTGCATGTACACACCCAGGACCTGTTCAAGGGTGTCTGTCATTTTGTCAGTGTTCATTGTCAACTCTGGCGTGACAATTTTTATAAAAAAAATCCTTGGTAGATAAGGTTGATATGGCTAGCCAAGAGGGGCTTATGTTTTCTGATTCATGCATGTAAACCTGATTTTTTAAAGAATATTTACCACAAAATGTACATTTATTATGAAACTAGTATTTTCTTTCAAAACTTAGAAAACATGGGTAACTATGCCACTAGCCTCAGACAGTGCTAGATCTTAGAACTCTGGAGTTGTTTTTTAATTTTCACAGTTAAAGTCATGATGGTGTGGCTAGCTTACCTGGCCCTCCCCTTGCTGTGTGTTCACTTTAATAGTGGCTCTTATGGCCAGAAAGAGAGCATGTGTCTCCTGTTGGGGAGGCCTCTACTCCTCTGCCTATCACAGACCCCACCGGCTCTCTGTTGGCACAGCTGCTGATCTTTGTTAGAGCATCACCTGCTAGGCCCAGGTACTGACTCCCCAGCACCCACAGACACCCACACAGTGAAAGTCCAGAACAAGGCCAGACCAGCTCACCTTGAAGTCCATGCCACACTCTTTCTATTGAACATTTGAAATTTATGAACTATCACACACAGATCAGGCATGCTGATGCAAAATAGTTCTGTTTTTGTTTTGTGTCACAAGTTTTCATTTTGTGGCCCAGGCTAATCTCAAGCTTCTAATCCTACTCCTCACCCTCCAAAGTACTAGTATTACAGGCATGCACCACCACACCCAACCACAAAGTTGTATCCTTAAAATTCTCCCACGTTGCTATGGTACAGCTTTATTTTTATTACATACAGTGTTCCACCATGTGACTGCATCACAATATGCCCCCCATTCCCTCACTGATTGCTGTGTGGGCCGTTTAACACTTTTCAGCTACATCACACAACGTCTGCATCTTGACCCACATTTGGCTATGCAGACCTTCTCAGTTTTGATAACTGGAGTGTCAAATACATTTGAGCGTCTTCCCTGTATCTAGGCTTCATTTTTACATCCTCTCCTGCAGCACGCCCACATTTTTACATCCTCTCCTGCAGCACACCCACATTTTTACATCCTCTCCTGCAGCACGCCCACTCACAGTTCCCCCATTTTCTCATGGCTTTCTCCCCAGCGAGCAGCAACCTTTATTGCTGGAAACAAAGTCAGTGATCTTGGTGCCTTTTGGAAGAGAGGTCTCCTTTATGCCAGGATCACAGAAGTTCTGCACTCGGTTCTTCTCTAGAGCAGCTGTTCTCAACCTGTGGGTCGGAACCCCTTTGGGGTCGAACTACCCTTTCACAGGGGTCCTAAGGCCATCTGAAAACACAGATACTTCCATCATGGTTCACACAGTAGCAATGAGATAATTGTATGGTTGGAGTCACCATAGCATGAGGAACTGCAGCCACTTATATTTCAGTTGTTAGTCCCCTTTGAAGTTTGTGTGTGCTGTGAGTGGAGGGTCGGAATTGACTGTCTCCCAACGGAGACAGCCGTGTCAGAACTGCCTCATGAAATTCCTCCTTTCCCCATGATGCTTTGTATTTGTGTCTGTCCTTGTGCTGTGTCCCACTAGTCAGTTCATCCAACACTGAACTAATGTCCCACTAACCAGTTATTACTGTTTCCAGCAAACAACTGCCTTCTTCCACTTCATTAACTGTTCAGGGTCAGTTTTAGCGCTTGGTACTTTGATATAAATTATGGAATTATGTTTCTAGTAAGTTTTGCCAAAAAACAAGACAAAGAATAAGGAAAATAATAAACTAAAACCTATTAGAATTCTAATGGAGAGTGCATAGAATTTATCAGTAAGTTGAGTAATTGACACATTAAATATATTGATTCTTCTAACCCACGAGCATTAGTATTTTTCTCCATTTATTTTTGTTGGGAGAGGTCATACTTGAGGAGGTAAGAGGACAACTCCCAGAAAGAAAAATACAAATAACATATACTGATTTTACATATAGCTGTTTTAGTTTTTGTTAATTTAAAAATTAATTAAAAGTCCTTTGGGAATCACTTTAGAAACAGTCCTATGAAATGCAAATAATATATTTACTTCTTCACATCCAAATTTTACACTTTATGCTTCATTTTACTTTCTACCTGAGGCCTTTAACAGGGTTGAATAGGTGTGGTAATGTTGTCATTCTAGACAGGATTCTTTGGGTTTTGGTTGTTTGTTTTATTTTTTGATACAAGATCTTACTATGTAACGGACACTGACCTAGGTTGCAGCAATCCTCCTGCCTCACAATCGCCCTGCTTGGGTTTTAGCCACATGTGACCACACCGTATTTTCTTGTTTTGCTTTTGAAGTGCTAAGGCTGGAAGCCAGGGCCTCAATCACGCCAGAGAAGCACTTGGTCACTGACCACAGCACCAGTCCTGTCACTATCACACTATAGTTGTTTCGTAGCCAGTATTACCAGATGGAGGAAAGTTTTACATAGTCCTTGCTTGTTAAAGGTAAATTCAAATTATTTTTAAAAAGCGAAAGTTGTCAGGAGGAGGTCGGAGGAGTCTTCCTTGAATTTCAATGAAATGCAGTCAAGTAATGGACTAAATCTTTGTACCACTTTCAACTATATCCGGATTTTATCGCTAGTTATCACCCAGACTTCTTGCTGCAGTGTTAATGAATGAGATTATCCTGAAACTAACTAGAATTTGACACCAATGAATAATATGAACAATGTACAGGAAGGGAAAATTGTGGGATCCTCTCACAAGAAAACCTGCTCATTATATATATATTTAAGGTGACCTTATTAGATGAATACAAAGTAAATCTTTAGTGCTAATGGTAAGTTTTGCCTGAAAGGCTGTGTTTGCAATTATTAGTGACAATGTGTACATTTTCTTTTAGTTGGTGTTTACATGGCACGTTACTTTCATCATGTAATTTAATATTGAAACATCATTTAATCAATCTTTCTGTAATGCTTTTTATGTATCTCTTGGAAGTAGCATTAAGTAGGTGTAAACTTATGACCCTAGCACTCTGGAAGTCAGGGCAGCAGGACCAAGAGTTCAAGGCCAGCCTGGGCTATAATGAGATTCTGTCTAAAAAAACATAGTTCCCTTGGCCTGACAGTTTATATTTTATATCATTTAGGAATGTTTAATCTTATTTTAACCTTACTACATATTTTTTTAACCTAATCACCTAATTATATATGTTCTACTTGATCTTTTTACCATGTGCATTTTTCTGTTCTTTATTGACTACTTTTGACTATTTTAAACGTTTGTATACATTTATTAATTTTGTGTGTGCCCACCTATCTGGAGGTTAGAGAACACTTGCTGGAGTTAGGTCTCTTCCCATCCTGGGGGTGCTGGGGATTGAACTCAGGGTATCAGGCTTGGCAGCATCTTTATGCACTGAGATATTGTACTGGCTCTGAATATAGTTTAAAAATCATTTCATTTCCTCCCACTCTGCCTTGAAAGATATATCCTATGATTTGGGCTTATCTGCATATGTGCTATATATATGCAGGTACCCTTAGAGGCCAAGAGAGGGCATCCGATTCCCTGAAACAGAAGTAACAGGAGGCTGTTCTTTAGGCTACAAGCAGGAATGTGATTATAAAAGGGTGTGACTTACAGGGGGTCACTCTAGGATAGATCCAACACAAAAAGTAAATAAGTTAAATGTTAAACAAATGTAATAAAACTAGATCACCCTAGGATATATTTGTGACACAGAGTTAAATAAATAAAAGGCTGAACAACTGCTTGTGATGTTATCAATGTTGTAGATTAGCAATTTGAAGGAAAACACTGTGTACCAGTTCCAAGTGTCAGCCATGAACATCGCTGGGCTGGGAGCACCCTCTGCAGTGAGTGAGTGTTTCAAGTGTGAAGAATGGACCATTGCTGTTCCAGGTAAAGGGCGAACTGTGTCTGTCCTCCAACAAAATCTACACATTGTGATTCACTGAAGCACCACCTGGATGACATTTGAGAGACAAGGACATGCTTGCTGTAGTTACCTCAAATATTTTATGGTAGCATTAAATAATAGATAAAAGGTAGTTAGCAATGTAAACTTGAAAATAAATTCCTCATTCTCCTATTTCAACTAAAACCCACAGCTGCCATTGCTCAGACTCTGTTTGGAGGACTGACAGAATCACACAGTTTAAGTGCCAAGTGAGCACCTGGAAGGACTTCTAAACTTTTCATCTGTCTCTTAAAGGCCACTTGAGAGCATCATCAGTTCATATCCCACAGCATATTTATTCCCAGAACTATTTCCTGCATCCTTCATTGCTGTTTTGCCCTGAAGTACTCATCTATCAACACACGGATCTCCTTCTGGAGACCTGGCTAAGATGGTGACTTCTCCATGGCCTTCTCCCTTGTCTTAGCTCTTCCTTAACTTCTACTTGGGCTTATCATGCCTGGCTGGGATATGAGCCTGGCTTTTCTCTACTTGCCTCTCTCTACTAAGCCCTAGTATGTGCATGTCTACACTCCACTCCCTCCCCTCAGGAGTCTGGGATCTGGTTTGCAAGTAGTCTGCTGTGGAGGTTGTCATGGAGGTGGTTGGGTACATGAGGAAGAAAAAAAAAAAGAAGTAAGCACCAGAAGAGCTTACCCATGCTTACACCTCATATAATGACATAAAACCAGACACATATAAACACTGACTACAATCAGACTTATTATGTATTAAGATCCCAACTAGTAATATGCACATTATAGATGATTTTATTTTGCTTCTGATTTTGTTATTGATTTCTGAGACCCAAATATTCTGAATGACACAGGATTCCTTGGTTTGATAATCAACATATATAATAATTGGCATGATACAATAATAGATTTTATAAAAACTCCAGACCACATAAAGGCACCCTGTGTATGTGGGTCAGTATGCCCACTCCACCCACTCTGCCATCCCTTCCTCTATCTGAAACCCTGTGCCCCAGAAGAACCACCATGTTGCCCTACTTAGCAAATACCTTTCTGCTTGACTTCTGTCAAATATGAATAAGAAATTCTGTCAAGTATGAATATGAAATAAGAATAACCAGCCAGCTCCCAAATACCCACACAGAGACTTATTATAAATGCTTGACTGGTAGCTCAGGCTTGTTACTAGCAAGCTTTTACAACTTAAATTAACCCATTTCTATTAATTTATGTGCTGCTACATGGCTCATGACCTATTACTTCATTTTCTACACATCCTCTCCCTCTGTGTCTGGCTGGTGACTCTTCCCTCCTTCCTAGCATTCCCTCAGTCTGGCTGTCTCACCTAACCTTATTAAACCAATGAGAGCAACACATCTTTACAGTGTAGAATAGGATTATTCCACAGCATTTCTTTCTTTTGTCTGATTAAAAAGGAAGGTTTTGACTTTAACATAGCAAAGTTATATACAATTAAAAAGTTGTCAAGTGGAGGCTGGAGAGATGGCTCAGAGGTTAAGAGCACTGACTGTTCTTCCAGAGATCTTGAGTTCAATTCCCAACAATCAAATAGTGGCTCACAACCATCTGTAATGAGTTCTGGTGCCCTCTTCTGGCCTGCAGGCATACATATAAAACAGAACACTGTATACATAATAAATAAATAAATCTTTTTAAAAAAGTTATCAAGTAAGAATTACAGTTACAATATCTTATTGTCATGAAAAGCCTCAGGTTATTTTATAGGATTTTGAAGTGTTTGAAGACAATCTATCGATTTAAATATATCTGTTTAACCTTGAAAACATTCCTCATATGACTACAAGTTTGATTATTATAACCCATATTTTTAATCTATGTTCTACCACGTGGCTTGGTACCTTATCTCAGTATGGCATGTTCAGTTCCTGCTTTCTCTGTGTCTTCTGGTGACCCCACCTTTCTTCATCCCTGTGCTCTCTTTTTGTTCACAAGTCCCGCCTAACCTCTACCTGCCTAGCTATTGACCATTTAGCCCTTTACTAAACCAATGAGAGCAACAAATATTCATAATGTATAAAAAGATTGCTCCACAGCATGGATCTGATTCCAAATTCTTATAATTCTTAAAGTAAAATGTGACTGTCTACAGACTTAGCAATTATGAGCAGGCCTGCACTAAAGGCACCCACAGAAAGTGATCAAGCTGAGGAAAGAGTTGCAGGGTGGGCTAAGACAAGAAACACCCCACTGACCACCTCGATCCATTCTTGACTTAATGAGTAGTATTGACCAAGCAGGCATTGGGAAGCTGTTCTAGGAGGTAGAAGTAAGAACATTTCCCTTCCTTTCATTGTGAGGGTGACTAAACTGAGGTACAAGTTAAATGACACATGGAAAGTCACATGGGTAGCAAGTGACAGATTCAGGGCTGGAAATGTGGCCTTCCTCTTCCCTAAGGAGATACAGCGCAGAACTTTGGCTCACCTCTGCAAAGAGGGGCTGCCTACTTGGATGCCCAAATTCATGGTCACTAAAGCCCTTTGCTAAGCAGAATGTACCACACTATTTGAGGCTACTATTTGAGTCTATTTCAAGAGATGACATTGGAAAATAGGAATGGTGCATATTTGAAATTTCTAAGGCGGGTAAATAGGGAGGCAAATATTGAACTACCGGTTGTGAAATGCTGAAACATAGCATGGCAGTGCTGGTGTTTGCAGTTGATGTCAAGTCACTGTGAGTCACTTCAGGTGATTGTGATTGGCTGTTTAGACAGACGTTGTTATTTGAAAAAAAAAAATGTGTACATCACTTAATAGCAGCCAGTGATCACACAAAGGTACAGGTGGTGACATCATAGTTTAGACTGTTTAGAAATGCAGACATGTACACAGCATACATCATAGTGTCTTTGCTTCATAGTGTTATCGAGTTACTTGGTTTCTGTGGACTGTCTGCTAACTGCTCTAAGAGGGATTGAAATCAGTGATGACTTGTCCACCCAAGAACAGCCTGGGGGATGCTTGATCCAGCTCCCAGAAGCATCTAGGCATGGCCTGGACCACCTGTGCTCAATAAGTTGTTGCACAGCAGCTGTAGAAAGTTGCAGTGGCTATGACATGCCTACTTTCAGGAGACTGGTAGATTTCTATAGGGAATACCAGCAGGCAGGTCAGCTGAGACATCCTAGATGTGGGTGTGAATGTAACCATAGTGAGTCTCCTCATGCACACTGACTTCTGCTGCTCTCTCCCCCTGACTCAGGACCACCACACAGCCTAAAGCTTAGCGAAGTCAGGAAGAACTCCCTGGTTCTCCAGTGGAAGCCTCCAGTCTACTCAGGGCGGACTCCAGTCACTGGTTACTTTGTGGACCTGAAGGAAGCCAGTGCCAAAGATGACCAATGGCGAGGTCTCAATGAGGCAGCCCTTGGGAACACGTATCTGAGGGTAAGAGGATGCCCTGTGATTTTTAGCATGCCTTTTCTCCCTAAAAAGGAAAACTAATACTAAGCTAACATAATCAGAATCAATTTCATAGATTGGGCTCCTGGTAAGATTCCATCTACTTGGCAGTAATTAAGGCTGGGGAATTTTTTGATGCTTGAAATTGTTTGGTGACATTTCACCTGAATTCCTTAAATCTGGCTTTGAAAGGCATCCACCAGCTCCCTCCTCCCTCTTCTTCCCCTCTTTGCTTTGACATACCCCTCAGAGTTTTTGTTCATTGCTCCCCCTAAGGTGATTCTCATTCTCTTCTAATCATTTTTGACAGTGGCCTTTTCCTGGAGGGTGCTCTTTTCACAGAGTTCACACTGGTACTGCTGTAACTGCAGGCTCTCTGGAGTCATGCCCTGTCTCACTTCACTTCCTCAGGCATGCCTGCACTCACATGAACACTCGGAGCTTCCTGGAATGGGTTCACTCAACTCTTGACCTTCACCTCACCCTTTCCATACCACTGCCTCCAGTCTCCCTGCATGTGCTCGCTGAACCTGGGCCTTGCTGACACACAGATGCTGTTTGGAAGCAACAGGTCTTCTTAGTTGTGTTGGCTGGGAGCCTCAAAAGAATGTTTCCCCTGGAGGTGGGCACAGACAGAGTGCCCGAAGACCCTAAATCTGTAGCAGGGCAAGGATTATGATTCCATAGCCTATAGCTTTATTATGGTGACTCAACCACAACCACTCAAAACTTGCAAACTGCATTCATAGCCAGCAGTTCAAAACTAGAGAGTGTGAGCCAGGAGTGGATCGAAGAAGACAGAACATAATTCCTGTTCAGATTAGAGGAAAGGAAAAGAAGTCTGAGAGTATGTATGCATCGATTATGAGTTAGTCATGGTGTTGTCCTTGTGCTGGGGTAGTGGAAGAGTGCAGCTGTATTTCTGTCTCAGCACTGACTAGACTCTGGAATGCAGGTTACTTCCTTGTGTCACAGAAACCCAACTCACAACCACTCATCAACTACGTGCCAGGTACAGATGTGACAGGCACCTGGTGACTGGTCTGTTTTTATCACAAGAAAATGTTCCTGTTCCTTTCTTGGCGTTATTTCTCAATGTAGAATTTGAAATATATTAAACTCTATGCATTTAGCCTTTGCCCTAGTTCAAGTTTACTTATAAACTGAACCTCTTTCAATTTTGAAATTATCAATTTCTGAAAATTCATTATCTCAGCTAAGTGTGGTGGCAAGCCTGTAATCCTAGTATTTGGTAGACAAGCAGGAAAACCACAAGTTCAAGGTCAGCTTCCACTACATAGTAAATTCCAGGCCAGCCTGGTCTATACAAGACCTTGCTTCATAAACAAAACAAAGCAGCAAAGTTCATAGCTCCAGTGAGAGCTATCACTATATAATAGTATTCTGCTGCCATCAGAACCCAATCCAACAGTTAGATTTAAACCTAACAGTAAAAGCATAGCTAGTCTACATTCATAGTCACATGTAGATGTAATGGTCTTATTAAATAAGAAACACAGAGCCAAATGCAAGCCCAAGAGGTCAGAGCAGTAGCTAAGAGCTAAGATTAAAACCGCCTTCTTACCCCTCACTGCCGCTGCCGTCCTTCCCCTGAGAAAGAGACCTACTTCCTGTATGTCTGTCTTTTTATTGACTTTCTGTTCTGCCTTCTCATTGGTTGTAAACCCAACCACATGACCTCCTCGTCACTGCCTGTCTGTACAGACCTCCAGTTCTTCTATGGTTGGTATTGAGATTAAAGGTGTGTGTCTCCATGCTGGCTGTGTCCTTGAACACACAGAGATCTGCCCATCATGTGATCAGGATTAAGGGCGTGTGCTACCACTGCCAGATTTCTGCTATGGCTTGCTATTAGCTCTGACCCCCAGGCAACTTTATTTATTAACATACAAATAAAATTACATTTCAGCACAAATAAAACATCACCATAGTCACAAAGGCTTTATTTATTGACTACATGTTTCCCAGCACTGTTGGGTTTGAGTCAAATTTAGAATGTTGGTCTCTACCACAGCATCAGGGGAGAAATTACACCTCCTGGGTATAATAAATTCCTTCCTAAAACAATTTTTTGAAATTATATGTTTTAAAAATAAAAGAATTTTGATAAATAATATTAACAGTGTTGTTAATACTGGGAACAATAACAGCACAGAGCCCAAACCAACACACACATTTATGAGACATGTTCTTAGCAGCCATCTTGATTATTTAAAACTGAGAGGGCTGGAGAAACTCCCTGCCTTGCAGAGGACCCAGGTTCAGTTCCCAGCATTCATATGGCCACTCATGGCCATTTGTGACTCCAGATCCCAGAGACCTGATGCCCTCTTCTGGTCTTCACTGGCAAGCATATAGTGCACAAACATACCTGCAGGGAAAATGCTCACACACATAAAAGTTTAAGAACCAAGAAACAAAAACCCCTGGTCTTGAGGCTGCTACTTTGCCAAGCTCAGCAAGTTAAAGCACTTGCTGCCAAGCTTGGCAACCCAAGTTCAGTCCACAGACCCCACATGGTGGGAGGAGAGAGCTGGCGCTCACAGGTTGTCCTCTGACAACATGTGTGCCGTGGCATGGCCGGTATTCCTGCCCCATTGTGCATAGACAACAGTAATAAACGATTTTTAAAATCAAGGATATAGAATATTCTTTAAAGATTTATTTACTTATTATGTACATTGGGGTTTTGCCTGCATGTATGTCTGTGTGAGGATGCCAGATTCCCTGGAACTGGAGTTACAGACAGCTGTGAGCTGCCATGTGGGTGCTGGGAATTGAACCCAGGTCCTTTGGAAGAGCAGCCAGTGCTCTTAACCTCTGAGCCATTGCTCCAGCTCAGATGTAATATATTTTTAATTATTTTTGTTAGCATGCAAAGTAATGTAACATTTTAAAACACAGGTATCATTCTCCGTTGTTCTTAGCCTCCTCCCAGCTCCCTCTGCTTCCTCTCCCCACCGGCTGGGCGATGGCTGGCTCCTGCCTCTTCCTGTGAAATCCCCTTCCACTTTCATCTCCCATAAATTCCACTAGCCTCTCTTCTTCCCCTCCTCCTTCCCTTTAGGTTTCCTCTCTTCTTCCCCTCCTCCTTCCCTTTAGGTTTCCTCTCTTCCTAATTCCTCTTCTGCTTTATGCTCTCTGAATGCAAACATTTAAATTTGTGTTCCATCTGGGAGATGAAGCAAGGCCTTTGTCTTTTTGAGACTTGCATATTTCATTTAGGCCAGTGAGCTCCAGGCCCACCCCCATTTTCACGCAAATTTTATAATTTCATTCTTTCCAGCTAAATAAAATTCCATTGTATAAATGTATAAAATTTCCTTTATCAATTCAACTGTTGATAGACATATGGGCTGGTTTTCTAAGAGGGTGTAGAATTTTAATACACTTTGATTATTCACAAGCTTTTTAAATTCTCAATTATATTAGTCTCCTGCATATTTAGTGAGAAATAGGCATTAAATTTACAGGTACAATGTTTGTTTATGTTTTAGTTCTACAATATACTTTTAATTTTGATTTTATTTTATGTGAATGAGTGTTTTACTGCATGTATGTCTGTGCATCATGTGTATGCCTAGTGCCCATGGAGGCCAGAAGGGTGTGTCAGATCCCCTGGAACTGGAGTTACAGACAGTTGAGGGCTGCTATGTGGGTGCTGGGAAGTGAACCAGGTTCCTCTGGAAGAGCAGCCAGTGCTCTGAGCCATCCCTCCAGCATCTGTAATGTACTTTTGAGCAAATAAAAAATGTCTTTTTGACAAGGGAATCACTGCAGAGTGTGTAACATAAATGCTGTTTTGAACTCTTTGTATTTTACCTTTTGGACCAAAGAAGAAGGCTGCTAACTCATCCAAAGTACACATATATGTCAGAAGCATTGATTCTGGAGGTGCTTAAATTACTCGTGAGAGAATGGGAGAATGACAGGGCTGGCAGGGTTTTAGCAACTTTGACAGCTGGTCCACAGAGAGGCAAGACCAAAGTCAAAGCCACCTGAATGACACAGGTCAGCTCTAGAGCATAAGCCCTGCTTCCTTGGTGGTGTGTGATTAACGATACCTGCAGAGGAAGAACAAACCTGTTTATGTGACGTAAGACACATATGTTATGTTACTTCTAAACCTGCTTATTCCAGGTGCAAGGCCTCAAAGAGGGTGTCAGCTACGTGTTCCGTGTGCGTGCCATCAACCAGGCAGGCGTTGGGAAGCCTTCTGAGCTTGCTGGCCCTGTCGTGGCAGAGACACGTCCAGGTGGGTCCTTGCTTCATCCCCAGCATAGGGTGTCACTCAGCTGTGGAACAACTATCATGCACAGGAACCAGAGTTTAATCCAAGTGCCAAAGGGGAGAAATAAAAGGACTGTGCTTCAAACCTAACCACAGGGTATTCTTCCAGGACCCACCCTAAGCAAGCATCCCTAGAAAGCTGTTCCTATTAGAACCTGGCCTTTAGCCCTGATAAGGTATTTTCTAATCACAGAGGGAGCGGCAATAGCCCAGGGCATGGGTATGCCCTGTACACAGATGTAGATCATATAGAATTTCAACTCCAAAATTAAACCAGAGGTCAGCACGCTTTCTCTTAAAGGCAAGGTAGAATTTTCAGCTTTACAGCCATATGGTCCTTGTTACAACCTTGGCCTGCCAGGACATGAAGGCAACCACAGACAAGTGCATGAACAAGTGTAGCTGTGCTCCAATAAAACCTTTTCATGTACATTACATAAATGCATCATATACTAGCATGCATTCTGCACATTATATAAATATCATGCAATATGCACACTAGAAGATTTGAATTCCACATTATATTCCCATATCTTGAAATATTAATCTTCTTTTGATGTTTTCTCAGCTGTTATTTTTTTCTTCTGGGTTTTTGTTTGTTTGTTTATTTTGAGACAAGGTCTCATTATGTAGTCCAGGCTGGCCTGAAACTTGCTATGTAGACCAAGCTGGCCTCAAAGATATGCCTTCCAAGTGGTGGGATTAAAGATGTGTGCCACCCTCTTTTGAATTTAAAAATATGAAAATCATTATTGCTTTGTGGGCCATACATAAAGAGGCAATAGGCCAGATTTAGCCCATCAGCCATGGTTTGCTGACCCGGGGTTAAACTAAGACTAACAATGGTCCTGTTTGCATGGTTGACTGAGCTAACACAGCCATGATGGGCCCACAGAAGACAGTGTCTCCTGTATTATGAAAACAAAGTTTATAGTGCCCATTGCTCAGTTAGTTCCTAATCACTACACGATGATGATGATTTCCATTTTTGTTCAATTTGTTCTGTTATAAAATTTTTATTTCTGTTCACTGAAGTTTCATAAAAGAAAGCACCAGTAACATAAAGAGTAGAAATTGTCATCCAGTTACCTTTTTTAAAAAATTTATTCTAGTGTAAGGGATTTTGTTTTAGTGAGCCCCTGTTTTCAAAAGTGAAATGAACACAGGGCAAGTAGATAATGTTATAGTTATTTTCCTGTAAGGAAAATGTAAACATAGGAAACTTCTCCTTGAAATGCCTATTACCTGAAAAATATCAACAGTGCGCCCTCAGAGGAACAGTCTACCCACTACATCCCATTTCTTCATGACTGCTTTCATCTACTCCTAAACTAGTTTGTAGGTAGGTGTTTGACAAAAGTGATCTTTACAAAGTGAGGCAGGGAATGTCACTCAGAGTAACCTTTGCAAAATTCCAAAGAAAGCAGAAAAATGCTAGGACAGACATACAAATACACTAGGACATGTGTACATATCCATGCATTTTAGAGGAATCCAACCCCTCAGTTGCCAAATGTGTACTATCCATGGTACCAGATAGACATTTGTAAGGGCTCATGTGCATTTGTATTACTGTATGAGGAAACTCTCTGTCTAGAAGATCAAAAGCACCTTTTAAGCTATAGGGTTCCCACCTTGATTAAAGAAAACTCAAATCAACCTAGTTCCACAATCAGTGCCTTCAGAATGGCAGGGTGCCAGGTGTAACACTAGCACAGCCACCTCTGGGGGCTTGGCTATTGACCGCCTGTGTGAAAGTTTTGTTACTGATTTGGAATAGGCACCAAAAGTTGCATCTATGGCCATTCAGTTCTTGGACTAGAACTCTAGTCAACAGCCACAGACATGAACATACACTTAAGCTGCTCACAGCTTAGGAAAGAATCCTCGGACACAGAAAGTCAAAATGCTTCCCTGGGACATTCTGGGTTTGTCTAGAGTCAGCAGGTACGTTCACTCTTGCAACGTGAATTTCTCAAGCTGCGACTACATGGCAGGTCCTGTGTGTGCCCTGGGAGGACTGTACTGCTCATTTGGTTTAGGATCACATGGGAACACTAGAGTTTACAGCTTAGTAGAATGAGGGCTAGGACAGACATAAAAATCTGCACAGCCAAATAGGCTAGAAACTAGGACTCAAGGTTTTGCAAGTGGCTGACTAACAAAACATAAATATAGCCTAAAATTGACTATATTTTTACCTTTACTATGCTTAAGTGTATTATTTTGCCCACTTTATGTTAGAATGAATGGGAGGGAGAAGGGGGAGAAATGTTATCAATTTCAAGATTTGGGTTGTTAAACTTGCAAGCTTAGTTCAGAAAATACCCTGGTTTCTTTTCAGATCATCTCTTTGCCTTTTTGGTTTGAGAAAAACACCTTCATTTGTGATACATTATTAAACTTCTGGGTAGAGAAATAAAGCTTATCAAGTAACATCACACCACAAATATACCTAACAAGATACTTGGAGTGTAATTGGGTTTCAGTTAAAGGTTCACTTAATCCACTGGAGTCAGCAGGATCACTGGCCTCCCTTAGAAGTCAAAGATGTTGCCCAGCCAGGGCTGCAGAGTCTAATTGTGTTGGTAATGAGAACCCAGACAACAGCCTAAGTGTGCCTGTGGTGCTCTCCCAAGACAGCTGTTAGCTAAAGAAACCTACAGACCGAACAGATCAGAACTGTCTAGTAAATTTGGTGGTGCCTACAAAGACACTTTCTTCCTGATGTCTGATCCTTTTAAACAGTATCTGCTGTTGATGGCATCACACCAACAACAGAGGGAGAGGCCAGGTGAGCCAGATCAGATAGAAGACAAGAGAGACCTGGCCAGAAGTGATCTGGAGGTCAACGGGTTGGCACAGCAGCTTGTAGGTGTTCTTGCCAGAGAAACAGAGCAGCAGTAGGGGATCGGGTGATGAGTAGGAGAACCCAGACAGCAAGCAGGGCCTCTCGTAGAAGCGGGACACAGGCAGTGGAGCAGGTTAGGAGAATGCACTTCCCCAGAGGACAGTGACTTGGGATTCAGTTAGCATTCAAGTGTGTCTTGCAGTTTTAGTGTCTAAAAATTGGTTATCCCAGAACCTGGTCCGACGCTGAGAAGGCAGATGGTGGAGACTCAAGGGATTCTGAGGCAGGAGGCTGGCTGATTCTGAAAGATGAGCTTTACTGGCTAATTCAGGAGACTGCACGTGTACCTGTTCCCTAACTGCCCCTCTGACTGCCACCATAGCAGATCTCAGTGGTGGCCGTGCTTGAGAGTTGCCAGGGACTCTGAAAATACCATACCCACTCCACCCAGAGAAGTGGGGTAAAAACTAAACTAACCAGGCTCGAATGCGGGAGACTCGGGCCTCTTCGGAAGAAGACTTGTATCTTTTCTTCATGTACCCTGAGTGCTTAGCACCGAGCCTGCTATATTACACAGCAGTTAATCTATCAGATGAAACCAAGTGCTGTTGTGTGAAGCTTTCTCATCACTGTGACAACTATCTGACATAAACTTCAAAGGAGGGGAGATTCACTCGCCTCATGGTTTGAGAGGTTTTAGTTACGAGGCAAGGAGGGCATGATGGAGCACCATGTTTTGAACAGTGTGACTCTCATAGCATCAGAATATGTGCTCTTCATCCTTGGCATCTTGTAATTCACTCCTGTTTGTGAAGGATGAGATAGGAAAGGCAGGTTCAGTGGAGGCCACAGGGTAGGCACCAAAATGATATGTCAGTCAAGTATGATAAATAACAAGACAGCCTAGTGATGCATGTCACTGATCACAGTAACTCACCTCTGTTTGAGTTGTCTGTTCCTCTTCCAAGTTTTTTAAAGGCACATGTGTCATCCTTGTGCACATATACACATGGAGCAGAACAAATGAATCTCACATTAGTGCTCATGTAAAAGACTGTAAAATTATATCTGGTTATGAGATGGGCAGTAAAGCAAACAGCTCATTGAGATATAATCTTTTGAGTTATCCTCCTATTTACTTACTTATTTTTAGAAAAGAGAAAAGTGGAGTAGAATCAGTTAATTTTCAAGTAGTTTATGCTATCCCTGATCATTTCTTAGCTCATTTTCATACTGGGAGTTCCTGATGTCTGGAGGACCATTCAATACCACCTGTGAGATCAGATGTCCCTCTGTCTACATTAAGGATTTTTATAGGTTGAGGCACTGACTAGGGTCAACTTTTCTTTTTCTTAAAGGTTTATTTCTAAGTATGTGTTTGTGTATATGTGGGGGGGGGGGGGGGATATGTGCACAAGAGTGCAGGTGCCTGTGAAGTCCAGAGAAGAGTGTTGGATCTCTTGGAGCTGGAGTTACAGTCAGTTGTGAGCTGTTGTGGATTCTGGGTACCAAACTTTGGACCTCTAATAAGAGTAGAACACTCGCCGGACGGTGGTGACACATGCCTGTAATCCCAGCACTCAGGAGGCAGAGCCAGGTGGATCTCTGTGAGTTCGAGGCCAGCCTGGTCTACAGAGCTAGTTCAGGACAGGCTCCAAAGCTACAGAGAAACCCTGTCTCAAAAAAACAAAAGAAGAACAAACAAAAGAAGAGTAGAACACTCACTCATAGTCACTGAGCCATCTCTGCAACCCAGGACAACTTTTAAAACCTTGTCAGACCAAAATCATCTTTCATTTTCTCTACTGAAATGTGCCAAGTGAATTTTCATGTCTTTAAACAGATTCACAAATTGTTCCTGAAAAATCCTGAGACACTGAAAACTTTGGTTCCCTTTTCCAACCCAACTTTGTGAGAAAGTGGGTTGGCCTTTCCCTAGATAAGACTATTCAGAGGGAGTCCTTTCTTGACTGCAGAACTACATACACACTTGGATCTTGCTTCAGACTGTAGGTGTAAAATGAAGTAGGAAAGCTGTGGTCACTAGGGCAGTACCTGTATTTCACTTGATGTCATCAAAATATTGAGGCCATGTGAAAGCTTTAATATAACATATTCCAATAAAATGTATACTACAATTTTAAACTATGCTTTTTAAAGTTGGGTTTTCAGTCCAGTGCCTGGAACATGTAAATATGTATAGAAAATATGAAAGATGGAGCTTCTATCTTTACAGAATTTAACCCTATTCTCAATAATTGAAGAACCAGAGCAACTTTTTGAAAATTTAAAATGTAACTAAATAAATAGCCATCTTAATAAGCTTTTATTTTTAAGCCTTAAGACCCAAATAGTTCCAGCTGCTTTTATTTGTTCTTGTTCTTGTCCATTTATTGAAATAAATTTACTGCTGTCATCCACCATAGGTGAAAATAAATTTGCATAAATTGAAGAAAGGCTCACACCACTCTTCTCTACTTCCTACAGTGTTACCATGTGCCAGTCTGACATAACTGACCAAAGACAAGGAAGATGCTTAGATACTAGCTGAATCTGCAGTTAATTTCTACATCACTGTCTGTCCTGGATACTAGTTATTTTTCAATTAAAATTGTATTTAAAACAAAGAACAACTATGTTCTTTTCCAAAATTACAAAACACCATATTTCTTAGGTTAGAAATCAGTTGTAAGGTTCACACATGGAATGTAAAAAGAATACGTCACTTGAGGTTTAAAATAGCATATTTGAAAGGAAATATAAAAAGGGAGCAACATCTTTTGTTTCACTTCATATTTCATAAAAGGTCACCAGTTACATTACAAAAATTAATTTCCACATACTTCAATGAGTTAGTTCTGGCTCCTCCTCTCTACACTATTGAGGCAATTCGGACATCAACTAGGCACGGCCATCTTATCCTGACACTTGTATTTGGAACCAAATTTGGTCATTAAACCTGGCCTGAGTTTGATCCTCAGCACCACAAAATAAGTGAATAAATAAATAGCGTTTGGTTTTAAGTACCCAACTCTTCTATTTATCTGACATTCACCACCAAGTCACCAGTTCTTTAATTTGCATTTTAAGACCATCAAATTCCATTTTAAAAGATTGTATGTTTCAATAAATACTTTTAGATGCAATGAACTGCATCTTATTTACTTTTTGTACACAGCTCAGAGCCATGAGTGCCAACCTTATTTGTGGCACAGAGTTGCAATGTAGTGATATCTTTCCTGTAAGAAGGTATTTGTTTTTTTCTGTTTTCCTTTTGGTTGTTTTCTGTTCTTAACATGCTTGCCAGGAGTGGCGTCTTCTCTATTTATTAAGCTTAACCTGGAAGTAACCAGTTAGGCTTGTCAGAACTGCTGCTTGTGAAGTATGAATAGATTCCATGTGACAGTCTGGAACTCCCCAGTGTGAGCAGGAACCTCAAAAGTGGACTTTGGTCCATGAGCATTGGCTTCTAGAGAGCTGTGTGCTTTTATTTCTTGGTTTGGGGCCAGCTTCCAACTGGGGTGAGGCTTTAGAGTCCAAAGGTCATCTACAGAACTGAGAGAAAGGTGAAGCTACTGGAACTCCTCCTATGCTTTCAGTTTTGCAATTTCTTGGCATAAAAGTCTAGTATTTAAGCTTTAGGAGAAAAAAAATCAAGATTTTAGCCCAACTAATACTTTTATAAACTTTACTATAATAAACAGTAAGTAGGGTGATTCATTTTCTCTGGAAAAGGATTACAGGTAAGAGAATAATTAATATGAATAATTGGTAATGCTTCCAAAGTAGACACTATGCAAAAAGGGAAAAAGATTTAGTCAATGCCTATCATTTCTATCCTCATTATAGTAATACAGAAATACAAATATGTTGACTTTGTATTCTCACAGTGACTCTTGCAAACTCTTGTAATACTACCTGGGCCCAAACACTCTTCAGCGCCAGCCTTTGCCTAAATTCCAATAAGCACATTGGTCCAGTACTTTACAACATGGGTGTTAGGATTAGTCATGTGCTATCAGCAACTGAAATAGGACAAGGCCTGCAACTTTCAAGGACTACATGACAGATGCTTCACTTAAGGAACAATTAAGCATTTAATTATTGATATTTTAGGTCACCTGTGAGTCAAATAGGATGATGAGCATTTGTTAAAAATAAGACATTAGGAACCTGCTAGAACTAGTGTTCATTCTACTTTTTACATGTGTTAACCATCATGTTGTAGATGTGTATACAGATGTGGAAGTTAAAGTGTGCATTGCCATCAGTAAGAACACAAATTAATGAACTATCAGAATCAGGATCCAAGATCCTGAGTTACTCACTGTCTGGGCTCAGTTTCCTCTTGAACGTCCTTAGCAGGACTTTGACACTCCCCCACCCACACTGATGATTATTATATTGGACAGTGCCCAGGATGATGAACTTTAGTGATAGCATCTAGAGACAAATCTATAGGAAAGTTTTCTAGTACTTTGAAAAAGAATAAAACTATATCTTCCTGAGACTAAATATAATTTCCCTAATATATTAAAACAAACCAAGTTGAGCTGATGACTGACTGGATTTGTATAAATTAAGCACATTTGCTTCTTTCAAACTGGATTTGGCAATAGATGTGCTGCTGTACAAACTTTAAATTGCTATATTGGATGCCAGTGCCTTAATAAATTCTGTATCTAGTAGGTCACCAGAAAAGGATAGAAAGACATTAAAAAAAAAAAAAAACCTAGAGAGAAATTCCAGGAGAAACTAGAAAGTATTGCCTACATTCTCTCATCCAAAGTTACATTATTTTCAAAGAAAGAATGTATGTGGGAACTTTCTCTACTCACCCCACAACCTCACCAATTTGAAGATGTCTGAAATAACAGCAAGCTAGAGAAGATTATTACTGAACCATATTAAAATTTAAATGGACATAAAGTTCAAGAGATACAATGAGTATCAAGATTTCTTGATTTTAAAAGAAAATAATTTAGAGTTATTTTATTTGGGAGATTTATTGAAGCAAAAGTCATGAATCTACTTTTCCTTTGCCTAAGACTTTATTCATAATGACAATCAAATCCATTCCCTCACCTCCATTTCAATCAACTTTTCCTAGGTGCTGGACAGACAAGGTGGGCTGTGGTGTTGACTTTACATAGGAAACATGACATATTCATTTAATTCCATGTGTACAGTATGGAAGATGAATTGCAGTGAACACTGGGGACCTATCCCTGGCCCAAAGACAGTGCCTTGGTCTAAGGATAAATAAAGGAAGGCATCTCAACACAAGAATTCTTCTGTGACTGTTTCTATCACAAGTCCCAAATGCCTTCTTTATGACCTTTTAGGTACCAAAGAGGTTGTTGTAAATGTGGACGATGATGGAGTCATTTCCTTGAACTATGAGTGTGATCAGATGACTCCCAAGTCAGAATTTGTCTGGTCCAAAGATTATGTACCTACTGAAGACTCTCCACGATTGGAAGTTGAAAGCAAAGGCAATAAGTAAGGAATATTTCTATCTAATAACACATTCCATTTTCACTGTAAGAACATGAAATACACTCCTTGCCCCCTTCCTAACTTCCTTGGACAGAAAAGATAAATTCATAACTATTTTATATATGGCATTATAAAACTATATAGCCAGTTAAGCCTTAAAATAAACTTTCTAATGTATAGTTCTTGGAATAGAACACATTTGGTTTAAGAAAAAAAAAAAAAAACAATCAACTTTTCTTCTGGTTTATTCACTTAACATTTAAATGTTTAGTTGATCTTAGATGGTACCACAACTGGTAATGGAGCTTGCCTAAGAGAGAAAACACAGCAATAGAGTATTGATCTGTTCATTAATTCATATGCTGTGTTCCAGACAAGGTGCTGGGTGCCAGGAACACAACAGAAAGCAAACAGAAGCCTAGCTCTGAAGGCATAGGCATTACACATGGGGACAATCCAGTGTGGTGTCAGTTCTGAAAAGAGAAGTACAGGAATGGCACAGAAACACCCAGAGTCACCTGCGGTCTGCCCTGTAGGAGAAAAGCCAGCTCATCAGGAAAATGTCCTTCTGTAGGACGTGTATTATATATCTGCAGCATAGCGTGGGGATGAGGCGTTCATACCTGTGCCCCATCATCCTACAAGAGGTCAAGAAAGGCTTCCTAGTGGGAATGACATTCAACCCAAGACACCAAGAGCTAGCAATCTTTGGCTCAGTGGGGATGAGGAGGTGGGCGGGACATGACAAGTCTTCCACATGAAGGGAGTATCATGTGGAGGGGATCAGAGACAGGATGAGTTGACAGCCCCACAGACCACGCACAGTCTCATTTCTAAGAAAAGTATTTTTGTCTTGAAGGACAAAAATGACCTTCAAAGACCTCGGGATGGACGACCTGGGCACCTATTCTTGTGATGTGACAGACACCGATGGGATAGCATCAAGCTACTTGATAGATGAAGAAGGTAAGTTTCAAATCTGTGCACTCCCAAGTCTAATGTTGCTTTAGTTTTCCAGTCGTCATCCAGGGACACTTGTTTTAGTTGGTAAAGCTTTGTCTTTTGTTTCTCCACTCAGAAATGAAACGTCTGCTTGCCCTCAGCCAGGAACACAAGTTCCCAAGTAAGTGTCCTCAGTGCCGTCTCAGATTTTAGCAGTTTTCCCAGAGTTCAGCTTCGGCAGGAGAACAAGTGACAGCTCAGAGGAGATTAAGAGCAGTTCAGAGCCTTCCCTGCTGGCACGGTCTTGTGATTTTAGTCACTCTGGAGGCGGGGACAGGAAGAAGGCAAGTTCAAAGCCTGCCTGGGCTACAGAGCTCAAGTTCAAGGCCAGACCAGACAATATAATAATGAAACCTGTCTTGACCTAAGAGTGTAAAAAAGGAGCTGAAGATGGAGGCAGGGGAAACCTGAGTTCATGGTCTGGTCTGAGCTACATAGTAAAACCTGACTAAGGGAGGAAAGTGGGGGATAAGGAGGCATGGGAGGAGGGAGGGAGTGAAGAGGGAGACAGGGAGTGGCCTTAGGGTATACATCTCAAGCCAGTATCCACAGAAGCACTTTCTAGAAATGACACTTTTCTTTGCCATTTTTCTCCAGAAATGACAAGATACTAACATAGAAAAAAGTACTCCATGGGGCTGTGGTTGGTAGAGTGCTTTCCTAACGTCCACAGATGCCTGGATTTGAACCAGATGTGGTGGCACACACCTGTTATCCCAGCACTTGAAAGGTAGAAGCAGGAGAATCAGAAGTTCAAGGTCATCTGGGGATATACAGAAAAATAGGAAGTTAGAGGCCAGCCTGGGTTACTGGGGACCCTGTCTATAAAGAAAGGAGAAAGAGAGAGAGAGAGAGAGAGAGAGAGAGAGAGAGAGAGAGAGAGAGAGAGAGAGAGAGAGAGAGAGAAAGAGAAGAAAGACAGGAGGAAAGAGAAAGGAAAAGGAGTAGAAAGAAAACACATCTCATGCTTCATTCTACAGGGCAGTGTGAGGGTCTGTAGATGTAGTAAGAGTGGTATATTCTTCAGTTTTGACCCATGTGTTTTGGGATCACATTTGTATTTTCTAAACATACTCATTTATATATTTTAGGCAAGTCTATAATGTTGGCTTGTAATAGAATACTCAAAACTCTAAACAAAGGCAATCTAAAGACAACATTTTATACTCATATACTCTTGGAAAATAGGGTAAAGGGCCTCATTCAGAAGAAGAGCCCTTCTGAACTATTTACAAGTCCCTATATAAGGAACCTTCCATATAAAAGATTAAACTCCGCAGCTGACACCTAAGAGAAGAGAAAGAAAATAACACTAAAAGGCTCACTGGCCTGAAACGATCTCTTACCCATTGGTCAAAGTAGAGACACCTCCAGAGAAACACAATCTAGTGTTTGAGAAAGCAGATTAAAAAGTGGTAAAATATGCTCCCTCTTTTAAATTAAGGATCTAAAAGATTCCTCAATGCTTACATGTATTTTTTCCTTTGTAACTATGGAGTTTCAGGAGATCTTAGCACATGGCATTAATTTCATCTGTGTGTTTATTATCTGTAAAACTGGAAAATATTATTGTGGATAGTGTTTGAAAAGTTAATTTTAAAAACTATAGGGACAGTGGAGGCCTCCCTGGACATTCTTTGCTCTGTGACCCTGAGCAAACTATCTCCACTTGCCCAGGCTTTGGTTTCTTTCTATAGGCTTGGCCATTGTGACAGTTCTTAGGTCCTAATAAGCAGCTGTTTCTAAGGTACATGTTTACATCCTCTACTCAAGCCTGGTAGAAATAGAAAGAAGCACTAATCTAATTAGTAAACACTGTTCACGTATCCAGGCAACTGTTTCCCCAACAACATTTCCATTTAGGTTAAAAGATAGTGGTGAAGAAGTGAAGACAGGGCGTCACTGTTGGGTTCACATTACCTGGGCCTCCTGTGGAGACAGTATAATTAAGGAAGTCATAACTAACTCCCGTTGTTCTCAGCTCCACTGAAATGAATGATCTTGTGTAAGCCCAAGGATCCTAACTATTGCTGCTTGGAGACAGGGTGACAGCAAACTCAGGCTTCCTTGTTAGAGACCAGCTGGGACAACACGGTTGGCACCCAGGGAGAGCCCAGCACAAGGGCATGTTTTAAACTCCGAGTATGACTATCAGGTCCCCAATCCAGTGGAGTTTTTCTTAGAGCCTTGAAACCGCATTTTAAATAGGACAGTTCCTGTGTTTTCTTCCCCCAGCCACAGTGATGACGTCACGAAAGGGCCATTTTCAGAGATCCACCACCAGGGTCAGAGCCGCACATCTCATTTCTTAGGTCACACCCACTTCCTCCTGGTCAAGGAGAACATTAGGTTGTTTTTATTGAGATTTATAAGGCTTTAAGTGTCTCATTTCTCATTGAATGTAAAATTTGAAATATTCTGTTCCTTTATCCTTTAATACAGCAAACTTTCTTCTGTAAGGCCATTTTCAACAATACTTTGAAAGCCATTAAGCATATGCCTTCAATATACAAATAATATGTTTTCTAGAACAAATAAACTTCCAGAGAAGGTAATTTGGGTCTGAGAAAAGGGAAAGATAAATAAAAAGTATAGATGTAAAAACTGAAAATAATATGGCCTGCTTTGCCAGTAACAATGTTCAGCTACAGTGTGGTGAGTCAGAGGGTGGAATATGCAGTCTCATTAACATCCTGCCTCATAGCGCTTCACTTGGAGACATTTGCTCATGTCCCACCCACACAATTACTGTGTACACACACATAAGCATATATCCATAAATATAGAGACAGTGCTATGTGTCTCCTAGTTGTCAACACATTATATTTTGTAGTTATAGGGTATTGTTGAAGCAACTGGAGGAAAAAATAGATACCAAAACATTAATAGCCAACATGTATAGAGCATTTATCACATGCCAGGCTTTTTCTATGGCATTTAGATAGAATGTGCCATTGGGACACACCCTGACCCAGAAACGGTTTGTATTCTGGTGGTTTGATTTTAGAGGTTAAGAACACAAGGCCAGGAGATCTAATAACTCTAGATCTAGGCCGAGGGGCTGACTCTAGCATTGTTCCCATAACCATGTCAGAGTCTGCCTCCATGTATGCACATGCCGTATTTGCTCTGGGCCCTCAGTGGCCGTTCATGGTGGTCTGTTTTCCTCTAGATGATATTCTTGGGACTCAGAGCAGACAGAGCATCAAAAGCTCTCAAGAAGGGCAATCCTTTCCTTCACATTGCCACTCCAAGTCACATCACCCATGTATTAGGACCTCCATGATGGGATCTCCAGACTTTTCTAAAAGATCCTTTCTAGTCTCAAGACTTAGTTGTAGCAAGGGTTAGACTCTGGTCTTGGGAACTGTCTTTATCTGCTCCACTCAGACATTTATTCACACTGGAAAACCATAGTGTTCATCAGAGAAATGGAATTGGGACAAAGAACAGCATAGGATAGCAGGGATCATCACGGCCTTAGCTCTGTGGCCTAGATGTCATGACTCTTACTTAGCATTCATCTTTCTCATCAGTAAACTTGGTGGGGGACAGAGAACTTACTTCTAATTACTGATCATTATCCTCAATTTTAATGTATCCTGTTGTACTATAGTTAATGGTCTGATAGCCAAGTGAGGCATACAATGTCTGTGTTGACAGGTGAGGTCCATAAGACTTAAGGAAGGAGCAACTGGGTTTTTTTGTTTTGTTTTGTTTTGTTTTTTCCAGACAGGGTTTCTCTGTGTAGCTTTGTGCCTTTCCTCGAACTCACAAAGATCTGCCTGGCTCTGCCTCCAGAGTGCTGGGATTAAAGGCGTGCGCCACCACCGCCCGTCGGGAGCAACTGTTTAAGGTCATGTTTCAGCTCCAAAGCCCATCTTCTCTCTCTGAGTGCAGAATGTCCAAGCAGAGCAAATCTGTAACTGGTTCTGTGGAGTAGATAGAGGAAAATGCAAAGAAAGCCATCTCTGCAGTTTGGCTGCTACACAGCTTGTTCCTAGCAGACTTGGGGCTAGGTGCTGGCCATCCTGGGTCAACTAAGAACTTTCTTCATTTTTCCTTGTGTATGACCTTGAATAACCTTGACTAAAGCTGCAGCAGAGAGTCACAGACATGAACCAGAGTCCCCCTACAGATCACTGCATCTTCCCTGTTTTGACAATTGGGACAACTATGACTCAAAAGGGGTGATATCCCCAGGATGACAGCCAAGGCCTCTGCCCCTTATCCTGAGGTCTCCCCGTAACAAGCTCGTTGTCTCTGGGTCTTGCAGGAATCAGGGATCTACATTGCTATTGGTATTGACTTTTTTTTCACTTGTTAGAATGTCTGTATCAATATTGTTGTTTGCCAGTATGATGACTTACTATGTCTATTTTTATTTTTCCTAGCTGTCCCAACTAAGTCAGAGTTGGCAGTTGAAATTTTGGAGAAAGGTCAGGTCCGGTTTTGGATGCAGGCTGAGAAGCTGTCTGGCAATGCCAAAGTCAACTATATATTTAATGAGAAGGAAATTTTTGAAGGGCCGGTAGGCTTCCCTCCTACTTTTTATAATTAAAAATAGTTATTTTTAACAGTTTAATTTTTTTTTAAATGTCATCCATTGTACTATTTAGACATCATTTCTACCCCTCTAACCTGCCCTCCACCTCCTCCACGTCCTCCTACCCCCATTTAGATCCATGAGCTCTTAAACAACATGCTGAGTCCCTTTAGTGTGGCTTGTATAGATTTGTATTTAGGGATGACTGCCTGGGACTGGGTAACCTATGGGGTGTGTCCTAGGAAAGGATTGTTTCTCTCTTTCTTGGCAGCCATTGCTTGCCTGTAACTCTCATTTAGGGATGAGGCCATGTGAGGTTCCCCCATCTTCACTGGCATATCAACTGTGAAGGTCTTGTTTGGGTGACCCTATTGTTGAGATTTCAATCTATTCATAGTCAATTCCTGTTTAATTCATACACCCACATAGTGCTTCTTTTTCCAGGAATAAGATCTTTGAACAATTTGCTTAGTTGTTTAGAAATATTAAAATTCTGATTCTTTGTGGTTTGTTTTGGGGTTATTGTCTTCAAATGTTTGCCTCTCTGATTTCCTGTTTTCATCTTTTTACATTGAAGAAATACAAGATGCACATTGACCGAAACACTGGCGTGATTGAGATGTTCATGGAGAAATTGCAGGACGAGGACGAGGGAACGTATACATTCCAGATCCAAGATGGGAAAGCAACCGGCCATTCTACTCTTGTTCTCATTGGAGACGGTATGAATTCTGAGGGACACTCAATGGACACTTGGCTACTTACTTCAGAGCAAATACCTCATGACTTAAAAGAGGTCCCGTGACTGGCAACTGGAACTGTTTAGTGAATTCCTGCATCAAATTACAAAATCTAGTCAATATTTTCCATGGTATCCCATTGCCTTGAAATGAACATTACTTTGAAAGAACACCCAAAATTGTTCCTGACTTTCAGGCAAGGTTGGACTTAAATAGTTTCATATGTAAACAAGTATGCACTACTAAATTCTCCAATCTAGGAAGTTGCAGTACAGCCAGAAATATATATATATATATATGTCTCAGTAACAAACCACACTATTTTAACAATATGTGATTGCTCTAAATTATTAAACGTTGGAAAGAAAAAAATGTAAAAGTACGGAATGTGTGCCAAATCTGTCAATCAAATATTATAACTAGATGGTAGAGGTCAGCTGTAATAAACATCTGTGAAAACCACCATGGTTTAAAAAGTGGCACTTCACAAGCTGCAAAAGATGGATAGATGTCTATATTTGTAACAGCCAGTATGGTTTCATCATGTTCTAGCTTTATGACTTTGAAAAAGTTATTTAGTCTTGGGGCCTGGGAGATGGTTTTAGTCAGAAAAGTGCCTGCTGTGCAAAAAATAAGATCTGAGTTCAGACCACCAGGACCCACTTCAGCAGCCCAGCATAGCAGCATATACTTAGCCCAGTGCTGGGAAACAGACAGGAGAATCCCTGGGGTTGTGGTCAGCAAGTCTAGCCAAATCAGTGAGCTCCAGGTTTAGTTAGAAAGATTTTCTTTACCTGTCTGTTTTTGTGTAGGTATGCAGAGAAATAGGTTGGAGTTATAAGTGGTTATCAGCTGCCTAGTTTTGGGTGCTGGGACTTGAACTCAGGTCCTATGCAAGGGTAATGTACACTCTCAATCACTGAGCCATCTCTCCACCCCAAAAACCCTGTCTTAAAAAACAAGGTGGAAAGCTAGGTGCGTGGCTTTAATCTCAGCACTTGGGAAGCAGAGGCAGGCAGATCTCTGTGAATTCAAGACCAACCTGTTCCTAAGTTCCAGGACAGTCAAGGCTACATAGTAAGACCCTGTCTTGGCCTTCTGGTGCACACACACATACACACACACACACACACACACACACACACACACACACACTCACAGACTCACATACACACAAAGTTATTTAGTTTTCAAAGGCTGTCTCTCTCTATATATAAATCAGAACAAGTAGGGCCATCACAATCTTGAGTATGATATAATGAAAATAGCCGACTTAGCATATGTCCATCATGTGCATTTCATCATCATGTGCATCATGTGCGTTTGTGCTGCTCAATTCAATTCCACACTTCCTTGTTTTTCAATTTCTAGTTTACAAGAAGCTCCAGAAAGAGGCTGAATTCCAGCGACAAGAATGGATCAGGAAACAAGGTAAAAATAAAAAATTTTTTGTATAAAATATTCCAAGGCTATTTTTATAGCAAATTTAAATGAACAGCACTGATTATGTTAATGCTTGGTGAAAAAATAATTTAAATAGTTATTATTAAATATGTAGACATTAAAAATTTAAAAACTGAATCCATAATTTTAAGAAAATCTGACTTCAGACTTAAGTCACCTCAAGATTCAAGGATGAGCTTTGATCTTGCACATGCAGCTGATTAAAGGATTGCTTATGTCATTAAAATTTTGTAGGCCCACATTTTGCTGAGTATTTGAGCTGGGAAGTGACTGGTGAATGTAACGTACTATTGAAATGCAAGGTAAGAGATGGATGCACTTTTAATATTTTATTCAGGAGAAATAAGGATAAAACTGAATGTGGAACAAGGATCCATTTTTTCCACTTCCTTTATTTAATATAAAGTGATGAGCAGCAGATACTTTACCCTTTAATGTTGTGGAACCTTCGGTTGGTAAGAAACAGAGTAAAACAACATGAAAATATGCTGAGGAAGGTGACTGGCCTGGTGTCATCCCCAACTACAAAATGACAGGGGCTCTTTAAGCCACAGCTTGAGGGTCCCTTCTCCAGAATGGTTTGGATCTGAAGTACTTGGGGTTTAGGGTGAATTTTGTTTTGGATTTTGGAATATTTTTTATTTTGTTTGTGTAATGAAATGTCTGAGGGAACTCAAATCCAAGTACAAAGTTCATTTATGTTCCCATATACTTAGACATAGCCTGAAGGCGTGCCACGCACTATGTGGGATAATTTTGCACATGAAGCAAGGCTTGGTGGTATGGATGTTCCACTTGTGGTTCCATGCCCTACTGGCTGGTTTTATGTGTCAACTTGATACAAGCTAAAGTCACTGCAGAATAAGGAGCTTCAGTTGAGGAAAGACCTCCATGAGATCCAGCTGTAAGGCGTTTTCTCAGTTAGTGATCAGCACTCAAACAGGGCATCACCCACAGTGGGCTAAGCCATCCCTGGGCTGGTGGTCCTGGGTTCTGTAAGAAAGCAAGCTGAGCAAGCCGTGGGAAGCAAGCCAGGAAGCAGCATCCCTCCATGGCCTCTGCATCAGCTCCTGCCTCCAGGATCCTGCCCTGTTTGAGTTCCTGTCCTGACTTCCTTCAGTGAAGAAAAGCAATGTAGAAGTGTAAGCCAGATAAACCCTCTCCTCCCCAATTTACTTTTTGGTCATGGTGTTTCCTCACAGCAATAAAAAACCTAACTAAGACACATATGCTTAGAAACTTGTAGATTGTGGAGTGCTTGGTTTGGACTTTTTGGTTAGGGATGGCCACCTCCAGTCAATCTCAGAATGCCACACATTGCTTTTATTTTAGGCTAAACCTGTGTTCTAAGTGGTAGATTATTCCTGGCCCACCCCAACTCCTGCCTTATTTGGTGAACTTCTCTAAGTCATGAGATTTGCACAGAAACATAGCTGAGTGTGTCCAGCTATGCTTCTCAGTCTCACCTTGTGCTGCCTTTGGGGACTGGTGGTGTTATTGGTATTTTACTCTTTTGTGGCAGCCCAACACCCAGCTCCCAAATAAATCACTCACGGAGGCTTATTCTTAATTATGAATGTCCGGCCTTAGCTTGCCGTAGTTTCTTGCCAGCTTTCCTTAACTTATCCCGTCTACCTTTTGCCTCTGGGCTTTTCCTGTTTTCTTACTTTTGTAAATCTTACTCTTACTCTGTGGTTTGCTGTGTAGCTGGGTGGCTGGCCCCTGGAGTCCTCCTCCTTCTCGATCCTTCCTCCCAGATTTCTCCCTCCATATATTCTCTCTGCCTGTCAGCCCAGCCTATCCTTTCTCCTGCCTTGCTATTGGCCATTCAGCTCTTTATTAGACTATCAGGTATTTTACACAGGCATAGTAACATAGCTTCACAGAGTTAAACAAATGCAATATAAACAAAAGTAACACACCTTAAGATATTCTACTACAGACTGGAGTCAATGGAGGAATTGTCAATGGTCTTTTTAAAAAAGATTGGTATGCTCAGCAAGTTCAGAGCATTCATTTTCCCAGTCCAGATGCAGATTTTCAAGTTGGTTTATCTTTATCAATGTTTCCTAGTAACACAATAGATTTCTATAATTTAGAAACCAATTAATAGCCTTTTGTTTACGGACTTTACTATTGTTTAAACAATATTGCTTCTTATGTTCACTTAGTAGATGAACTTGTTTTTTTTTTTTTTTTTTTTTTTTTTTTTTTTTTTTTTTTTTTTTTTTTGTGTGTGTGTGTGTGTGTGTGTGTGTGTGTGTGTTTCAGGGCTTTGCACTCTACCGTTGAGCTACATCCACAACCCAGCTGAAATTCTTTCAATGTAGCAAAACATACATACTCTTGTTTATAATGAACATATTAATTACTTTTCTGTTGCTGTGATAAAGTACCATGACCAAGGCATCTTATAAAAGAAAGTGTTTAACTGAGCTTATGGTTCCTGACGGTTAGAGTCCATAATGGCAGAGCAAAGGCATGGTGATAGAAATAGCTGAGAGTGCACATGTCAAACTGCAAGCAAAAAGCAGAGCGAGCACACTGGGAATGGCCTGGAGTCCTTTGAAACCTCAAAGCCCAACCCCACTGACATACTTCCACCAACAAGGCCACACCTCCTAATCCTTCCCTAATAGTTCCACTAACTGGGGACCAAGTATTCAAATATATGAGCTCATGGAGATCATTCTCATTCAAACTACCACAAGTAAACATCTCCCCATGTTTCTCTTGCAGTCATATATCCTCTTACCAGTTGTCAGTGGGATTTTTAGGGTTTTTTGTTTTGTTTTCCTGATCTATATGAAGTCTTTACTCTTTCATACAATTTTAATTTTCAAGAAATACATGAATATATTCTTCTTTATGAAAAATGTTGTAGAAAAAGCTTAGGGTCCCTCTAAGAATATGCAATGGTTTTATCCATCTGAGATTTATATTATGATGTATGTATGGGTTAGGATCTAAATGCATCTTCTCAAAATTGCTAAGTAAGTTATTAAACCTTACTTCCTTTATACATATATTTGTAATCTTCCTTTATCTCTTTTATAAATTTTTAGCTATATATTGGAGCTTACTTATCCCGTTAATTCTGCTGAAAGACTATTTTAATGCTGTAGGAATTGACTTTCTTTGGATTTGGGATTTTTATTTTTACTTAAGCATTTATGTTAGTATATATGGCATCCTTTCTTTTCTTATCTACTTAAGAACTTTGGACTGGAGGCAGGGTCTCACAAGTTAGCCGGGCTGCTTACAAACTCCTGGGGCCATGCAGTCCTCTGATATCAGTGGGACTATTGTACTGTACCACCATATCTCACTGGTGCAATGACTTTTTTTTTTTTTAAGTTGGAGAGTACTTTACTTCTTTGATATCCCTTGATTTAATGGGTACATAGTGCTTCTACTTGGCATCAATTTTATGCTGGTTTGAAGCAATTTAGTATTGTACAAACTGGCCTGATTACCAATTTCTCCACTGCTTTGAGAATAAGCCTGGCTATAGGATAGTTCCCATTCTATTCCAATTGGTCCTGCATGTCCATGTGAAAAGTAGTTCCACTACCCAACGTAGCATTATTGAATTTGTCATGGAAATAAGATATTAAGACAACTTTTACCACTGGAAATAGAGATCCTATTGATTTAGGTTTGTTCACTGGTGTTCAGCTTATTGTAACCCTTTCTCTACTACAGTAGTTTGGTATTGATGTCTTTATAAATCTGTTTCTTCTGACTCTTGTTCAGGGTTTTTTCTTTAATATCCCAATGTATTAAAAACTGCTTACTATCATAAAAATAACATTTATTTCTTTATTTCAAGGAGGGCAATTATGATTCTTCTTACAGGTGGCAAATATTAAAAAAGAGACTCACATTGTGTGGTACAAAGATGAGCGGGAGATATCAGTGGATGAGAAGCATGACTTTAAGGATGGCATTTGTACTCTGCTCATCACAGAGGTGGGTGGCTACAGACATGAAAGCTGCTGGCTCTGGATTACAATTCTTCCAACAGAAACTAGATTCATCAGTCATCCCATGCCCAAAGGACTCACAACAGCTTACATCTGAATGCTATAGGAACATACTTACAATCCCAGTGATGGAGACAAAGAGACAGGGGGTCCCCAGGGCTTTGTGGACAGTCCAGCCAAATTGTAGAGCACCAGGTCCTAGTAAGAGACTCTGTCTCAGAAAACAAGGCTGGTGCTGGAGAGATGGCTCGGCGGTTAAGAGTACTAGCTGCTCTTCCAGAGGACATGGATCGGATTTCCAGCATGCACATGGTGACTCACAACTACCTGTAACTCCAGTCCTAGGGGATCCAATGCTCTCTTCTATTCACTTTATAGTAATCCTTTCTCAACTAAAATAGTTTGGGCCTGATTTCTTTAGAAATCTGTGTCACTGTACCCAGTCCCAACATGCATATGGTGTAGAGACATATGGGCTGTCAGAATACCCATACACATAAAATAAAAATAAAAGGTTGAAAACAAACCAAGAAGGTATATGGCTCCTGAAGAGTAATACCCAAGGTTGGTCTCTGGCCTCTATGCACATGAATGTTATATACACATCCATACATACCCACATGATATACACTCACACACACATGCATATATGCACACACAGAGACTGACATATACACACAAATGCAACAAGCAAACCTGAGCTGTAATAAACTATAATGTTCATTTTCCCCTCAGTTTTCCAAGAAAGATGCTGGATTTTATGAAGTTATCCTGAAAGATGACCGAGGAAAAGATAAGAGCAGACTGAAACTTGTGGATGAAGGTGACTCTACCAGCTGCTGGGATCTGTCTCATGGGTTCTACAGCTACCAGAATTATGACTGGGGCTGGGCTAGCCACGGAAGTCATGCTGATTCATGTCTAGTGATTTTGGTTTAATTGAAATTCCAGAAGAGCAAACTACTGTTCTTTTTCAAAAATATTTTCTCTTTTGGACCTCCTAGAAATCAAAAGTATACTTTTGATCCTTAGAGAATTTATAGCCCACACTAGAAGTCCGTTTCCAATTTAAATCATCATTTTTCTCTCAACTCTACAAGAATGTTCTAGGATCAAAACCTTCTGTGAGGAACATACTGAAAAAGAGCCCATCGTTAAGGGTGATAAGAATATTTAGGTATGAAATTTGAAGCCTTGCAGTTATTAGCAAAACGAAGCAGTGGTTTCCACTTTTCAGACTTACTAAGGACAAACAGATCATGATAATAAGCAGCTACTTTTTTTTTTTTTTTTTTTTTTTTTGGTTTTTCGAGACAGGGTTTCCCTGTGTAGCTTTGCGCCTTTCCTGGAACTCACTTGGTAACCCATGCTGGCCTCGAACTCACAGAGATCCGCCTGGCTCTGCCTCCTGAGTGCTGAAATTATAGGTGTGCGCCACCACCGCTTGGCAATAAGCAGCTACTTATAACCCCACCCCAACCTCCAGTTCTCCTCTTCAGTAGGGCAGGATTGCAGTCAACCAGCAGATGCTTTAGAGTTTGCCTTCCAGCTCCCAGAAGAGCTGGGGCCATGGAGGGCCAAGCAACTAGACAGCTAACTCATTAGGAACTGATATCACAGTTAAGAAAACTCCTGTTACTCAAACTAAGGCTTCCCTAGACTTCGGAAGAAAGAGTGTTCCAAAGCCAACAGGCTTCCTGGAATTCTCAAGTGAGGCCTTTTCTAGACTGTTCATACAAACAATCCAAGAAAATAAGTCAAAACAAGCAGAAACTTTTAAAAATCTTATAAAAATTGAGTTATTTCACCAAAAACCACTAATTATCAGTGGGTCAACAGATTTACCTTCTGTTGAATGGCTTTCACTAGACAGGGACTTTTTGAGAGCTAATGGCTTGAAATTTGACCTTATACAGAATATGTTCATGCTAACATTTTGGCTATAACTCTCTACAGCCTTCCAAGAACTGATGACTGAAGTATGCAGGAAGATAGGTAAGTTACCATTTCCTCACCATAGCGAATGCTTGAATATGCTCTTTCCAGGGTGAGCTTACAGCTGCTTGAACTATGCCATTTTCTTCCTTAGCTTTGTCGGCTACAGACCTGAAAATCCAGAGCACAGCGGAGGGCATCCGGCTGTACTCCTTTGTCACTTACTACCTGGATGATTTGAAAGTTAACTGGTCCCACAAGTAAGTAATGCAAACTGACTTGCTAGGTAGACTTTCCCCACTGGCCAATAGGAATGAAAACAAAAGCCCCACCCCTTTCAAGTAAGAGGGTTCATATTGAGGAGCATAGGTCATAACCACTCCCTTACTTCAGGTTAGGCCTATCCCTCAATGCATGCATAACGAGGTATCAATAATGGCTACATGTAGGCAGAATTTTCCTGTCCCGCCCGCCTGCTTCCAAATAACCAACACAAAGACTTAAATGATTGGCCAATAGCTAAGGCTTGTTACTAACTAGCTCTTAAACTTAACCTATTTTTATTCATCTATGTGCTGCCCTGAGGTTCGTGGCTTTTAACTCTATCCCATTTTGTGCATCCAACTTGTTCTCCATCTGGCTGGCCACTCCTCTGACTCTGCCCTCCTTCTTCCCATCATACTGTTTGGCTTTCCCACCTAACTTCCTGCCCAGCTATTGACCTGTCAGTTTTTTATTAACCAATGAGAGTAAACATATTCATAGTATACAGAAAGATTATTCCCAGAATTTCTCCTTTTTTGTCTAATTAAAAAGGAAGGCTTTAACTTTATCATAGTAAGATTATATAAAACAAAAACAGTTATTAAGAATTACAGTTGAGGGCATGGTGGTACAGGTCTTTAATCCCAGCACTTGGGAGGCAGAGGAAGGTGGATCTCTGTGAGTTCAAGGCCAGCCTGGTCTACAGAGTGAGTTCCAGGATAGGTTCCAAAGCTACACAGAGAAACCCTGTCTTGAAAAACAAAAAACAGAAAAACAAACAACAACAACAAAAAGAATTACAGTTACAATATACAGTACATTTGTTTTTGACAAAATTAGAGAAAATACTCATTATATATCCTATCTTGGTGAGTCTAAAGTTACACATATTTATCTTTTATCATAACTAAGAAAAGCTATAACTATGACTATCTAGTCTTTAATTCCATCAAAGACCCCAGAAGAATGAAATATTACCTAACGACAGGGACATCTGGCTGCCTGGACAGTCACCCTAGGTTCTGTAACGTTAGAGCATCCAACTATGGCCTAGTATATCTGACAGACATTTCTGTGAAGCAGGGAATTTTGAAGGACTGTCCTACCTTGTTTTGGCAAAGTTTGGCAGTCTCCTTCTTTTGCGTCCTACTGGTCTGGTTTGGTCAGTAATTGAGGCAAGGGCAGTTTCTTTGCCCAAATGGCTACCTTTTGCCATAAAGAAAGCAAACTCCATATGTAGTTTCTTCAATGCCCATTATCTTCTCTGAAGTAGATTCATGCTGCCAGGAGCAGACATGTCTCACTGTCATGAAAAGCTTTAGTTTATTAAACATATTAAATGACATATTCTGTAGGTCTTTGAAGTGTTTGAAGACCATCTATCTAAATATATCTGTTTATGACCTAGAAAAACATACTTAACATGACTATAAATTTGACTATTATATTATAGGTGACTATTAATCTGTATTTCTTAATTATATATTACATTTTTAAATAAGCTGCATAAACATAATACCTTAAACAAGAATAGAAACATACATACAGTATAACAAAATTAACTTTAAATTTGTATCAATATACAAAACTCTATACCAATGTAAAATATGTAAGACTAATATTTGCTTTTTTGGCTAAAGAGTAGATTCAACAATCTACCCTTTTATCCTATCATTTCTATATCCCCACTTTTTCTTTTCAGAACAAGAACCCTGACTCTAATCTCCTTTGGTTAGTTTTTTTCCTGACCATTATCCATAACAACTTATAACCAACCCCCCTTAAATGATAATAAATATCCATAACCCAGTTTTGGTAATGTGGGCATAGTTTTCCAGAGTACTTCCTGTTGATTGGGGGCACTGGTAATCTTTGGGGGACTCAGAAAAGTTAGAATAATTATCTTAGCTGTAGTATTCTGTGAAGCTGGACCATCTCAGCCAGCAGCCTAAAGCTGTTCTGAATGCAGAATTCTGAGGAGACTGTAACAGAGGCGTTTTGAAATGCTGGATCACCTGGGCCATGCATTTTCCTTGGTGTCTGGTCCCCTTGTTCTAAAAATACATAAACTTTAAAAGGTAACATACAAGTCTGCATTAATACAAGTGTAGACTGTGCATTGTGTACAAGTCAGCCAAAGATGATTTTTTGTTACGTGTTTAAGCAGGTAAAATATACATCACATGTCTTATAGTTCTTCTAGGCTTATTTTTTTTTTTATATCTGTAGTCAGGATTTTGGTGGGGCGGGGGGTCTTCCTCTATCAAACCTGATTTTCTTTAAGTTTGAACAAATCCACAGGCTTTTATTTTCTATGGAAATAAAAGCAGAACCTCTTTTCCAAAGTAATGTATCTTCTGACTTCCATTAGCATTTATAATCAAATGTCTCTTAGCAGCTATTACTCCTGCCTCAGCAGTCGAAAACTCAGACAACACAATAACATACAGTATGGAGACTCTGTGTATATTCCATCTTTATATGACTTTGTTTCCTTTTAAATTACTTTGTTCTCCTTTAAGGACTTTATTATTTTAAAACTATATTTTTAGTCCATGACTATATATGTTCTTTCTTTTCTTTCTCCCAAGCCTATGTATATTTTTAAACACATGTAAACCATTTAGAGGATCTCTAAATCTGCCCTCACTGCATATCTCCATCTTTTCTGGCTGCATGAGCAACAAAACTGCAGCATAACTTCAATCATAGCGTGTTGGTGGCTGGCTCCTCCCCCTCAGTTCCCTGAGAGTCATTTATTGCCCCAACCCAACTCTGGGAAGTTTCTGGGTCCATGCCACCACTGAATAGTGCGCTACCTGCTGCTTGTAAACACCATTTAAGTGTTTGGTAGCAGGGCCTCTGAAAAGAGCAGTGTGGTTTTTGCCGATAGTACTAAGCTGGCCCTTAAAGGATCTGTGCTCTGTCGCTGCCAGTGAACAGAGCCCAGCCAGAAAATCTGGCTACCAAGAAGCCGTGTTTTACTCCATTCTTATATGTTTAGAACCCTTTTTTAAGATTTATCAGATTTTATGTGAAAATTCCAGCCAAACATTTGGGTGTCATATGTAGGTAGAGTTTTCCTGTTCCAACTGCCTGCTCCCAAATAATAACATGGAGACTTAAGATTACTTATAAATGTTTGGCCAATAACTCAGGCTTGTTACTAACTAGCTCTTACAACTTAACCCATTTCTATTCATCTGTGTGCTGTCCTTAGGCTTCTGGCTTTTACCTCTATCCTATTTTGTGTGTCCAACATGTTCTCCATCTGGCTAGTGATTCCTTGTGAGCAATCATCCTCATTTAACAATCAGAAAAACTGATATCCCAGGGGCTCTATCCTGTATCTCCCTTGCTGACTACAGATAAACTCTTATGGTCTTGCAGCAGCAGCCGCCTATGTATTCACAGTGTATTCACTGTAATTATTCACAGAAGGATTATTCCACAGCAGCTACAGTATGTCTCTCTTGTGATAGAAGTATCATCATTCATAGACATCTCTGTAATGTAGCCTCCACCTGAGACAGCCATGTATAAGCTACCTCTGTTCTGCCAACCATCCAGAGCTGTGCTTGCAGCCCTCTATACATTTCACTCAACTCATGTGATCTGAAACAAAACTGAAGCAATGTGCACTAGAAGACCCCAAGTATCCTGTAATCTGTGTTTGTAGGCATATCCCATAGAAGTCTCATCCTGAGAAGATCCCTGGCTTATCACTGTTGGTTACAACAGCTGGCATAATCAGGTGTTAGCATCTTACATCTCACTTATCCACCCTCAGCAGTGTAGTGACTGTGACTAGCTATAATACACTGTCTATTTCAAAAAGCTATAGGATTTTGAAAGCTTTCATCATAAAGAAATTATAAGCAGGCCAGGTGTGGTGGTGCTCACCTTTAATCCTAGCAGTTGAAGGCAGAGGAAGGCAGAACCTTGTGAGTTTGGGGCCAGACTGGTCTCCATATAGTGAGTTCCAGGCCAGTCAGGGCTACATAAAAAAAGGAAGGGAGGGGCAGAGTAAGAGGAGAAGAGATGGTGGCACACAGCCATAATAACAATATTTGGAAAGTTGAGGCAGAAGAATTTTAAGTTCAAGGCCAATATAGGCTACATAGGGAGCAGCCAGCCAGCTGGGCTGCATAGCAAGATCTTGCCTCAGAAAACAATGTCAAAGTCACATGATGCCAAGGATGGTGGATTACAGCCACATGCCTGTAATTCCAGTGCTACAGAGGCAGGAGGATTAAACATTTGAGAGCAACTTGTGCTATGGAGCGAAACCTGTCTGAAAACAAGCAAATGAAACCAAAACAGCAGACCTGACATTACCCCATTAAAACATGTATCAGTTAAAAATTAATTTTAAAAAAGAGCCTGAGGCTAGTGGTGTAGCTCAGTGATAAAGCACTTGCCTGGTGTGCACTAAGCCCTGAGTTCAATCCCCAGCACCACAAAGAAGAAAGAAGAAAAAAAGAAAAGAGAAAAAAGTAAGCTGAACAAGGTAACCAGACCCAGGTCCCATGAAGCATTTGTTAGTGTTGACTCATATACAGGCTGGCATTTGATTGGGCTGTTAGGCATTTTCTGAGTTCTAAAAATAGGAAGCAAAATGCCAGTGTGGAATGCTTGGGCTTTGGTCCTTTGTTCTCTTTTTTCAGAAAACATTGCAGGGAGTAATTAAAATTTAAAATAGTCCAGAATCCTAGGAAATTCCTCTGTGACACCCAGGACATTATAATTTATCAGTCTGAAGAATGAGGGAGCAAAATTAGCTGGATCATCAATCAAAACACTGTATCTTAGTGTTTAGAGCCAGTGAGATGGCTCAGTGGGAAAAGGCACTTGGGCATGAGTTCTGTCCCCAGGATCTAACTGACTCCAACAAATTGTTGTCTGATCTCTACACATGCACTGTAGCATGTACACACACACACACACACACACACACACACACACACACACACACACTAATAATCAAATAGGTAAATGCAATATTTTTAAGTTGTGTCTTTTGTTAAGAATCATTTATTCAAGGGCTGTAGAGAGAGCTCAGTGGCTAAGAGCACAGACTTATCTTCCAGAGGACCCAAGTTCAATTCCCAGCAACATGTCAAGTGGTTCGCAACCACTTATAACTCCAGCTACAGAGAACCTGACACCTCTGGCCTCTATGGGCACCTGCACTCACGTGTATATAGCCTCCGCAATACATATACACATAATTTAAAGTGTCTTTTTAAAACATAGTTATTTTTTAAAATGAGCGCATTGAAAATCTAGTTTAAGAAACTTGCCATTGGAGTAGCGAGGCAGCAACTTCCTATAGCCTTGGTCTCTTCTACACGAGTTTCTCAAATGTTTATTTGCCCACACAAAGTTCAGAGAGTGAGAAGTGTACCATTGTTTTTCGTAAGTCTGAGGCAAAGTGAGGAGAAAAAACACACCTTAAAGTGGGCGTCAGTCTTGACTCTGTCTTCATCTTCCTCAGCAAGTCACTTTATTCTGTGGCTTTTACTCTTCTCCTGTGAAGTCAGAACAATGGGACCCATTCTATCCAAAGCACTTGACATATAGAAAGCACCGTTGTGTGAACCAGACGACTAAATGACTCATGTAATGCAGAGGGCTGTCTTCCTGTCTGGCGCTCCATTCAGGCCAGAGCCTGCAGGGACAAACATGCTTCTTTGCTTCAGTGTATGGCATTGATTGCTAACACAGTTACAGAGATATTGATAAATGACCTTATAGCATGTAGTGTTATAAGAAAAATATTATTTATTGGAAGATAAAATATTTTGATGAAAAGTAAGTTTGCTTTGAAATTTTATTTAAGCTATAAACTTTACACATGTTTTTTTTGGAAATTACATTTATAGATATTAGAAAATAGATTAGAATATGATATCCTCAACAGTTTTGTTTGCCCCTTTCTGCACATTTAAAGAAAATTTTTTCTAGTTTTTATAACTATATATGTATATATGGTAATTTCACATACTGCTTTTTAAAAGAACGTATTGCATTTGTTTCATGTGTGTACATGCGCACATGCCACAGCACATGCGGAGGTCAGAGGACAGTTTGCAGGAGTCAGTTCTTTCCTTCCACCCTGTGAGTTTCAGGGAATCACTCCAGTTGCCAACTTTGACAACAAGCACCTTTAGACCCTGCTCCATCCACTGGCCCTACACTGCATTTTAAAATTTCCTCACAGTTTCACAAAATCTTCATGAAGTATCTTTTGACAATATGTGAACAGCCCTCTGCCACGGCCTCCTTTGTCTGTAACAGCAGTGTTTCTGCACAGTCGGATCACAACGGCAAGGGCTGTATCTCACTTGCTCTCACACAGGATCCTAGCACACGCCTCACGGGTCTTGACAGCCACTCTGCTTTGTATTCACTTCGAACTCTACTACCAAGTGTGTATTTATGTTTGAAGTAGCTTTGGAGCCACACATGTCAACAGATGTCATGCCCAGATAGTCCCTGTCATTGTGTCTGTTTTTTTTTTTTTTAAGCTGAGGATCAAACCCAGGGCCTTGCGCTTACAAGGCAGGTGCTCTACCACTGAGCTATGTGTCTTTACTTAACCAGTTTGGCCACAGAACATTTGTGCTAAATATGCAGCAAAATTGTATGTAGTTTGGCCTTTCACCTTTAAATATCTCTGTAATCCTAGAAATGAACTCGAGCAAACCCAAAGGTAATTAGTGCCGCTGAGAAGTACTGGTCTTGAAATCTATCTTGGGGCCCAGGCTACAGCAGTCAGTTAAGTAGATGCTCAGGCTATCAGTTTCAGGTCTTTGGAATCCAAGTACTGGGCTTCACGGCCCATAATGACCCTGAAACAGAACAGCATAAGCAGGCCTCATGTTTTCTGGGAGTCTATGAAGGTTTATGGTGTATCACCTGATAAGAAACAGGAAGGATCATCAGGAATGACACTTTCTTTTGCCTTCACAGTGGGACTGGCATTAAGTACACAGACAGAGTTAAGAGTGGGGTCACTGGGGAGCAGATCTGGCTGCAGATCAATGAGCCCACTCCAAATGACAAAGGGAAATATGTAATGGAGCTCTTTGATGGCAAGACTGGACACCAGAAGACAGTGGATCTTTCTGGACAAGGTAAACGTACTCATTACAATTCACTGAGTAGTGAACCAGAGATTATTACATGGTGACATCAAAGAAGTTGGTGTTCGTAACACTTGGGTTGAGTGGACCTGTTCTGATTGGTTACTCTGAATCCCAATCTTTTTGGAAACATGACTTGTTTTTAGGTTCAATTTGATTATATGTCACCGTGTATGAGTGACGCCATCCTGGTTAGATTTGGCTGGCTGAGGACTAGTGCAGGAACTAGACTAAAATAACGGCCTCCAATGAATTTTATTAATCATGGTTTTGGCAAGATAGTCTTAACTATCAAGAGTTTAGTGGGCAAACAACCATAAAAAGCAAGCTGGAGACAGTAAACATGGAGAGAAAAGCACAACTCTCACAGGAAGAGTGGTCTGTTGACTCATGATCACTTCCTTAAGAGCAAAGTGTGAAAAAGTAATTGTGTATGGGGACTGAAATCATCCAGTCCAAGAAAGCAGTTGCTAAGACTAGAAAGACTGAATGTGAAGGGACTCACTGACCTATCAGAGTTCCCGAAGGTGGAGGGTGAGACCAAGAGCAGAAGGGAAAGAGTTGATTCTGAAAATGACAATAATACAAGGCTCCTCTGTCCAAAAGTAGAGAGCAGTGAATGAGAAGAACCAGAGGAAAATGCTGAGCAGAACAGAGGAGGCTGGGGTCTAAGTTGGAAGGTCCCAGATGTCTTAGTCATCTGTTGAATTGGTGTTTCTGTAGATCAAGAGGAAGAAAAGAAAGTATCAAGAGAAGCAAACAAATGACTTGCAACCATCAAAGATCAAGGGTGGTGCACAATTACTGACTAAAACTTAAAAAGTTGAGTCATCAGCTAAAATCACCAGGCCATTTCTCCCCATCCCCTGGCTATATTCTCCTACCCCCCCCCCCCCCCATGCTTTCCTAAAGAATAAAATCTAGATAAAAGTCACCAAGGGAGGCTAGACTGGATTTCCTCCACTCCTTGGTGCATTAAGATGCAGTCTTGGTGTATCATAACTCTTTATGGTTTTCAACCTTAGAATAGATTCACAATGTATGTAAAGAACCACTTTCCAAGCATGCATTGAGGCGTGTGTGTGTGTGTGTGTGTGTGTGTGTGTGTGTGTGTGTGTGTGTACAGGCATGCACACATGGTGTTGTCTGAATACCCTACTCTCATGCCCCCCCTACCTATTTTGCCTGACTCACTGAAGGATTTGTAGTCATGGGAGAAACTGCAGCAAAGAGGCAAGGATCTTCTGAGCCACCTTATCCCAGTGATACTGTGGGTTTCCCCCACCGTTCATCTGACTGTGGGAAACACAGTAGAAAGAGGAGAAAGCAGTGAGGGGGTGGAGAGGTTGAAAACATCTCAAAAATTAGTTTTAACAACAAAGCTTATGCAGCTGCCCCACTTCTAACCCCCTTTAAGACAATGGGTGTGGATTCTCTCACCAGGGTTGCCATAGCCATCAATCACAGGTTAGCTTGACCACACCCCTTTTTCTGAGTTCAGTGTAGGGACCAGGAAGATTTCTGTGCTACCATCCCAGTTCAACCTGAATCTCAATCATTTTTCAGATGAGAAAAAATAAAACCCAGCAACTTGAAGCTGACTTTATGCCTATTCTTCCATATATGAAATGTGCATATATGGGGGTGTGTAGACTAGTATTGTCTAAATATTCTTTAGACTTAAAATATGGGTCTTGCCTGGGGAGATGGCACCATGGGTGTAAGCACTCCCTGTGAAAGTCCAATGGCCTGAGTTCAGTTCCCAGAACCCACAGGAGAAGCTGGATGTCATAGTACACATCTATAATCTCAGTATGTCTGCCTTGAGATGTGGGTATGAGTCAGGAAACTCAAAGGCCAGCCAGCCCAGCTGAGCAGCAGCAGAAACAAGAGACCGATCTTACTGAGCACAGCTGGTGAGAACTGACTCCTGAAAGTTGTGTTCCAACCCCTCCACACAAGCCAACACATACTCTCGACCCACACATGCAGATAAATAATATCTGTGTGTGTCTGTGTGTGTTTGCTCGCACATGCACATATGTATATGCATGTGTGTGTCTGTGTGTGTGTGGTTTTTTTGTTTTGTTTTGTTTTGTTTAGCCTCAAAGGAAATGAAAGATGAAATAGAAGGATTTTAAAACAGAGCTGCCTTTTTTCATGGTCTCGGTCACAGGTCACAGGGATAAGGTTATTTTAGAACAGTGTAATTTTTATCTTCTTATCTCACTCGTCCCCCCTCTGTGTCAGGGAGCAGAGAAAGGAGGGACAGAAGGCATGGGAGAATATGAGCAAAGAGCAGCGATTCATATCATGAAATGTCATAATGAAACCCATTATTTTGTACGCCAACAAGAAATGTATTTAAAAATCAAAAAGAAAAAAAGAAGTACAGTCTCAGGGCTCTGTTCTATAATGGACAGCAGCCTGGACTTCAGGCTAGCCTTAGCATCAATGTGATGACCATTACTCAGTGTGTTCTCCTGCCTAAATGGGCCAAAAAAACCTATCATGAGGACGGTTGAACTGTCTAGCCCAGGAACCCACCAGGGATAACTTAATAAGAAAAAGCTTTTGCTTCCCTTTTCTTTTCTCTCCTTTTCTTTTCCTCTCAGGATGTGTAGACAACACACCTTTATTTGAAAGACTTATCCCCATTTTTTTCTTGGGTGGGACTGATAGCTAACTTTTTTGCTTATGGTTGAAGGGCCCTTGCTGAGATGAAAGCTTCTAGAATCTATTACCTCATATTTTCTACCTAGAGGGTACTTGTCTTGTTGAGAGCATTTCACTGTAAGGTGAAACCATAGGCCGTCTCCTGGAAAGGTCAGCAGTGACCTAACCTTGGGACTTTAATCAGCCCTGTGTATCATCAATTCTGACTGAGAAATTTTTAACTTTCTTTTTTTTTTTTTTCTTTTAAAGCATTTGATGAAGCCTTTGCTGAATTCCAGAGGTTAAAGTAAGTTCCCCTTCCTGGCAACTACCGCTTCTACTCGGTTACGTTCCTGGAACCCTGTGTACCATTTGCCTGAGTATCAGAAAGAGTGTTTTGTTTCAGCAAGCATAGGAAAAGCCCCACTTGACACTTAGCTGAGCTGCCAAATAGCTCTGAAGTGGACTGCGGACTGACTTTCCTCCCCCACTCCTGTGTTAAATGCAGTCCAAGCTTGTTGCAGGTCTCTGTGTTACTCAGAGCAGATTTATAATTGAGAGAGCAGCCTTCTAAACTAAGCCTACACTGAGGCATGCCTCTCTCTCTCTCTCTCTCTCTCTCTCTCTCTCTCTCTCTCTCTCTCTGTGTGTGTGTGTGTGTGTGTGTGTGTGTGTGAGAGAGAGAGACAGAGAGACAGAGAGACAGAGAAGGACAGAGAGACAGGGAGACAGAAAAACAGAGAGAGACTACTTGAAGTGACACTAATGAAACTCTTTTTTTTTTTGTCTGTCTGTCTGTCTGTCTCTTAACCACAGACAAGCTGCCATTGCTGAGAAAAGTAAGTAACTGCCTTTCACATTTAGCACAGAGGCAGACTCAAAGTCGAAACTCCATTTTTCCAGCATATCTACAGATGATAATGGTTTTATTTTTTTCTTGTTGGGCTTGGTGGCACAAGCCTTTAATCACAGCACTTGGGAGGCAGAGGCAGGTGGGTCTCAGTGAGTTCAAGGCCAGCCTGGGCTACATAGGGAGTTCCCAGACAGCCAGGACTACATAGTGAGACCCTATCTCAAAACAGGAAATGGATGTTTTTCTCTTTCTTCCTTCCTTCCTTCTTTCCTTCCTTCCTTCCTTCCTTCCTTCCTTCCTTCCTTCCTTTCTCTCTTTCTTTCTTTCTCTCTCTCTTTCTTTCTTTCTTTCTCTCTTCCTTTCTTTCTTTCATAAATTGTAGATGCTCTACACATATGTTTCCACTGTAGTCTTTTTGTCTGCAGGAAGGTCTCAATTATGACATCTGACTCTTTTCCTAAGAAATCTCTTGGTTACAACCAAATGATAGCTATTAGTCACTTGTAGGCACAATGTATTAGAAGAAAATTAAAGCCAGTGAAGAAAACAAGAGTCTGAAACACTGTCATTTTAACATTGGGTAAATTTGTAGAAACAAGATTGGAGAGTCACAAGTCAAATGAAATGGGCCATAGAATGTGAGGCTGGTAACCACAGTGCCCATGGCAGTCAGGAGGCATCAGGGTGTTACAGAAGGGCTCCTTCATCACATGCTCAGAGCATGCGTCCTTGCCAACAGCACCAGCCCTAGACTTCAGCACCTCTCTCATACCTACCACCTTCATCTAAATACTCAGCCACAGACAGACCTGCACAGCACGACCAAGAACCAAGACAAGGAAGCTATCTAAGGAAAGCTTCAAAGGAAGCCCACAACTGCACAAGTCTCTGGCGCCCCCAGAGTACAGCCCTGTACAACTGGTGCTCATCACAGAAAAACCCAAAAGAGGCCACACCCAACCCCAAGCCTCTACATTACCATTTGTTCTGTTTCCTTGACCTTTGACCTGCTGAGCTACATGAGGGCTGGGGCTGGATAGAGCCATGAGAATTAGGCAGTGGGTGTCTAAGAGATACAGTAGTCCCAAGCTGGTGCTTTAGGTACAGGCCCCTGTGCATGTGCAGTAAGTAAAAAAGAATTAAAGCCAGGGTCAGTGAGTCATTTCTTACTCTGCATGTTGAAAGCAGTATTGGAATAACCATCCGGACAGGAAGAACTGACTTGAGAGGTTTGTGTCACCAGATGGTTTTGAGGGCACAATCTTTGACCCTCCTCGTTGCAGTGTTTAACCAGGAATTCCTATGCTTGCAGATCGGGCCCGGGTGTTGGGTGGCCTCCCTGATGTTGTCACCATCCAGGAGGGCAAGGTGAGTACAGGGTACCGTTGTCCCTGCCTCCACACGGGGACAGGTCCTTACAGCTACACTGTGGTCTTTTCCTTTGCATCCTCCTCCCTCTGTCTTTTCCCTGGCATCTGCACTTCACCAGAGTAGCCAGATACAGGGTGAAAAGTTCAGCGTTCCAGTCATAATGTCTTGTCAGCCCAGCATCAGGATGAAAGCTCGTCTTGTGACACTCTATTTAGGCCATTTCTCCAGAGGCACATTTGAAAAACCAACAGAAGCCATTAGGTTGTATGAAAATGAACCTGAAAACATTTGCTCATCACCCTGTAACAAAAGAAGAAATTATTCTAGCACACACTGGAAGGTGGCCTATGTTATTAAGAGTCTCATGGCTACAGGGAACACTCTGCCTCATAAGTTTCTATTAGCTCCATCTCCAATGAAAACCAACTTCTCTCCACTTGGCATTAAACTGGTGTTTCCTGGTTTCATATAATCTGAGATGAAATGAACATGATTTCTAACCTGTAAACCAGGCAGAGTGGTGGCACTTGCCTGTAATCAAAGAACTCAGCAGCAGGATTTAGAGTTCAAGGTCACCTTTGGCTACATTGCCAGGCTCCATATCAATAAAAATAAATTTAATAAAACTCTTACAAGTCCGGAGAGACCTGTAGTGAAGTGAAGACTTTTCCCACTGAAAGGGCATTACTGTCTGCGATGGTGGGGTGGGGAGTAGATTCCATGCAGTACATTTCTCTGTAGGTGGAACATATCACAGTCAACTTTAAACTCAGCCTTTGAGAGCAGCTTCTGTTCTTAAACTGTCTTTTCTGCTTTCCTCACTTAACAATGTTGAAGTCACTGGGCAGCCATCAGAATTAAGGAAGTATGAGAAAGCTCTTGAATCCACAACTCAGACCTGAGGGATGGGTGCTAGTTTTCCACAGTGCTCACAGTATTTGGGACTTCTGTTTGATTTAGTTACATTTTACCCCAAGTAATCACTAATTTCCAAAATTATTTGCTTTGTCTGTTCAGATACATTTAATGACAATGGTTTGACTCGTTTAAGAGTCATTATATGTACATATATTTATTGTAGGACATGCCATAACATGTATGTGGAAGTCGGGTACAACTTGCTAGTATCAGTTTTCCCCTTCTCCAGTGTGGCACTGGGGGCTGAGCTTGGGCCACTCGGTTTGGCAGCAGTGTCTTTACCCACTGAGCCACCTCTCTGGCTTGTATTTTTCTTTCTGAAATGTATCCATAGAGTAATTCAGTAACAATTTTAATTAAAACTGGCATGGTGGCACCTGCTTATAAAGCCCAGCACTTGGGAGGTATAGGCAAGAAGATCACAGGTCAAGCCTGAGCTACACAGCCTGTCTCAAAAACTTGCTAACTAATGATGAGGTGTGAGCGGGCTTTGTGATTTACCTAACTTTGCTCCCGTAAAAGAGGCCATGAATGATAACATAAGATCTACACTCCTTCCCCAGCAATGCCAACTCTGTCCCTAGTCAAGATCATGTAATTTAGCGTCGCTAGCTATGGAGAAGGGAACAAAAGACACAGTGAAATATAACATACCTACCTGAACTACAGTGGTAAGTGGCATGCATCACAAATGCAAACAATGGAAATGCAGGCAAAGATGTGGGGAAACTGAATTACTTATACATTGTTGGTAGGATGTAAGCTAAAATGATATCAACTTAGCAAAAGAGCTTGGCAATTTCTAGGGAGAAAAGTGAATCATCTATTTATCATACATCCCAGCAACTGCATCTGGGCATTTAGCCCAGAGAAATGGAAACATTAACATAAGAGCCTGTATTCTCTCTTCATAATAGCCCCAAACTGGAAATGGTACGTATGACCGTTAGGAACATGCACATCACTAGTCAGCCATGAAGGGCAGCAAGGAATCATGCTGACACAAAGAAGCAGTGTGGAAAGTTCGCATACTGTAGATTGTGTTCATGTAACATTTTGAAATGCTGTTTTACAAGTGGAAAAATGAGTAGCAGTTGCTGAAGACTGAGAACAGAGTTGACAATCGAAATGCAAAGATATGAAGCACAGTCTCAATGGATACATCTCTAATGCAACTCCCACTCCTTAGGCTTGGGAGTCACTGCAGAAGGGGTGGGGAGCAGGATGATGGTAAGAGCCAGAGGGTCAGGGAGTCACTGCAGAAAGGGTGGGAGCAGGATGATGGTAAGAGCCAGAGCGTCAGGGAGTCACTATGAGACCGTGTCTCCTACTAGCATCAGAAGCTACACCCATAAAGTCTCACCAAATGACTTCCTAAACACGAGCTGAACAAGGACGACATCAATGGACACGCTAAAGTGGATAGGAAAAAGACCAAGAAACCTCAACCCTACACAAAGATCCACAGGCAGCTAAGGAATGCTGAGAGTCGGAGAAAAAGTCTTCCCTAGGGAAGAGAAAACCAATTGGTGATCCAATACCAAATGGTCAGCCCTGAAAACACACATGCAAGTGACACTGTACAGACTGAGCAGGTTATATTTAGGAATATATCCACACCTACAGATACACATATACGTATATGAATGTAACAACATGTATCAATGAAACAAGAGGCCATGAATTTGAAAGAGAACAAGAAAGGGTATATGGGAGGTTCTAGAAGGAGGAAAAAGAAGGGGGAAACGATGAAATTATATTCTCAGAAATTGTATTATAATCTCAAAAAATAAAAGGTAATTTAAAAAAGAACAGGGTTGAAAAGTTGGGGTGGGTCATGCAGCTTTTGAAGGACAGCACAAAGGGGACATGTGATGATGGAAACATGGACTGTTGTGCGTACGAACCGTTACACATTGACTACAACAGTCTTACACACAAGCCTCTGTAGTGCTTCTGAGAGTCGCCTGGGAATCTTGCCGTTTTCTCAGTGAGGCAAAGTAAAGCTGCAGCCTAAATGTCAGCGTTTTAGAAGAGCGTCTCAGCACAGCTGGGAACGTTTTATTTGGGATGCATTGAGGCCAAGCGAGCACCTTTGGAACAACGCAGATCAGCGTGGGGTTCAGGGAGCTAAAGAAAAGTAGCAAGATGGAATGGGAAAATGAGTTAATTATGCAGAGCAGCCGTGGCCTTCCCCCGCTGGGCTCCATGACGCAAATGAAACGCAGAAGTGAGCGGCTGGTGAGTATGGAGTGAGATTTCTCTACTGATACAGCCCAGAGGCCACAGCAGGCAAAAGGCATCTGGGTGTTTATGAAGGAGAGTGGAGATGGAGATGGGGAGGAAGGCTAACAATGTGTGCTAACAATGAGCACTCCAGACTCCCCAAAGCCCTGCCGGCCCTTAAGGATGCTACCCACACGTTACCTCAGTGTGACCACAGGTGCCAGCACACAACTACTTTAAACCCCGGCCTGGGAGCCTTGTAACTACCCTTTATCTGAAGTTGGGTCAGCTTTATCACATTCCTTCCCATAAACCTGTCTTGCAGGCACTTAATCTCACTTGTAACGTGTGGGGCGACCCAACCCCTGAGGTGTCCTGGCTGAAAAACGAGAAGCCCCTGGCTTCTGACGACCACTGCAGCCTCAAGTTTGAGGCCGGGAAGACGGCCTTCTTCACCATCTCAGGGGTGAGCACCGCAGATTCTGGCAAGTACGGGCTGGTGGTGAAGAACAAGTACGGCTCAGAGACCAGTGACTTCACGGTCAGCGTGTTCATCCCGGAGGAGGAGGCACGCAAGGGCGCATCCGAGCCCCAGAAGTCCAAGTGAGTGGAGACTGGCTGGAGCCGAGGAGAGCCAGGACCCGCTGAGCTACCCACCATGCTGCTGTTGTGAAAATGATTTGGGTTACAGCCGGGGAAGTGCTCCTGGTGTCTCCCTGTTTTCTGCAGGCTTGCCAGGAAGTTACCAGATCTCTTACTCATATATACGAGGCACCAGTTAGTGACACTGTGAGGACTTTTATCTGCAGTTTATATGGTAAAACACTTTAGGGAATGGTTTGAAGGAAGAAGGCCAGGAGATGTTGGAGAAATGTTGAGAGAGGGCAGAAGGAACCAGGCAGAGTTGGAAGCAGATGAAGTTTACCTGTAAGTTCTTAGGGGTGGTGTCTGTACTTGCCATTCAGTGAAAACAGAAGCACACTGTTGAGGCCGTGAGTGTGGCTGGTCACTGCTACTGTAGTGATGGTGCACTTCTGACGGCAGCCTCATGATGTGGCCTCCCTCCTCCCTCCGTATGAATAAAGAGTCTCCTACCTTTCCTCTGCCCCCCCTCCAGTCTCTCTGACCCTCACCATGTTGCTGCCTGGGTGGGGCTTCTCTACCTGCGGTAGCTCATCTCCCGATTTACACCCTTGGGGCAAAAACAATACCTTGTGCACATAGTCAGATAAACCTGGGGTCAACTGAGGTTCACAGTTCAAAATCACACCGACACTGCACATCTGATCACTTAGCCAACACTCCATCATTAAGATGGAATAGTCATTGATTTAAATGTGCCAATTAATGATGACAAGATGGCATAATGCTGAAGAGTTCACACCTCCTTTCTCCTGTCAAAGGTGAGTATCTTAGTCTATGTAATGCTGCTGTAACAGAACACCCTGAAGCCGAGTAACTTAGAATGGAAAGACATTGATTTTTCATTTTCTAGAGGCTCCAGAGTCCAAGGTCAAAAGGCTGGTCTCTGACAGGGATGGGCTGGAATCTTGTCAGGGACCTTTTTGCTGCCCTGTCTGGTGACAGAAGGAGGGACAGCAAGAGTGAATGCTCAGAGGACAGGAAGTTAGGTCCAAACTCAGCCTTTTTCCAGGAACCCTCTCCAGAGGCAACTAAACCATCTACTGTGTGTCCTGACTGCGTCTGAACACTGCCAGAGATAAGTTTCTGGTTGTGAACATTGGGGGCACGTTCCAACTGTGATAGCACGAATGAAGCAGAGACGTCCCTATTCAGGAGAAATGGCTCCTATGCACATAGAGCTTTAGAAAGTTCTGGGCTGAAGTTGGCTCTTACTGATTGTTGGACATTCACTGCCCAGCACACCGGACGTAGGCAGGAGCAGGGTACTGAGTCCTCACTGGAACCTGGAGCTCATTTCACGAGAAGGAGGTGTTACCTGGCTCTCACTCTGGCCCCCTCTTCGGTGATGGCAGGCCTCACTTCCACATGGATTCTCGTCATGAGGCCCTCACCAAAGCCAGTGGGACGGCTGATCTCGGCTGCTCTGCTTCTAAACCAAAGACACTTCATTTCTTTGCAAAGCCAGCAGGCCTCAAGTTCTTCAATACAGAAAACTATAGACGTTCTAGCACACAGTAAATGCACTTCTGGAAACCAAGTGAACCCCGAGGAAGGTGGCTGTCCAGACAAAGTCTAAATTCTCCTGCCTCAGCTGCCTGGAGGCAAGTAGACCAGAAGGAGTGCCTACCTGACAGGAAATCTGGGAGCAGAGAGTCCAGCAGTGGCAGTCTCCCATGAGCCCTCCACAGAACCCACAATACAGCACACATAAGCAAGACCCAGCAGCAGAGTTCCAGTGTTAGGGGACAAAGGATCTGTGTGTGTGTGTGTGTGAGTGTGTGAGCAGAGCCCAGCACCCTGCCCTGGAACTACCCAGGCTCAAGAAGAGGAAGGCATGTTGAATCACATGAAAACAAAATTGAGGTACCACCTTCTGATTTCTGAAATTGTATGAGAATATGAAACCAACATGTTGCTCCCACCATCAGACAGAAGGATGTGATGGGACGGGGAAGCAGGGAGGGAGAGAGGAATGTTATATTCAGGTAAATATTTGCAGAGATTCCTCAACAAACTGATTCTAAGAATTATTCCAGCCATTATAGTGACCAAATTATATTATCCACACCACAATCCAGTAGTTTTTAAAGCTATTTCTTTTTTTTCTTTTTTCTTTTTTTTTTTTATTTATAGTTTTTTGAGACAGGGTTTCTCTGTGTAGCTTTGCACCTTTCCTGGAACTCGCTTTGTAGCCCAGGCTGGCCTCGAACTCACAGAGATCCTCCTGCCTCTGCCTCCCGAGTGCTGGGATTACAGGCGTGCGCCACCACTGCCCGGCCTTAAAGCTATTTCTAAGTGGAAAAACACAACTAAAACCATAGACATGTAGGTGTAACAGTGCTGAAATTTCCTCCTAACACATAATTCATGAATCTGTGACCTACTACAGGTAGGCTATTGGTATAGTCCTATTAGAACACAGAAAAATCTGTTCTTATAAAATTAATATGTACTAAGGGCAACTGACAAATTCTGAAACATTTCTAAGCCCTTGAAGTGCATCCTTACATTTTTTTTTTTTTTCTGTTTAAAATTTAGTCATTGAGGGCTGGAGAAATGGCTGAGTGGTTCAGAGCACTGACTGCTCCTCCAGAGGTCCCTGGTTGAATCTCAGCACCCACATGGCAGCTCACAACTGTCTGTAACTCCAGTTCCAAGGGATCCAACATCCTCACACAGACATACATGTACGCAAAACACCAATGCACATAAAATTTTTTAGTTTTAAAAAGTATCAAAAATTTAGTCATTAAAAAATACTCTTAGGGCTATTCTTTATAATATTAAAAATTCTCTTTAATTTGTTAAATTACATTTATCAATTGGTACTTTTTCCATTTTAATCATTGCTGTTATCCGACTTAAAACATTACCAAGAAACTAACCTTAATTGCCCATTAAACTAAGTGTATAAATATGGAAACTTTGAGTTCTCTTAAATGAACTCATGTTATATAGATTTAAAACGATAGCCAAACATTTTAAGTTTAAAATCAGAAACCTAAGCTGCTGCTAGGCTAAATTACCTAAAAACATTCCAAGTGAATAAAAATAAAATATACGGACTAGAAAGACGGTTCAGTCAGTAAAGTACTGGCCGCAGGTGTGAGGAGCAGTGTTTGATCACATAAGAAGTCAGGGTGGTGGCGTACTTGTAATCCCAGCACTGAGAGGCAGCAACTGAAGGATCCTGGGGCTTTCTGGCAGCCAGCCTAGCCAGAGCAAGGTAGACAGCTCCTAAGGAATGTCACCCAAGTTGAACACACACACACACACACACACACACACACACACACACACACACCCTTCCTCACATAAACACACAAAATATATAGACTCTAGAAAGCAGTAATACTAGTCTTATATAGATAGAGGCCTTCACAACAGGGCCTGGCGTTTAATACTAACACCAGAACAAGAGATGTGGACTCAACTTGTTCAAGGCAGACTGTGCAAAGGCAGCATAGACTAAACAAAAATGGTAATAGTAAAATATCACCAACTGACACAGAAAAGCCTTGTGAGCTTGCCATCTGCCTGGAGGTGGTTCTGGGGAGAAAAAAAAATTAACAGATTCCCCAAGTCCATAATGGCTGCATGTGGGGTCCACATTTACAGCTTGACATGGCGTAGGAGTCCCAAGCCAAGAACACCCCTGAAAACTGAAATGATGCCTGGAGTCCATAGAAGCAAATGTTAAACTATACTACAAGGGACGTCTGTGTCTAGCCACAAAGGATCACTGTTAGGAGGATTGTCCTTGCATGAACAGCCAGCAAACCTGGCTAAATTTAAAGCAGAAAATGTCTGGGGCCTGGGCTAGTACACACACACACAGAGGACTGTGATTCCTAAGGGGGCTGGGCATGAGTTATAGCAACAGCTGTGACTTCTCCAGCTGCTTGCTTGGATGGAGAGCTACAGTTCAATCTCACTGAACTGAAGAGAGGAAGCTGGAACTCCAAAAAGGTTGAGGTGTCAAGACTGCCTGGGAAGCTCATTAGAGAGAACTGCTCAGAGGCCAGAGGGCTGGAGTGATGCAGATGGCCGGGATGAGTTCTGGAAGGAGACACTGGAGGGATACAGACAAAACATTCTTGAAGCTCACTCAGGCTGGAAATAGTTCTTGTTGCCACCAGCATACATGAACAGTGTGATACCTGGGGCACTGAGCAGGCTCCCCAGAAGCTTCACACTTTAACACTAGAGGCAAACAGTCTTAGACTAAAAGCTGTTCCAGATCCCAAAGCTAAAACAGAATCTGCAAGCATGTGGAGAGATGGTTCAACGGCTAAGGGTGCTTGCTTTGAAAGCCTAGGATATGAGTTCAAATCCTCAGCATTCACCTAAGAAATCAGCTATGGCTTCAGGTGCCTATAATTCATGGGGGTAGAGACAAGAGTGCTCACTGCCAAAATGAGTGACCTGCCTCAGTGCAGTAAGTCAGAAAGTAATAGAGAAAGACAGCTTGCATCTTTTTCTGGTTTCTGCATGTGTACATACAGGCACACATGTATGCATGCACACATACACAGGCACACGTGTGTACACACAACACACACACATGTAAGGAAGCTTCAAAAGGATGAAATTTCTGTAAGAGTGGGACTATGTGTCAGGATAACATGCACACACTTCAGATGAACACAGCACCAAACAGTGTAACAGTCACAACAGCAAGTATCCAATTCAAATTTATCAGGCTTGTACACCAGGGGTGTTCCTCCTGTGAGAACACAATAGGTGAGGCCCAGTATTCAGTTTCCAGCACCCAAAATAAATACAAATAACACATCAGTACACCTGCAAAGAAACAGGAAGGTAGTGGCTGATGAGCAGAAGAAAAATAGTCATAACAATAAGCCCAGAGATGACATGCAATGGAACTCACGACAGAGCACATGTTAAGTATGCAAAGAAATAACTTAAAGCAGTCATTATAAATATCATACTGGCTACAGCTGGTAGCACAGGCCTGTAATATCAGCTAATAGGGAGGCTGTGGCAGGAGGATCATGAGTTCAAAGTCTGCCTGGCAGACTCTTTATCTCAAGATGAAAAATAGGAGGGCTGAGAGGCACTCATTCATATACTCCTTGTGTAGAGCAAGTGAAGCTAAATTCAGTCCCCAGTATTGCAAAAAGAACATCATCCACACATCCAGGAGGCAGGAGGAAAGAATAAATACATTCAATAGGACATAGAAGACTAAAATATTGTGAATTTGCAAAAGAAAAATATTCGTAAAAATCTTTGAAGCAGTCAGAAAACCACGAATTATACTCCAGAGAAACAAAGTTAGACTATCAGAAGACTTTGCTTTATGGGCTTTAGAAACCAGGAGATGGTGAAGCTAGAGCTTTAAAGTAGCATGACTCAGGGGGTGAAGGCACTTGTCACCAAGCCTGATGACCTGAGTTCAGTTCCGGGACTCACAATGTGGAAGGAAAGGACCAACACCCATGGATTGTCTTTACAGACATGCTGGAGCAGCTATGTAACCATCCCCCCTCTCCTGCGTGTGGACACACACACACACACACACACACACACACACACTGTCTTATTTAGGGTTTTTTGTTGTTTTTTGTGGAGCTGAGGATCAAACCCAGGGCCTCGCACTTGCTAGGCAAGCACTCTACCACTGAGCTAAATCCCCAACCCCTTATTTAGGGTTTTTATTGCTATGGAGAGACACCATGACCATGGCAAACTGTTATAAAGAAAAACATTTAATTGGGGCTGGCTTACAGTTCAGAGGTTCAGTACATTATCTTCATGGTGGGACATGGTGGCATGCAGGCAGACATGGTGCTGGAGAAGCAGCTGAGAAGTCTACATTCAGACTGGCAAGCAGCAGGAAGAGAGAGTGCTACTGGGCCTGGCTTGAGCATCTGAAACCCCAAAGCCCACACCCAGTGACTCACTGCCTCCAACAACAAGGCCACGCCTCCCAGCAGTGCCCCTCCCTATGAGCCCATGGGCACTATTTTCATTAAACCATCACATACGCCCACACCTGCTGAAAGTATTATACAAAAACTAAAGTAAATGGACTTTTTTTTTCAACCAGACATTTACTGTTTACATTCAGGAAGGGATTTTTACACAGGCAATGGTTAGAAAAATTAGAAAGCATATTTTTAAAATAAAATATTTTTACAATTTTACAAGCAAAAGTTGTAGAAGTTATCTAAGAAATCGTTAAAAAACAATCTAGATGAGAAAGTTGTTGACAAGAAGGAGCACAGCTGAAGCATGACCAAGGGAACCTTAGTGGAGTGTTTTCCCGGCTGTCTGAGGAGGGACATGCAACATTTTCAACATGCCATACTCACTGGTAAAACAAACTTTCTGTGGCAAACCAAAGCCAAGAAATCTACTGCCCACGGACCTGTGCTGCAGGAAATGTTAAAGTTCCTCCAACAGAGGCAGACCTGAGCACCAGGTGGGAATTCAGATCCATGCAGAAGTGATAGCGATGTAAATACACAGCTACTGTGGAAACAGATTTTCCCGTTTCCTGTGTCTTCCCTTGCTCCTGGTGCGCCTCATCTAGCCCAACATTGAGCACCAGCACACGAGTCTACCAACCTGTATGAGTGCCAGGCTTCTCCAGTCTCAGGGACAGTCTCATCAAAGGTGTCACATGGGGAAAGATGTCGGCCTGCCCGGACAACTCTACCACCCCTCTATCTTGGGCTAGGCCACTTCGGAGGCTCGTGCAGTGCCTGACTGTGGTGGCCTAGAAGAAGAGGATGATGCCCAGGTTGGAAAGATATTTAGGGAGTAAAATGAGTAAGTCTTGGCTGGGGGTTGCAGAGTGATAAAACAGAGAACTGATCACGAGGACTCACTGACCTATATGCAAGAGCAACTGGGTGGATAGATGGTTTTGCAGCTAAAAAGAGGCCATTTAGAGTCAGAAGGGGAGATACTGTGAAATGTAGCATAATAGCAATAATAACAAGTTTACTAAAACTCAGAGTAAGAAACGATGGCTTTAGAGGCTGGCGAGATGACTCTGTGGTTGAGGACTAGAACTAATGAGCCTTGCTGTGTCTAAGCCAGGAATAAAGTGGTTGAGGGCTGAATCGATCCAGAACCCACATGAATGCTATGTGGCTGTAGCTGCCTGTCTGTAATTCCATTCTCAGAAGGCAGAGACAAGACAGTTCCAAAGCAAGCTAACTAGAGCATGGGCACATGCAATTATGCATGTGTGCCTATACATATGAAAACATACATGAATATGCACACATGTGAAATTGGAAAAAAATGAATTAAAGTTTTAGAAGATAACCCCTATAAAGAGCCCTAAATGGCCAGAGCAGGTGATGGGAGATGTGAGTGGAAAGCAATGGTCGATGGTGCTTACATGATGATTGAGGTTGAGGTCAAAGAACAAACAGAGAAAATGTGAGTTAAAACACCAGGATCTCTGAATTCTGTTACTGTACCTGCCCAAGCAAAGCCTCTCATCTTTGTGGTGGGTTCATGGCTCAGGAAATCCGCATAACATGTCAAGAAGTTTTTGTTTTGTTTTTAGTTTGATTGTATGGTTTTAGAACAGTAGCTGTGTTAAAAGTAAGTTCCCCAACCGTGAATCTGGAATTTTCTATACTGCTTTAGCAGTTACAGTGTTGTTTCAGGCAGCACGTGACATTTGTGGAACAGGCTAATAACTAACAACTCTGCGCTGTTATTAACACAAACTGCGTGCTCTGGTTACTTGCCAGTATCTACCGCTATCATCTGAGGAAGAGGTCTTTGGCTTTCTAACGAAGCTGATACAGACTCAAAGGTGTCCATTATATTCTACCTACGTCTGCACTGTAACTTACTGCGAGGCTTTTAAAAATACACAGCTTCTGTGGACAGTTACCATCCTGACACACAGTGACCGTCGCGGCCACAGGTACTTGCATTTTGACTTCAATGCTTTGAAGATAAAATCACACAAGAAAAGTTTAAGTTATTGAAATAACTTCTAATGAATGAGTCAAGATATATATATATATATATATATATATACACATATATATATTATGTGTGTATATTATATATATACTGTAATCTCAATCTCTAAAACATACATGAAAGCTTCCAAAATTACTATACTCATTGTCATTAACATTGAAGTAATTTCTAATACCTTAAAAAAAATTCTATCATAGTCTAGTGCCAGAAAACAATGTGATGTTCCTTATTTGCTGACACATATGCTGTTGGTACCCAAGGACCATACAGACTCCATTTTGTGTGTGTGCATGTGTGTGTGTGTGTGTGTGTGTGTGTGTGTGTGGTGTAGGCACATGTGTGAGGGTGTCTGTGCCTGTACTCACATGGAGGCAGAAGAAAGGTGTTGAATGCCCTCCCCTGTCACTTCCTATGTTATTCCTTTGAAACAGGGGGTGTCACTGAACCTACAGCAAGCTGGAGGCCAGCCAGCCCCAATGACCTTCCCACCTCTGCTTCCCCCCACCCCGTGATGGGTTATTAGTGTACACAGGCAAGCTTGGCCTTTTACCTGGGTGCTAGGAATCCACACTCAGGCCCCCATGCTTTTGCAGCCGCTGTTCTTACCCACTGAGCCATCTCTCTGGTTCCCAGACTCCACCTCTGAGGGCAGGGATTTGCATTTTGAAGAAGAGAGAACTACATTTTTAAAGGTTTGGAAGAACCAGGAATGTCACTGAATAGGAAAATATTTATTGACCTCGTGTGTGCCAGACCCTGGGTTTGAGCCTCAGCAGCACAAAAACCAATCGGCTCTGGAAAATGATAAGCCAGGAATAAAGTTCCATGTCAATGAACAAACACAACTCAAGGATTTCCTTTCAGAGCCAGCTGTGTCCCTTGTATTGTTCTGTGTCCTTTATCTGATGGCTCTAGGGCTAATATTGGTGGCTATCTAAACAGTGCCCAGAGCCTGCCCACCCAAAGCTCCTTCAGGCAGCCCTTCATGCCAACTGCAGCCCAGACGTGTAGCCCATGTAGGCAGCCCTCCCTCTCCCTGCTGGCTCACCAGACCTGGAAAGCATCTCTGCTCACCGACACCTGCCAACACAGGCACTTCCCGTTCCTTTACTTCCTACACAGTACAGCTCCATTCCCAGAAAGTCACATGGGAAGTGTCCCTGTACACAGCCCAAACCAAGGGCCACGATGCCAAGAGGAGGATTCATTATTTTATTTCACGGAACAGAAATCTGCAGAGGAGACCCTGGAATCAGCGGAGCTGAGACACTCCTCTCCAGAGGCTGCCAGTTTCTGAAGCACAAAATGAAGGCGAGGCTGAGATGGTGGTGCAGATGAAATCCAGCTCTTGATTTCCACCAAACTGGAGACGAAAGCAATTCCCTCTGTGGCGTGTGGTTATACATCTCCTATCTTCATCATCCACTTATTCAGTAAGCATTTGCAGAATTCATAGTGTGGTTGGCTCTAGTCTTCAAAGGGCCCTTGGCATGACAGCTGAAAGCCCTCAGCCCTTAAGACCCCTGACTGCCGGCAAGACGCACGTCCAAGTGGAAAGTTACTAAGGCTTTGACCTCTGCACACATGCTGCTGGAGGCCGAGGAAGTGCACGGGGGAAGAGCTGTTCTCTCCAGTGTGTCAGTTCCTCAGGAGTGTCCAGCTCTGGGAGCCGACCAAAAAAAGGGAGAAAAGGCAGAACATGGGTATGACCTGCTCACAGAAACATCATGCCTATAAAGAATTAGACTACTGCATTTAAACACCTTTCCATTAGACTGTTCCTTAATTTTATATTTACTTTGGTTTTTTTGGGTTTTGTTTTGTTTTGTTTTGTTTTGTTTTGTTTTGTTTTGAGACAGAGCTTCTCTGTGTAGTCCTTGCTGTCTTGAAACTCACTCTGTAGACTAGGTTGGCCTCAAACTCAAGAGATCGAGCTGCCTCTGCCTCCTGAGTGCTGGGATTGAAGGCATGCAGTCATATTTCCTGATCATTGCAGTTAATGTAGTTTCTTGTCCAGGCCACCTTATAATCGTTAGCATTTTTAAAAGCAATGTTTTAATAGAGGTTATGCCTTTGAATATAAGTGTCCAACGTTAGAAAAGCTGTAAGCAAGGCTCTAATGATAAGCAACTTCATCTGGAGGAATCGAGACATTTTATAGGGATGGCTCATTGGTTAAGTGCATTTACTGCTTTTCCGGAGGCCTCAAGTTCAGTCCCCAGCACCCATGTCAAGAGGCTCACAACTGTCTGCAACTCCAACACCAGAGGGTCTGACGCCCTCTTCTGGTCTCTGAAGTACTTGCATACACATGCACCCCTCCCCACATTAAAAATAAAAATAATGAAAACATATTAAAATATAGTCATGCAAGGGGTCACTTTAGCCTATGAAGGGCATTTTGGGGCATCTGGTAGGATCTGAGTGGCCAGCAGAAAGCAACATTTATGAAGGACAAGCAGTTGGTTCGCCAGCAAGGCAGGGTGCAGAGCCATTCCGTCCACTCTGCTTGTTAATTCAAAACTGAAATAGGAAAATGCATCACCCAAAGGCCAGACTATCCAGTAAATGATCAGGCCTTCGCTGATAAGTACTTTAAAGCAAAATAAGACAAAAGAGCAGAAGTTAAACAAACAAAATCCTACTCATTAGTTAAACAATTACTACAGTGGTATGGTGTAGAGATACAATTATGTATTATTATTTCTGTATTTATTACATAGAGCTGTGCTTTTTGTTATATGGAGGTAGTATAAGGATATAATTGCATATTGTTTTTTTATAATATAGTTATTTACTATAGAGCTATAAATAAGGTAAAATGAAGGGTCTTGAACTTTAAAAGTATTGCATAAAGAACTTAAATAACAAAACATTTGAAACTGCTTCTCACTCCTACAGTACCCACAGCTGTAGAAACGCACTGTGTTCCTTGTCAACAGAGGAAGTTGGTTATAAAGACATCATTCAGAGCAAGAGTCAAACTCTGGGAACTTCCTTTAAAGGAAATGGGAAAAACAAAATCAGAATGCATTTATTTCTGTTAGCTTTAAAACACTTCATGTAGGACCAGCGGGATGGTTCAGAGGGTAAAAGTGCTTGGCATGCGTTGTGTGGTGAGCTTGTCCTGGGAGAGTTGCAGCACACAGGTCTACTCACCACCAGACAGGGAACCCATGGCAGACCAAAGCACAGATACCAAGTCCAACTTGGTGACCCAGTGAGTTTTACTGAGATTACTTATGGGAATATGGATGAGGGTCACTTACAAGAACAGAAATGACTCAAAGAGGGCTACATCACCAAAGCCCACTCCAGCATGGTCCACTCACAAAGCTGGGGACCTGATCTGGAGCACACTGCACAGCCTGCAGGCAGCTCAACAGGTTGGAGAGTGTCCTTTCCAGGTGCCTCAGTTGATCTGAACCTTCCAGGTGGCTTGGCTGGTTTCTGCTTCTTTCAGGCTACTGGTATGGGCTGAGCCTTCCAAGCTTTTATTGCTTTCTCTGGCAGGGAGGAGTCCAGTGAAATCTTGTCAATTTCAGGGACTTCCTGAAGATAGCTTGAGTTGTTTACCTTCCTATTTAAAGAGCTTCCCTGTCAGAGTAGGTGTTGCAATTTAGGAGAAAACTGGTACACAACAGCATGTAAGCTGATGACCCAATTTTGATCCCCAACAAAACCCATGTAAAAGGGAAGGAGAGAACTAATTCCACAAAACTGTCCTCTGACTTTCACACACACACATACAATAATAATAAATTTTAAAAAATACTTTATACAGAGTTGGAAGGGAGTCAGCAGGGGTTAAGAATACTTACTGCTTTTTGAAGAAGACCCACATTTGTCTCCTGGCACCCACATGGCAGTGCACAACTCCCTGTAACTCCACTTCTAAAGGATCTGGCCTCCAAGGGCTCCTGCATGCATGCAATGCACATAAACTCATGCAAGCAAGCATACATCACATAAATTTAAAAAACAATAAATACATCTTTTAAAAAATACTTTCTGTGGTTATCAGGTAAATCCCTGGAATTATGCAAAGTCCTGACCCATTTTGCATGTGCTATGGACTGTTTATGTATGAGCGACAGAGTGCTATAATAACAGCTCATTACTTGCTCTCTCCCTGAGGTGTCCATCTACCTACAGAAAGGTAGAGAATCATTACATGGTTCCTCTGCCCACAGAGCAGGAAAAGTTACACTAAGTACCCAATGTCTTTAAATTAGTCAATTATCAATCTGAGATTTTTTTGGAACATTTTATATATATATATATATATATATATATATATATATATATATATATATATATATATATATATATATATATATATATATCCAGGGATAATAGATAAGTCATCAGTTTTGCTGTTGTCTCACCCACTTATTCCTTCAGCAAATATTGATTGAGCAAAAACTAGGAGGCTACAAAGATGAGAGACACGTGGATACTTATCCTCAGGATGCTTTTGAACACTTAACAGGGCAATGAGCAGGCTATAAACCACAAATAAAGCCACACATGCACAAGGAAGACAGATATTCTTAGGAGGGATGCTGCAATTGCCCTTTGGTGAGGTGAGGAAAAGGTAGAATCCAGGATGAGAAAGGACTTTGTGGGGTGCATTCTCTTCAAGCTTTCACAAGAGGTGAGTTTTGTTCATTTTGAAAGCAAAAGGACAAATATTACCATTAGAAATCACCTAGCATCATGAAGGAACCCCCAGAGTAGACAGGTGTACTAGGAATGTGGTTAAACAGATACTTCCGGATAAAAGATATCCAATAGAAATTGTTCTGTCTTCAAGATAAGGTAGATTATTTACTTCAAAATTTGTATATTGAAGCCCCAGCCCCTAGACTTCAGAACATGATAGTGTTTGGAGATTAAGTTCTTTAAAGACAGAAAAGAGCCCATTGGCTGGCTGGAGAGATGAGCTCTCTGCTATTCCAGAGGGCCCAAATGCAATTCCTAGCACCCAGGTCAGGTGGCTCGTAACCACCTACAACTCTACCTCTGGTGTGATCTGAAGTCTCTGGCCTCCGAAGACACACACACACACACACACACACACACACACACACCCCACAGGAGAAGAGATCAGTGTAAAAATAAGGAATCACCTCCTCTGTAACACAGAAACTTGGACATTCCAACTGGACAAGCAGCTGGCTCTGAGACCCCCACAGCAAGTGGACCTGTTCTGAAAGTTTGCCTAGAAAGCCCAAGGAATATGAGGCACAAAGAGAAAACAAGATTTACAGATGAGTTCATGAACAAAAACTCAGACACCATTCAGGGAAAGCTGTCTCATGAGGAAGCACCCCAGAGGAGAGTCTAACCGTAAGAATAAGAATGAATGAAATAACAGAAGAGAATTCTTAAGGTAGTGTTGTATTTAAATATGAAAAGAGCAAAGAAATGGAGCCTGTGTGGTAGGAACCAGTTGCTATAGAAAAAATTAATGTATTTGGAAAGGAACATCAAACATATACTTACTGAAATGAAAGAAAACCTTAACAGAGAGCTGACCAGAGAACTAATTAGTGAATTAGAGAGCATATTGAAGGAAATAGCTCTTGAATCAGATTAGATATATAAAAAAGGAAAGCAGAGAAGATCATCTGACGGACCTGGAGTGGCTTAGAGGTCAATAGCATTGGCTGCTCCTCTAGAGGAAGAAGGTTCAATTCCCAGCACCTACATGGTGAGTCATAGCCATCTGTAACTCCAATTCCAGGGGATCTGATGTCCTCTTGGGTCCTCCTCAAGCACATGGTGCACAGACATACATGCAGGCAAAACATCCATACACAGAGGAAAAAATAAATTTTTTTAAAGTGAGACCTATTAGGCTAGGTGTGATGGTGTACACCTTTGATCCCAATACTCAGGAGGCAGAGGAAGGTGGATTTCTAAAAGTTGGAGGCCAGCCTGGTCTCTCGAAAATTATCATGTTCCAGCCTTAATAATCTTCTTCCCAGGGGCCCAGAAGAGAAGCGACTAATGGTGAGAATTATTTTTGGGGAAAGAATCTAAGTACACCGAGCTCTTAGTCCGTCTACTTTATTCCTCTGGGATACAATTCTGTCTGCACAGCTTCAGGTCTGCTCTCATGCCTGGCTCCTTCTTGCCTGATTTCTCTCTGCATTCATCTGCTGTCCCCTCTACGTTCAATCTTAATTCTCTCATCTTAGCTCTGCCCTATCTTGGCCTTTCTCATCTCGTTCTTCCCCACCTGGCTCTTCCTCATCCTCCATCTCGTTCTTCTAGGTCTCCATCTAGGTCTCCAGTCAAATCCTCTCTGTCTCCGAGGTTTACAGTTATATATCCATGCAATAGCAGTGCTCTAGCTAAAGCAAGGTCACCAGGCTGGAATTCTCACACGGTCATAAAGGCAGACAAGAGTTTCCCTCAGGCAGTGACCGTCAGGGTTCTTTTACAACCCAAAAGGGAGTGGTAAAGGAGGAAGTCAACTAAGCTAAAATCGGTTAATATATCAGAAAAGGGGAATTTTTGTGCTCAAACTACATTCCTAGAGGTGGTTAGAAAAATGTTAGGAGTCTATAATGTTAGTTTAAATACCACAAGGCTGTATAAGAAAGGAGGGTTTGAGCTTAATTTGCCTTGATTCAGGAGATTGTTTGGCCTTGGATGCTTGATAGGTATTTCAGATAAAATACTCTGTTATGAGTTCTTGGAAGCATACATAGCATACAAGAAAATCATTGCAAGTATCAGCTAATATATATACAAAAGCAAAATGTCACCAAGACTTCTTAAGCCATGGTTTGGAAGTCCTTGACCTTTCCAAGTAATAGCTTTTGTGATAGTAACCGAATTCCATTACATTTTCCTGAGGCTCACAGTGTTGTGCCCAGGTTGCAAGACTCCCAAGCAAGACCACCACAGAGCCAATAGCCGATGCAAGCACACAGAGGTTTTTAATTAAAAAAAAAAAAAGCAAGCCTGGTCTGCCATCCAACATCCAACACCGTGGGTAGAGAGAACAGCCCGAGCACTCACTTGAAGGGGTTTGTATAGGAAAAGTTTACATGCAGCTTGGGATCGACGAGGTGGGTAGGGGTGAAGCAGTTCTTTGAAGTTACTGGCTGAACTAAGCCTGAGGTTACTGATGGCTAACAGGATTCAGGGTATCTACAGAAACATACAGTTTTTTACTCCCTATGTCCTGCTTTTGTTGAACCCAGGATTGACACATTCAGAGTTATTGTTCCAGTCCTGCTCTCCTCTGAGGTCAACTTCTGGTCAGTTGAGCCCATTACTCCTGGTATCTTGTTTTGCCAAGTCCAGGATACATAGACTTATTGTCCCAGCCTTAAAAGTTCAACTTCTGGTCACTTCTGAAACTGCTGGTCAGCAAATACCTTTGGAGGAGGGGAGAGGGAAGCATTTGAAGATGGCTACTGACTTCTCCCTTTCACCAGCAAGTACCAGGCCAGCCAAAGCCGTACGGTGAGACCATGTCTCCACAACACAAGAACAACAATAATAGTTAATAATACTAATGAGACATGTCATTATAAACCCAAGCAGGATTCCAGAGATAAGAGTAAGAAGGGTACAACTCTTACTATATTTTATGTCTGAATTTCTTAAATCAGCATATGTCTGAGGCCATTATGTTATTTTAATGGTTTTATGATATTTTCACACATGCGTATTCTGGATTTCTGATGCATTTCTTTTAAAATGTATGTGTATCTGTGAATGAATCCATGTATGGAGATGTGAGGAGGGTATTGGGTTCCCTGGAGCTGGAGTTACAGGCTGTGCTGCTTAGTCTGGGGTGGGGGGTGGGGAGTAGTGATGGGGGAGGTGAGTGGTGGTGGGGGTGGTGTTCCTTTTGTTTGTGTCAACTTGTTACAAACCACCACCTGGGAAGAAGGAATTTCAGCTGAGAAAATGTCTCCATCAGATTTCCCTGCAGGGAAGTCTGTGGGGCATTTTCTAGATTAGTGATCTATGTGGAAGAGCCCAACCCACTGTAGGTGGTACCACTACTGGGAAGGAGGCCCTGGGGTGTATGAGGAAGCAGGCTGAGCAAGCTATGGACAGCAATCCAGTGGGCAGCTTTCCTCCATGGTCTCCACTTCAGAAGCTGCTGCCTTCTCCTTCCCACCTTGAGTTGAGTCTCGGTGTCCCTTAAAGATGGATGGTGACCTGTAAGTCAAATAAACCTTTGCTTCTCCCAAGTTGTTTTTGGTCATGATCTTTATCACAGCGATCAGAAATGAACTAGGACACAGATGGTTGTGACACAACCTGACATGGGTGCTGGGAACTAAACTAAGGTTCTCTGGAAAAGCATGAAGTGCCTGTAACTGCTGAACCATCTCTCTAGCCCCCGTGGCAACATTCTGTCAACAAAGTGTTTCTGTGATTCTCTGTGGTGGTATTGTGTTCCCCAAAATATTGTGCACCCTAATAAACTTATCTGGGGTCAGAGAACAGAACAGCCACTAGATATAGAGACCAGAAAATGGTGGCACTCATGCCTTTAATCCTAGCATTCCAGAGGCAGAAATCAGTCTGGATCTCTGTGAGTTCAAGGCCACACTGGAAACAGCCAGGCGTGGTGACTCAAGCCTTTAATCCCAAGAAGTGAGCCTTTAATCCCAAGAAGTGAGCCTTTAATCCCAGGGAGTGATGGCAGAAAGCAGAAAGGTATTTAAGGCATCAGGACGAGGAACTAGAGCCTGGTTAAGCTTTCAGGCTTTTGAGCAGCAGTTCAGCTGAGACCCATTCGGATGAGGACACAGAGGCTTCCAGTCTGAGGAAACAGGATCAGCTGAGGAACTGGTGAGATGAGGTAGCTGTGGCTTGTTCTGCTTCTCTGATCTTCCAGCATTCACCCCAATACCTGGCTCCAGATTTGTTTTTATTAATAAGACCTGTTAAGATTCCTGCTACAATTCCCTCCCGCTCTTTCATGCCCTTTGCCCTCTCTTTTTTCTTCGTCATCACCTGATGTTACCCTTTCTTAGTTTCCTTTCTAGCTTTCTAGACTTTATCCACCCTTACACCTATACACACACACACACACACACACACACACACACACACACATCACTATCAGGAGAAGGGGGTTATTTATTTTAAAAATATTATTCTATTCCATGAGCAGGATAACACAGGGGGAAGAAAATATTAGCACCACACATGTGGATAAGGCACACTTGAGAGCACACCGAAGCTCACGTGGGGAGCAGGTGTATGGCCTGCTCTTCCTCTTGGCTCATTCTTCACCAGCCACGGCGTCAGTGGGCCAAGAGAACACGGCTCTAGTCCAGGTGCTTAATGGAGAAAATCGGATTGAAAAGGAATTCGAAGGAAAGAGAGAAGAAAGTAGAATTGGTCCTGCATCAACATTCAGGTGCTATTTGATGACACTTCATTGTTAGCAATAGAGACGGAGGAAAAGAGGCAAGTTTGAACACAATTTGAGGCTAAGGGATTTGTCAATGTGGGGCTGGGGAGATAATCCAGTCAGGAAGGTGCTGACATTGCACACACAAGGACTGAGTTTGATCCATAGAAAATCCATATGAAGAATGCCAGGCAGAGTAGCATGCACTTGTAATCCTAACTCTGGGAAGGAGGAGACTGGCAGATCCCTGGGGCTCACTGTTCAGCAAGCCTGGGGTACTTAATGAGATCCAGAGAGATGAGGGATCATGAATCAAAAAGATAATGTGGACAACACCTGAGGAAAAGTGTCCAAGACCTCCACATGCTCCCTCACACACTAGTGTGCACACACTCACAGATTTGTTGATGCACAGGATACAGGCATGAGGGAAAAGGGCAGAACTCTGTGAACTTCAAATCTTTTGATCTGCTCCCTGGGAGGAGAAAAAATACCAGAGGGGAACCAATTTCAGGGATGGAGACACTCTAACGTTCTCTGTTGAGTGTGTTGAATTTGAGATGCTTATTAGACGTGTGGATAAGAGTTAGGTGGGCACAGCTGTGGTTTAGGAGAGCGATCGGAGACAGATTTTAGCAGTCATTGGCCCTGCGTGTGGAGCACTGCTGTAATCGCATGCTTCAGAGGCAGAGGCAAGAGGGGCACAAGTTTGAGGCTAGCCCTAGTGAGACCGTGTCTCAAAGTTTTCCCCACCGTCATCAAGGGGTGCTAAGATGGCTCGGTAGGTATGGGTGCTTGCCAACATTCCTGATGACCCACAGTCCCTGGAACCCACATGGCAGAACGGGGAAACTGACTCCTGCAAATTTTCCTTTGACATCCACACATGTACCAGGGCACACGCATGCACGCACGCACGCACGCACGCACGCACGCACGCACGCACGCACGCCTCCCTCTAACACACAATTGGTTAGTTAACTAATGCAAAAGATCGCTGAAACACAGATATTTGTGAGAGTTACAGGCTTTTAAGAAAAGACCATGTCTAGAGAGAAGGAAACAAGGAATCAAGAGGAGAGCCTCAGTCCACACTGGTGTTCAGGGTTCAAGATGAGGAGGATGCAAAGGCTCCTGAAAAAACCTGTGAGGAAGGAGAAGGGCCAGGGGAGGAGTATCAAGGAGACCAAAGAGAAAAATATTTGTGTCTGCCCACCCCAACCCCCAGAGTGGCCAGCTGGGTCCCATGAGATGGTAGCTAGCCTTGAACTTAGTTTTTGTAACAGGAGCCTCAGTGAGGACTTTAAAACATGGAGGTTGAAATCCTGGACATCCAAAGTTAGGAGCCATTGTCAGCTCATAGCCTGCATGGAGAGTGGAGAGGAGCCGGAAGCGAGGGCTGGGGGTGGAGGCGTTTCTTTAGGGGAATAGATAATAAACTGAAAGACGGTAGTAAGACTTGCCTGAGTGGTGACAGTGTAGATGCAGACCCAAAACCTGAGCAGACAGCAGGAAAGGGTGACAGTCAGAGAGCAGGTGGCAGTTACACTGTGTTTGGACAGGGACCACGTCCTGTCCTTTATGTGACAGAGAGGCAGGCGGTTAACAATGAGACAAGAAGGACGTGTCTATCTAATTGAATTTTTTTTTTCAGATACAATCTGTTTATGTAATCCATCTGGCCTCAAACTCATACTGGTACAAGGTTGGCCTTGAACTGCAGTCCCAGCCTCTTGAATGCTGAGATTACAGGCATGTCCCACCAGGCATTTTCTTAAGGAATCATGAGGCTCAGCCATCTAAAGCAAGGGACCACAGAGAGAGGACTTGTTTTAGGTATTAAAAAGAGAAAAGGGTTTGGCATAAGGATCTTAGAGAACAGGAGACATAGCAGGGTTTTTAGGAGGTGCAGGGCTCCTAGGAAGTTCTGCAGCCGGTGTTTCAGATGAGATGCCCAAACACAGTGGGGCAGTGTTATGCACAACTGTTAAAATATCCAGTTGCACAAGTGTTATTATGATGAAGACAGACCGTGGCAGGTGAGTACGTAGAGAGAATGGGGACATTGAATTTGGGGAGGACCACAAGGAAATGAGTGTTGTGTTGGGCCTTGGAGTTCCAAGTTGGGGGGACTACTTCCTTATGCCACTGCTGCAAAGTGCCTTTAAGGAAGGGAGTGTTCACCTTGGCTTACAGTTCAAGGGAATATAGGGTAGCAGGGGCAGGAAGTGGCTGTCCACTACCTCCATGGTCAGGAAACAGAGCCAGGAAGCCCTGTGCTCAGCTCACTCTCCTTTTTAAATTCAAGTTAAGACTCTAGTACATAGAATGGTACCTCCCACATTTACAGTGAGTCTTCTAACTTCTGCCTAATCTAGATACACACATAGCATAATCCTGATCAGAGTGTGGAATACCTGGATGTGAAATTTCAGAGACATCTCCTCCTTAACCTCTACCTATGTGTCTGCAGGATAGGTGATAATCTATAGAATGAAGCAGGACGTGGTGGCATACACCTGCAATCCCAACTCTTGGGAGGCAGGAGGATCATTGTGAGTTTGAGGCCAGCCTGATCTACATCTACATATTGAGCTCCAGACCAGCCATGGCTACAAAGGGCAACACTGTCTAGAAAACAACAACAACTAAAAAAAAAAATCTAAAGGATGAGATTCAGAAATGCAAGGAAGGAGCCAGCAACATGGTACCATGGGTATAGGTGCTTGCTGCAAAAACTTGACAACCTGAGCTCCTTCGACAGAACCACACAAATGCTTTAGGAGAGAACTGACTCCTGAAAGATCCCCTCTGACCTCTGCACGTGCCCACACAGAATAATGATAATATTTTTAAAATGTTTTAAAAGAAATGGCAAGAATGGGGCATAACTACACCCCAAGTAGATCCCTGTACTTTGGCATGGTTGGCTGAAATCACATTGTTTTACCATCTAGTGATTTTCTATTAAAATCTCTATAAAAACCAGTGGGGCGGTGTCTTAGAATTTTATTGCTATGAAGAGACCACGATCATGACAACTCTTCTAAAGGAAAACATTTAATTGGAGCTGGCTTACAGCTCAGAGTTTTAGTCCATTGTCATCATGGCGGGAAGCATGGGGCTGGAAAAGGAGCTGAGAGTTCTACATCCAAATCCTCAGGCAGCAGGAAGAGAGAGACACTGGGCCTGGCTTGAGCTTCTGAAACCTCAAAGCCCTTGCTCGGTGGTGGCGGGGCATGCCTTTGATCCCAGCACTCAGGAGGCAGAGGCAGGTGGATCTCTGTGAGTTCAAGGCCAGCCTGGACTGCAGAGTGAGTTCTGGGACAGCCAGGGTTATTACACAGAGAAACCCTGTCTCAAAAAAACAAAAAATAAAAAATATAAAGAAGAAAAGAAAGAAAAACCTCAAAGCCCACCCTCAGGGACACACTGACTCCAACAAGGCCACACCTCCTAATAGTTCACTCCCTATGGGCCAAGCATTCAAACACATGAGTCTTTGGGAGGCCATACCTATTCAAACCACCACAGGAGGCACACCTGCAATCCCAGTACTGGAGAGGTAGAGGCAGGCAGACCTCTGTGAGTTCAAGACCAGCATAGTCTACATAATGAGCTCTAGGCCAGTCAGCACTACACAGTGAGACCCTGTCTCAAAGAAGGGAAAGAAAGGAACAAAAGGAACCTAGAGTGTATCAAACAACAGTTTTAGTTTTCCAAAAGAAGAATGGATTTTGCTTGAACTAAACATGTGGATGGCCACAGTTGGCCACTAATTTTAATTATTTTACTTGCTCTGAATCTGTAGTGACTGCCGTGGCACACAGCCCTCCAGTAAAGCAATGCATCTCTTTTGGAGCTCCCTGTTGAATTGTTCTTACACAGGGAATCTGCGAGAAGAATGTTAGACTCTCTCCCTTAGGAAACAGATCCAGATGTCTGCAGGATAGGTGATATGATGACTCTTTAAAAAATAAATGAGTCTACTAGTAGAAGAAAACAAATCTTTAAAAAGGACGTAAAAGAAATGTGTATCAAAAAATATTTGCAACTCTACTTTTGACACAGAAAATTCTACATTAAACAATTTAGCATAACACAGTGGAATATGTTTGAATAAGTATGCTCATCACAACTTTATTACACCACCCCCACACAAAGGGCTTTTTTGATAGTAAGGAATAGGAAGCTAGTGAAGAAGAACCTTAAGAAGCCACTAAGGAAACGCCATGCAGTCACTGAATACCGACAGAGATCCGACCTAGTAAGTAAAGATTTTGCTTGGCTTGTTTTTGTTATGGCCTCTGCCCTTGCTGCTGTTGGTATTGTTTGGTTTGGGGTTTTTATGAGATGAGGTTTCAGCTTTACTGGGTAGTTAAGGGTGACCTTGAACTCCTGATCCTCCTGCCTGGGACTTCGAAGTGCTGAGATTATAGAGGTATATCACCTCGCCTGTCTCCTTTGCTTTGTTTAGAACTCAAAAGTACGTAAATCAATGCAGAGGACAAAAGATGAAAGAGACATGGGTATATTAATAACTGTTATGGTTATAGGATGAAACTATGGGAAGTTTTTAAGTTTTCTTTGATCCTTTGTGCTCTACTAAGTTGGGAGTTTTGTTTTAAAATCTGGACCAGATGCATGCCTGTATCCCAGAACTCCAGAAGCACAGTCAGGAAGACCATATCTTTGAGGGCCACCTAGGATTCATGCAAAGTTCAAGGGTATCAGGAATTAGCTAGCCTAAGTATACATCACCATCAAGGAAAATAGCCAATTTTATTTTGTTTCCTAACTGTGCAAAATGTATCCATCAACAAGTCCCAAAATTCTACTCAAGTCTTCGTTAGTTACAGCTGGGAAGATGGCTTGGGCTCAAGTGCTCGCTGTACGTGCATGAAGACCTGAGTTTTGATTCCCAGCCCATATAAATCCAGTCGGAGGCACATATCTTAAACCCAGTGCTGAGGCGAGCAGAGATCCTGGGGGCTGGCTGGCCATCGAGTCTAGCTAAATCAACAAGCTCCACTGTGGTAGTTTGAATGTAATTGGTCCCCATAATCTCAAAGGGAGTAGCATTGTTAGGAAGTATAGCTTTGTTGGAGTGGGTATGGTCTTGTT